>NC_067402.1:4448900-4811400 GCF_016432865.1 Antechinus flavipes
CCCAGTGCCTTGAAGGGTTTTCACAACAGAACTTCATAAATTTGATTTGATTGATAACTCGCACCCGCCTTCTAGTGCTAACCCTTGGAAGACAATAAACTTATATATGGCGCCCAGGCTTTGTTTCGGAGGACGGCGGCGGGGGCAGAGATGGAGGGACGGCTTTGTTTAGTGCATCTGAGATCATTTCAACAGCTTGAAAACTGCAGATAAACCCAGTGGAAAAAATATTGAAGTCCTCAATTCAATGAGACCTGCTTGTCCAGATAGCTTTGGATGCCTGCCAGTGGGACAATCAAATGTCGTCAATTGGGTTTGCATTGTGGGAGACAATCTGTTGTAACAGCCCTGGACTTGAAAAAGGAAGAAATTGGTCAAGAGGGTCCCCGGACGACAGGGCCTCTCATCCAGGTCACACACCAGGTTACGCTGTCAGATGGGCTGGCCTGACTCCCCTGCCCATGCCCTTTTGACTCAGAGATCTTAAAATGAGAGATGTTCCCCAAGAAGAACTGCACTTTGGGTAATGGCAAGGAAGCAGAAGCAAAGTAGGTGTCAGTGGGCTGGGGAGTGGTTAAAGAAATTGTAGTCCAGGAGTGTGATGGAGTCTTGCCCGGCAGTAAGAAATGACACCGGGGATCATTCTGGGAAACTGAAAGTCCAGATGCAAAGTAAAGTGAGCTGAACCAGGAAAAATAAGAGGCACGGGGACTAGAGACAGAAAGTAACGGCAGCCAAAAATTCAACTGGAAGCTGGGTAATTATACTGACCAAGCTTGGTCCCAAAGAAGAGCTCGCTAGGAGGTGGGAAGGGGCTGTGTAGGGAACGTGGTTGGACTCATGGATATTTTGGTTCTTTCTTTCTTCTTTTTTATTCATTGGTATAAAGAAAGGTTCTCTGGGTGGGTGATGCTTAGAAATGGAATTAGGATTAGGAAATGAAAAGTAATAGAAAAATGGAAAGATGACAACAAGACTTTTAAAAAGAAGAAATGAGAACATTTTGCCCCCTTCTCATCATTCATTTAATTTATTCAATAAACATTTATTAAATAGGCACCAACTTTTAGACAACGTTGCCTTGTATAACTGGGCTAAGGGGCATCCAGGGGCACAGCACCCAAAGTATGCTTCAAGTTTGATAGGATTTTGGATGCCATTTTTCCTCAAGAAGAAGGAGCCTTCTCAAGCTCTATGTAGGACAGCCATAATGACCTCTTCTCTTGTGAGGTTTTCACTCAGAAGGGCTCTGGGGTCTGGCCGGGGAGCACATCTGCTGGCAGGGTGTCCGGGGGCAAAGGGAACCTTCACTGGCTTAAGAGTCAATTAGTCTCAAGGGCAGAGATCTCCAGAGTCATCTAGATTTGCAGGGACTTGGCTCTTCCATGCATCTGCCTTCCATAATCAGGTTGGACCTTGGGCTGGGGGATAACCGGACACTGGGAAAGATCATTCCCACTCAGGCAGCAGATGAGGACGGAGTCTTCTAGCCTGATCTGACACTTTCCAATCATGGGGATCCAGGAGGCTTTGGCTGGAGTAAGTTGGAGCATCTCTTCACTGGAGCGTCCAGGGACAATCAGCATGATTATTTCTGGAGGAGCCCAGCTGAGAGGAGGCACATGAGTGGGAAGGAACTGAAGACCTCGGGCTCTTGAATGAAAGGAAGCCCAGAATACACACACACACACACACACACACACACACACACACACAAGATCTGGACTCCCTCCTGAGACAGCTAAGCTGAGAGTATTCTTACACACACACACACACACACACACACACACACACACACACACACACACGATCTGCCCTCCCTCCTGAGACAGCTAAGCTGAGAGTACCGTGACAGATGGACAAATAGATTGTCAGTTCCCCTTCTTGGTGGTTAAGGTCATTTACTTACACTTTCCCCAAGTTCATTTTTCCCGATCCAAAGCCCTTGTGCTGCGTTAATCTACTTTTTTAATTAGTTGCAATGAGATATACTTGACTGCATTATTGGAAACATAATATCCTTATTGGATTATTGGGTGCCATGTTGGGAAATTTATAATGGCGCAAAGCTAGTGGCAGTGTTTAATGAGATTTCCCATTTTGCTTTCATTCATCCAGCCTTCACTGCTGTCAATAGGGCTTACCGCCTGTTTAAACGAGCTGGGATAAAATAGATGTTCGAAAGGGAGAACGCAGAGGGGCCCGGAGCTGTCGCTGCCGATTGTCCCGTGGCTTTTAGACCGTCTTTTGATTCGGTCCCAATCCTTTCCTCTTTACCGTGTCGTGTGGCCTGTCATAAATGATAACACTGAGGTTTCCGTTGGCTGCTGTCGCCATGCCGGCTGAGCTGCTGGAGCCGCCCCGGGGAAGGAGAGGCTTCAGGGGATCACCAGCCGCCTCTACTGCTCCTTCCATTGATTCTTGTTCCCACCTCATTCTGGGGCCAGATGCCCAGTCTGTGGCTGGAGTTGTTTAAGTACATTTTGAGCCAAGGATCGGAGACCTTCAAGAGCTCCTGAGCACTCGTCGGGGGCCACTTAGCGGAGAGCCGCCCCTCCCCACTGTCCACAGAGCGGACAGATTTCCCAGAACGTCCTCTCCACGTTGACAAAAGCCCTGGGTGCTGAGCGATGGCTTTGGAAGAGGGCAGCTGCCTTTTTGCAGTCAGATTTCCTTATCTGGGTCAGCCACAATCACAGGGAGTTAAAATCTTACTTGACTATTCATGCAATTGGAAAATTGAGACTTCAAAACCCCAACCACCTTGGCGATCCAGATGTTTTATTTGCATTAATATAACCGATAGGTTGCTCGGCATCCCTGCTCCCTGAAGATTACTGGGGCTGTTTGTATGCAGGGACGGGGAGGCAGCTCAGGGGATGGGCCACATTAAGCAGAAGGTTAAGGAAATGACACGTTTGTTTTTTATTTTGGGGTTTTAACATTGCCGGGTGATCCAGGCTAGACCTTGTACGGTGGAAGGCACCGCCATGACTTGTGGGTTTAATTGTTTCCGAGAAACTTCCATGAGCCCAACAGTCCTTAGCTACCATTAGCATTTAAAGTGAATTAAGAAAACTTGTCTTCCCCATGATTTAGGCCCCAAATCCTAATGTAACTCTCCCCTTCCTCCCCCTCCCCCCCCAGCGCTTTCTTTGTTCGTTAACAGTAGCAGTGAGTGGGATTTGAAACATCTCTGTCCTGTACGGACATCTTGCGCACTTCTGGGTTTTGTTCTATGGCTGAGGAAGCAAACGGCTTCCTCGCTGGCAGACTTTCTTTGCCGTTCTATTTTCTACTGTCCCTCAGGTCAGCTGTTGGGTCTCCAGTCTCTCCACAAGGTCAAATGATATCTTCCTTTCAGGTAGGGAGTTCCAGGAGAAGGCTCTACCCCTGGAGCTGTCTGAGGGCAGAATGAAATACCTTGGGAAGGAGTGGGCCCCGTCACTGGGAGAAAAGCCTGGAGGAGCCGCTTGCCGGGGGCGCTGCAGCGGGGACCAAGGCCCCTTGTCACTCTGAGATCCAGGACTTTTGCAATGCAAGTAGGGAAATGTGAAGGGATAGCCAAGATTGTGCCTTTGATATTACCACACGAATTGTTGGACACACTGGCTTTTAGCCCTCCACTATTACCTTTACACTGTAGGTAGAGTAGTATCTTTTGCTTCTCTCTGAGTATCAGGAAAAGAAAAAGTTTTCTAGTGTGAGGAGGGGTTAAAAGTCCATTGATATAAGATTCTCTTCCGTGATGGAAATGAATTGCTCAATGTTCTGCCACTGCGTGAAGGATGGACGGTGCTGCTGAGAGCTTCAGAAAAGAGACATCTTGGTCTTCTCAATTCCAGCTTCCAGAAAGACTATCCAGCAACCCAGGTTTCTTTTAGGGAGAGGTCTCTGAAAGGTAAGAAAGAAGCAGACATAGAGGAGCTATGCCTTACTTATATCTGTATCCCCAGCTTAACACACTAGGAACTTCAGAGAGTTTTGGGGAGAATTGGAATACACATTCTCTCTCTCTCTCTCTGTCTCTCTCTGTCTCTCTCTCTCTCTCTCTCTCTCTCTCCCTCTCTCTCTCGCTCTGTCTTTGTGTCTCCTCCTCCTCCTCCTCTTTTTCTTCCTTCTCCTCCTTTTCCTCCTCCTCCTCCTCTTCCTCCTTCTCCTCCTCCTCCTCCTTCTTCTCATCTGCATAGCTCCTCTGATTTCTAGGTGCGCTTGGTTTGCATAAATGGCTTATTTGTTATTTGCTCTGTATGGTTTTCATGTAACTGGCTTTTGGTAGGAAGAGAATCAGACTTTCTCCTTTTAAGGGACACCAATCAGCAGCTTAGCTTGAGCCTTAGTAGTAATGCCAGTAATATCAAGGGGAGAGGAAAGCTAGAGTTCCCGCCTGGTACTCCCAGGAGGAGAGCAGAGTGGCCAGCCTCATGGCTCTAATCTCTTGCTTCCCCTGATGACAAGGATCAGTCTCCCCTGGGGAAAGGGGGAGAGGGCTCTAGAGATCTTTATCCTTTACTCTCCGTGGGCCACGCGTAGACAGACCCATGTAGACATACATAAAGCAACACGAATATACCCACTTACAAGAGCATTTAGTGGCGGGCGAGATCAGAGGGTCTAAATCCCTCATTTCCGAAGTGCAGGAAGCGCTGACCACCTTTTCCTGCTCTGGAAGCTTCAGAGGCTCACTCTCTTCCCTCAGACATCAAACAGGAAGTGCTTGGATGGTGGTCCCCGCTGACCTTTCCAGACTCACTGCATATTCATTGCTCCCATCACACAATCAGCGCTCTCACCTAACTGATTACTCCGTTCCCTGTAAATGAATTCCCCTCCCTTGATGGGGACCTTTGTCCAGGCTGTGCTCCATTCCAGGCACGTTCACCTTTCTCACCTTTCTGTCCCTTCCAGGTTCGATTTCCTTCTGGGGACCGATCCTGATTTCCCGCATTGTTCGTGCTCTTCCCTCTCCTCCAGATTGGATGGATATAATTTATATTTATTTTTTTCTGTGTATATATTTGGAGGAAGGGGGAGACACTTTCCCATCTCTAACTCAATGGAAAAGGAGTTGTGGAGTGGGCCTCCCATCTCTTTCCCTCCAGGACTGTGCTTATCTCCAGCCCATGCTCCATTTATCTTTGGAAAGAAGAATGGTTTCTCCATTCGGGGTTGACCATTCCCATGCTTGGTCATATTCTTTATATCCCAACGGTATGTTGGTCACCATCTCCATTCTCCTGCCTCCCAAGTATTTCTTATCCTCCCTCTCTCTTTCCAAATCCTTCTTTCATAATTCTCATTTCTCTTCCCATTTTCTACCACTCTTTTTTGGTTTTCAATTATTTTTTAGCTTTTTGATTAAAAGTCTTGTTTCATCTTTTATGGGAATTTTGGTTGGACACATGCCCAAACTGTCATTGTTTTTGTTCTGTTGGGAGCCTTTTGTACATTTTCTGCATGGAATAAAGGCTGTCAGAAAGTTGAAACATATGTCATTCATTTGAATACTTTTATAGAATTTGGGCACCCGGTTGCTTACACAGGTGGAAATCTAGACACAAAACATATTCTGAAATTTTCCCAGTGTGTTCTCTAGATGGGGAAGGGAAAGGTATGGTTTTTATTAAGCACCTACTATGTGCCAGGCACTGTCAGTGTTTTACCAGTATTTCATTTGGTGGGAGCACAACCTGCTAAAGAGAGGGAGTTAAAGTGGGATGACTCCCAAGCAGATCAGGTTAGTCTGTGGAAGTCCATAGCCATAGTCCATATGTTCTTATAGAGCATTGTTATTAGAGAGGACCAGAAATGAGTAGAGCTAATAACCTGAAAGTGAAAAAGTATGAACAGAGAAACAGATTTTTCTCAGAGTTGGAGACTACATGGCCAAGGAAAAGGAGCAGACCAAAGGCATGGGTGTTACCTCTGAGAAGGGAAGAGGCTGGTACCTATCTGTGGGGCATGATGCTATTAATGCCTAGGGAGTGAAGGCATGAATTCAGGGAGCAGAGCTTACAAGGAGCATTCCCTCTCTGGACAGAGGAGATGGCCGCCATTTGTTCCCCCATTGGGCACTGACGGGAAGCAGACAGCTCTAGAGATGATGATTCTCTCTGTGGTCACTGCATGGCCACTCAGGAGGCTTAAGAAAGCAAGTTCCCTGGCTCCCATGCAGAGGAGAAGTGACAGATGGGAAGGGGTCCAGGTCCCAAAGGTGGGCCTCCCACCCTGCCAATCTGCAGCTTCACTCGAGTCACCGTAGCATGTCACTGTGGGCTACAGATTCTCTGTTTCTGTGCTTCGTGGTTAAAAATTCAATGACCTCAGAAACTAGGGAATTGGATTCTAGCTCTGGCAGGTGCAGGACTACAAGCAGGTCGTCCCCTTGCCCTGTGAGCCTCAGCTTCCCCATCTGTGGAATCAAAGAGTTGGACTATGAGATCTCCAAAGTCCCCTCCAACTTTTTATTTCTATGCTTTTCATTTGTTCTTTTCTCCTACAGAAGTGACTCAGCAAAAGTTCTGACTGGGTTTCAGCTAAGGGAAAAGGAAAAGAATTTTGTCTACATCTGGGCTAAGAGATTTAAGGAACCGAGGCCCTCTATTCACAGAGACAGCTTGCTAATTGGGTCAAGTACACCCCAGAGTTTGGGTTTGGGGAGGACTCAGACAAAATAATAAACAATTCCTTTGCTCAAGAGGCTTACATCCAAATGGAAGAGACAACAATATGTAGGCATAGAGAAGGTCCACATAAAGTAGGTGCAAAGTGACCTTGGAGAGGAAAGCATGAGCAGCTGGGCAATCAAGGAAGGCTTCCTGTGGAGGAAGGCTTTTTGGAATCACTATCTGGTGTTAGAGAATCGCTGATGGACAATTGAGGGTGGTTCCACTGACTGATGATCCCCTTCTACCTGCAACCAGTCAGGCAGAGACCATTGGCTGGTGGGGATTGAGTTGTTGGGCTTAACGTAGATGCATTAAGCTAAAATGGTGAGACATCCAGGGCTTTGGCTTCCACTTCAGTTGAAAAATATCTCACTACACAGTGAACCATTTAGTTACCATAAAAACCCAAGGAGGAGTCTGTGGAAGACACTTTCACTTTTTTGGGGAAAATATCTCAAATATTTTTTCATTTATCAAATCATTCCATTATTTTAATAGTTCTTTTAAATTTTTATTTCTCAATTACATGTAAATGAAAAGTTTTTAACATTCTTTTCAAAAATTTTAGTTTCAAATTCTCTCCCAACCCCTTCCTTGAGAAGGCAAGCAATTTGATAAAGATTATATATGTTCAGTCATGAAAAACATTTCTATATTAATTATGTTGCAAAAGAAAATGCAGATTAAAACCCCAAGAATAATAAAGTTTAAAAAGCATGTTTCCCTCTGCATTCAGAGACCATCAGTTCTTTCTCTGGGACTGGAGAGTATTTTTCATCGTAAATCCTCTGGAATTTTCTTAGATTGTTCTATTGCTGAGAATAGCTAAAATCATTCTCAATTGATCAAGGTACAAAATGGCTGTTACTGTGTACAGTATTCTCCTGGTTCTGCTCATTTCACTTTGTATCAGTTTATGTAAGTCTTCCCAGGTTTTTCTGAGAGCATCCTGCTCGTCATTTCTCATAGCACAGTACTATTCCATTATAATCTTATATCACAACTTCTTCAGAATTCCCCAACTGATAGTCATCTCCTCAGTTTCCAGTCTTTACCACCACAAAAAAATCGCCAAAAATATTTTTGTAGATTTGTAGATCCTTTTTTTTCTTTTTCTTTGATTTCTGTGGGATGCAGACCTAGGAATGTAGATCCTTTCCTCTTTTCTTTCATTTCTATGGGATGCAGACCTAGAAATGTAGATCTTTTTTCTTTCTCTTTGATTTCCGTGGGATGCAGACCTAGAAATGTAGATCCTTTCCTCTTTTCTTTCATTTCCATGGGATGCAGACCTAGAAATGTAGATCTTTTTTCTTTCTCTTTGATTTCCGTGGGATGCAGACCTAGAAATGTAGATCCTTTCCTCTTTTCTTTCATTTCCATGGGATGCAGACCTAGAAATGTAGATCCTTTCCTCTTTTCTTTCATTTCTATGGGATTCAGACCTAGAAATGTAGATCTTTTTTCCTTTTCTTTGATTTCCGTGGGATGCAGACCTAGAAATGTAGATCTTTTTTCCTTTTCTTTGATTTCCGTGGGATGCAGATCTAGAAATGTAAGTCCTTTTTCCTTTTCTTTGGTTTCCGTGGGATTCAGACCCTAGCCTGAAGGGTATGAGACATTGTGGCAGTGGTCTCAGATTCAGTTTCCTTTACCAGGGATGGGGATGAGGGATGGGGAGTGTTACATGCCTCAAAGAGAAGATGCTAAATGACAACAGGGGAATCATTTTACTTCTGGATATGTTTTAGTTAAAGACACAATTACACAGCATTATTGATTGCCTGGAGTTGGGAGAAAACAATAAGTTATCAGTTCCCTGAGAGGTTTGTGTCAGGGAAGAGTATGAATCACTTAAAAAATTATGACTTGGGGAGCAATGAAAGCTTTCGAAAAGAAAATCAGCTTGCTAATGAAGAATAAATGAGAGATTGGGCTTTCCAACAACTTTGTTTCAGCAGACTGCCTGCAATGGTAGAGAGAAGGAAAGGCCCTAGCAGGGTTAGCAGGATTGCCAGAACTCCCCGAAGACGAAAAAGACATTTAGAAATCATTCAGGGGCCCTGAGACCAATGGGAGCGAAGATCTAGAGGGCCTTCTCTGAGATGGTGAGCTCACACCCCAGGGCCAGTAAAGGTGGATCAGATAGAGTCAGAGGAGAAGGAGGGGCTCGTTTGCTGGCTGGGGAAAGGTTAAGCCCTAGCTCAAGAGGTCTCTAAACCACCTGAAGGGCAATGATCCCAGGTATGTGATGTAGAGAAGTTCAGAGAAGGAAGGGTTTGAGTCAGAGGATTTGGGTTCAAGATCTCCCCTGATACCACCACCTGCTGCATTGGGCAGCCCCTTTCTCTCTCTGGGCCTGTTTCTTTCTCTGAACTGTGAGGATCTAACCCTCTGGCCTTGGAGGTTCCTCCCAGACTCGGATATCCTCTGATCCTTTGTTTGAGAAGTGAGTGTGGTCTGGAGCCTCCGGCATCCATGGATGGAGCAGTGAGAAGTGCTGGGGCGGGGTGGGCAACAAGCCAAGGAGGTGAGGATGTCTGAGGTGATCTCCTCTGCTAACAGAAACAGGAGGTGTTTCTGGAGGTGATAAAGTCCAGGAAAGAAAAGAGGAGAAACTAAGACCATCAAAACAAGTTCATTCCAAAGGGATTCTGGGACCAATGGAAATGTTTTCACCGGGGAGTGGGGGGGTGGGGTGGTAATGTTTGCTGATGTGACTGGAGCATGGATGACTTAATCAGATTTATTTAACACCTCAGTGCAGAAGCGAACATTTCTTGGGCATATTATCTAGGTTTAGGTGGAACTAAAAAGTACCTAAGTTCTTTCTGACTGCCAAAATTCTGAAAAACCCTGGGAGAGGCGGGTGGTGATAGAGGTTGGTCTTGATTTGAAGTACAACTAGGGTAGGGCAATCAGGACTTGCTCCCAAAGCACTGGAATTTATAAGGTGCAAAAATGTAGCCCAAGCTCATCTAGATGCCCGGGCACTAGCTCAGCCATTTAGGTAACTGGTACCGTCACCTGGTCGTCTGGTAACTAATTCTGCTACGGTTCAGCTGAATTGGTCTCCAACTTCCTATGTATTATTTTCCCATCACAAGTGACAAAATTGATTTGAGAACATATTTTGTGTTGTTTACCTCAGATGCCAAATGGGGCATTATGACTCAGAAAAAACCATCTAAAGAATAGGCCAGAATAGCAGGCTGACTGTGGGGACAGGGCAGGGCTGGGCAGCTGGTAGGTCTACGTTTGGGGGTTTAATGGAGGGGACACATCATTTCATCCCAGGCTGACCTTGAGAGAAGAGTGGGAGTTGGAGCAAAAGGAATGAATTACAAGGTAGAGTTCTTTTTTCTTGAATTTGCACCACTTTTTGGCTACCATGTATTTCCCCCCATTTGTAAGTAACTTGATGAAATCAGAAAATTTTCCAAAAGGATTTTTTCTCTTCTTTTTGCCAATTTTGTCCCATTTATACAAAGCTAATGGGTCTAAAACAATCTTTAAATCACTGGCTGATTGCGCCGGTCAGGGAGGGGCATCCTCCCGCCTCATCTTTGCATGGGAGTGTAGCCAGTGAAATGCCACCCGCTGGCCGATAATGGCTTATTTCACAAAGTCCCCCTTGCCGGGCTCGGCCTATTATGAAAATGAAGCAGGGGGTCGAGCCTGGCTGGAGCAGGTTGCCGGTTAAATGTTCAGCCGGGTGATGAGACTCAGCGGGGGAGCTGCCAAAATCGTTTTCGGAAATTAAAAAAAAGCAGGGACTGGAGCGGAGGGAGGCAAGTAAATGGGCAGCGCCGTCCATAATGACTGCATCCCCGCTTGAATTTAAAGATTTCTGACCAGAGATAACACTATGTCCAGATTCTTACTTAACCTGCAGCAAATCCGGGGCCTCTCACAGTCTGGGGGCTCTCCGGAGCAGAGACGGCTCCGCCTTCCTGTGGGGATACAGGAAGAAGGTCGCAGGGTATAGACCAGAGCATCCTCTTCCTGTCCTGAAACATGATCCCGTTATAAAGGCCACTTGAAAGAATCCGGCTGCATTCTGTTAATGTCTTAGTCAATGGACAAGAATTTGTTAATATGGCGCTGACCTTCCACTGCAGAGAGCCCATGGGAGAGAGGCGGCCTCCACAGGAGCTCCCAGGCCCTCACTTCCGTCTTCCAGGGGCCTGGGCACCTTCTCAGAGTTCTCCAGGGGAAGGTTCTCTAATGCTGTTGGCCCGAGCCCCCATGGGGTATTCTCTCCAATACATCAATCAGCTGAGGATCAATGAAGTCAACCAGCTTTCCCCTAGAGCTTTGTCCTGAGGTGCCAGAGGAAGGGAAGCTGGTACAGAACATCTCTAGGTGTCCACAGAAGCCCCTCTCACATACGTGGGGAACGTGGGCTCGGGCTTAGAAAGCACTAACCTCCTCCTCTCCCCTCTCTTCTCTTCCCCTTCCTTCCCTTCTTTTTTCCTCCCCTCCTCTATACTCCTTAATCTTTGGTGGGGGGCAGTGGTGAGAGATAGTAGGTATTAGAAGTATTGGAGGTCCAGAGTGTATACAGAGGGCAGCAGTTATTCACTGCCCCAGAGTCCCTAAGAGATCCCCGGTTTTCTTAGGAAACCTGGCATCCAGCAAGTGCTTAATAAATGCTTTCTCTAATCTGCATCTTCACACCTCCAGATGAAGCTTCTGAAAGTCTCCCAGTGCTTGCCCCCTAGAGACTAAGACACAAACAGCCCCTCTTGCCCTCAGAGAGCTCGTGCTCACACAGCATGGGCACAGAGGAGCCAAGAAGGGCCTGGGTCAGAGAAGGAGGGCAGGGCCCTCCCAGTTGCTCCCGGTGACCCTGGGCAGCAGCTTCTCTGCTTCCATTTTCTTCTGGGAGCCGGGGTGGATGGGAACGTCCTGAACATTCCAGTGGCCTCCGGGGATCACGGTGGACACTTACCTTTTGCTGACTGGCTGTCATCCAGGTGTGATGATGGCTGGTTCTGGAGCCTTTTTGTGAGATTCTGGAAGAGGAAGCCCTCTGGGTTCTCACATTCGCCCCATTGCACTCACTCACCCCATTGTGGGATGTGTCCAGTCTGACTTTCGTGCTCCAGCTTCCTTTTGTGGCTAAGTCCCCATGACCCTTCCCTTGGCCGTCCCTCAGCCCTTTCTCACTTCCCCTCCCGCCATTGGCTCGGAGCTTGCTCCAATGCCGAATTGGAGGAAAACGAAGCATCTGCTTCTCCTGAAATGTCCCCCCAATGCAAATGAAGATTTATCATAGCCATTTGCACTTTCCACCTGGGGGGATTTTCTGCTGTGCAAATCCAAGAAGCTCCATTTGTCCTGCCTAGTTGAGCTTCCCTCTCAGCTGTCACACAAAATGAAGGTTTTTGAGGAAAGGAGTGGGAATTCTCCCCATCCTTCTGCAGCTGCAATGGCCCGACGGGTCACGGGCTTCCCCTGGGCAGCGCCTCTCCCAGCTCGGCAGTGCTGGCGCTGCTCTGGACACCACGACTTTCCTTTCAGCGTGAGTTTATTTTCAAACAAATCTTCTGGAGCTGATAGGATGGGAGCCACAGCTGTGCTCACACCGGGAAGTCCGATTGGTGTGAGGTTGGAACCGAGACTATGGGACGGGATGAGCCCTTGCTTCAACATTTCCCTAAAGGGACCACGGGTGATCTCCTTCTCAACCTGTTGTCCTTGAATCTTGATTCCTTGGGGGTGCTTGTGGGCCTTGGGGAGCCCTTTGGGGGGTGAGGGGCAAAAAGATGAATTCTCTTGGAGACGTTGCAGGTGACCAATGAAGACTCATTGTCTACAGGAGGTTCAAGGTTGGGAGACTTCCGGGATATGGACACTGAAAAGGAAGCTACTGGAGCACTGCCAGGGACCTTCTGGAGGAGGTCAGGGGCTCTGGCTGGGGGAGCCCTTTGCAAAAGACTCTGTGCAGGGAGCCCGACCAGGAAATGTAGGGCTTTGTCATCATGACCGGGTGGGGAAAGGGCTTTACTAAGACATGAAGCATCAGCCAATCAGCAGACACCTTTCGCCAGGCTCGGTGCAGACCCAGGGGGTTCCCCGCAGGCAGTGCCCGCTCGGTTGGACTTGTGGACAGAATCTATTGAGAATAAACTCAAGGTCATTTCAGGAGAGGCACCTGCAGCCGGGGAGGGGGAACCAAGCAAGCCTTTTCTAGGGATGGCATTCTCCCCCTCCCTGAGCTCCTGCAGGCACTCGTGTGGGAGGACACATGGGGTGCGGAGTCTCTTCCCTTTCCCTGGGAGTCTGTGAACAAAGGCTGGGTGGCCACTTATCTGAGACATCATGAATGGGACTTTTGGCCAGGCAGGGAGGGGATGGACCGAATGCCTGCCGAGGCCCTTCCCGTGTCCTTCCATTTACAACGTCAGTCATTGGGGGAAATGCAGACAGTCCAGACCAGACACCCTTGACCTTGGTGAGCTCACGTGGCAAAGGACTCTGGGATGTGTGCGGTCAACACAGTTTTGTATATTATAGCGTCTCTAGGAGCCGTCCTGCAGATGCAGAGTAAGAAGAGGATCCGTGCCTCTGGGGGAGCCAGCACTGAGCCCAGCTTTGACAGGGGCCTGTGGAATCGAAGCACAGACCTCAGTGAGATCAAAGGCACCGGATTTGTGCGCCGAAGTAGAGCTTTGGCCTCTGGCAGCGGCGGAGCACTCACCAGTTGTGTGGGATACACTGAGCAGGTGGTGCTGGGGGGGCCAGGCTGTAGGGACCCTGCATGGCAAGGCGAGGAGGTTAGACTCGCTTCTGCAGGGGACGGGGAACTGTTTTCCGGTGGTTTTGAGGGGAGTAGTGACACGATCACATTAGGGTACAGGGAAGCTGAATCTAACCAAAGAGGAAGGATGGGTGTGAATGGAGAGAAAGTCAATAAAAGGACCAATTCTGAGGCTCCTGGGAGAGCACAAGTGGCTGGTAATGAAGAGCAGACTGGAGAGTGGAGGCAGAATAATGAAAAGACGCTTGGCCATCCGGGTTTGGGAGACAGAGTTTATCCACCCATGACTTCCACCAAGCTTTGATTAATGCAATTCCCAATCCATGTAAGCAGCCTTTGGCCCTGTGCTATGTAATTTTAGGTGAATCATTGTATTACTGATTAAAAAATTGACCAGATTTTTAAAAATTCAGTCAACAACATTTATTAAGCACTTGCTGCATGCCATGTCCTGGGCAAAGTGCTGGTTGATGAGGAAAGCTGAGGTGAAAATGGGCAGTGAGCCCTTGTCTGATCTAAAGGAGTCGGGCCTGTCCTAGGACAGGAGGGATAAATCACCGCCTCTCTCATTTGGAACTTTTCTTCTTTCCAATGACAAATGGCTTCGGAAACTTTCTCACTGCCCAATTGCCCTCTAATAATTCTGATTAATTGTGACTAATCAATTCACGCCCAGGACTCATGCAGTAATCAGCTCATGATTCAAAGAAAAGGGGAACATTGTGTTTGAGGTGAAAATTTCGAGGGCCGGGGGCGGGGTGTGGGAGGCTCAGTGTCTGGCTCTCCAGTCAGTGTCACCTTAGTCAGCGGGCAGCTCAGGGACCCGGGGAAGGGCACAGTCGCCTCTGGGCAGCCCTAGGACTCGGCCCTTCTCTCATTTCCCTTCTGGAATAGACGCTGCCCCCCACTACCCCTTCCTTTTTGCTTCTCCCATTATCCAGCCTTGAAATCTCTCTTTAAAACTCCAACAAGAACTTCTCTCCCGTGTCCCTCCATGTACTTTGCCAAGTGCGAGGACTTGGAACTGGGAGGGACTTTGGAGTCAGCCAGCCCTTCATTTCACATGTGAGGGAATCGAGACACGGCAGGTGAGGAGGCACTCGTCCTTCGGAGGCTCATCCCTTCGTTGGTCCTTTCATTACCACCATGGTAGTTCACAGTCTTTCCCTGTAGTCTTTCTGAACCCCGGATGGTCTCTCCGCCTCCAGATTGTCTCTCTTCTCTCTGGGAGGGGGGGCCTCTGATTTCTCGGATGGATTCTCCCGCCCGTGGCTCTGCCCTGAGCACCCTCGCCAAGCTCCCTTGTGCACAGACGCCCCAGCTGGCCGTTTGTACCGCGCCGTGGGGAGCTTGAAGCCAGAGATGGGGTCGGAGATCGGCTGTTCTTGCTTCTGCCTCAGCCGGGGATGCCGAAGGGAAGCGAGGGGGGTCTTGGCTCGGCTCCGCAGCCCTCTCAAAGGCCACGGTCACGTGGAGTCACGAGCTGCCCTGACCGAGGTGGATGGGATGAGATCCAGGCGGCCAGGAAGGGTGGCAAGAAGTTGGGGTGACCCAGGCACCCTCCCTGGAGCTAGGGCAGCCTCTTCCAGGGTCATCTCCGAAGCCGTGTTCTCCTGGCACCTGAGGGGCAGTGCCCGTGACCGGCGGTCCCCTTTGCTCCCCACACCCAGGCCTCGCATATCTCGGATCGTTCCTGGTGAGAGCGCAGCATCTGGACCAGGAGAGCAGCACTTGTGCACGGCAGTCGGGCTGGTTCTGCTGTGAGACTGCTGGGTCCGAAGGCTGTGGGAACGTGCCCGGCCAGCCAGACGGCTCCCACGGGCATCCTTGCCACTGGGTCCCCCGGTGTGTCCAAGGAAGGAAGCCGCAGGAGGGGAAAGGCTCTCCTTGGGAACCGATCTGTTTCTTCCCGACCTGCTTCCTCCACGGAGGACCTTGGCTTGCTCATCGTGAAGGCGAAGGCTTGGGCACAGATGAAGGAATGAAAGAAAACCATTTATTATTGCCGCTGTGTGCCAAGCCTTGGGCAAGGGCTGGGAGGGGCTTTGTTTTACTTTAGAGAAATTGCTTCTGCCCTCCAAGACCTTCTGTCTTGTATACAAATTCTGAAGTGTTCTTTCAATGCCATCTTTGCCTAGATTAGAGCACATGATGGGAGCACACTAGAGCACATGATAGGGGCACACAATAGGAGCACAGGATAGGAACACACAAGAGCACATGATAGGAGCACGATAGAAGCACACAAGAGCACATGATAGGAGCACACTAGAGCACACAATAGGAGCATGTGATAGGAGCACACTCCCTCATTACACCTGTGGCTTCATAGAATCCTCAACTTCCTTCCAGGCTCAGCTCAAATGCTCCACTCTCCCAGGACTCATATTCTCAGAAAATGTTGGTTGTTTTGTGTGTGGCTCCCATGTACCCAGCTGCATACAACCTTAACTCCCTGTAATAGGATGTGAAGTCCCAGAAGGAGGGGGCTGTTCTAGCTTTGCATCTCAGTACCTAGCACAGTGTCTGTGCAGAGCAGACATTGAAGAAATGTTTTCTAAACGAATGAATGAAGTTCCTTTGACCAGCTTTCATTGATAATAAATTCTTTTTTTTTTTTTTTTTGCCTTTCAGCCCTCCCTCCACTAAAAAAGCCAAACCTTCATAACCAGGAAGCAGAATCAAGAAAAACAGATTTCTATATCGGTCAGGAAAATGCTGCGACACTAATAAGAGAAACCCATCACATGGGAGAGAGGTGATCACAGTGGGGAGTTTTGCATTGAACAGCTGGAGAGGGTGTTGCGGGGCCAGGGCTCGGTTACATGTGCCAGGGCAGGCAGTCGAGGAGACGGCTGGCATGGGCGACTCCTGAGCCCAGGGCTCCTTTCTGCTGGCATCCGAGGTGAGGAGCTTTTGGCAGCTCCAGAAGAGGCTGAAGGGTCTCCCTTCCCCTTTTCCATGACTGCATAGGCTCCTAGGCAGACCAGCGCCCAGTGTAGGGCTGCTTCCTTTTGTGACTTCTTCCCTTTGGTACCCGAGCCTTCTGAGAGCTGAGGTGAGAGAGCAGTTGCCATGGCAACAGCCAAAGACTGGCCTAGAGGGAGTCACCTGGAGAGAGAGAAAGCACCGGGAACAAAGGAGCCCCTTGGTATTGATTGGGCTGCACTGAGGGAAGGTGAGAAGCCTTCTTCCTATGTCCCAGAGAGGCCCGAGTCCTGACCTTTCATAGGGGGTAACATTCCGGGACTTCCCTGCTCAGCATCGTTCCCTTTCTGCTGTGGGAATAAACTGGCCCTGCCCAGCCTGAACCGGCCAGAGCACGGAGAGGAAGCTGTCGGTGGCCCGTTGGACAATGGAGACCTGGGGCTGACTCTGTGAGGCTCCAGAGAAGGAAAACTGAGATCAGGAGGCAAGCGGCAGTCAGCCCCGAGCACCTCCCACTGCCTCGGCCCCATGCGAGCACTCGCTGCCTCTTGTTTGCACTGAATTCCTTCTTGTCTCATGGGAATATAAATGCTTGGACCATATGAGACCTCCCCTCCCCCAGTCTTCTCTTCCCTAGGTCAAACCCTGCCATCTTTGCCTAGACTAGAGCACATGATGGGAGCACCCTAGAACACATGATAAGAGCACACAAGAGCACATGATAAGAGCACACTAAAGCACATGATAGGAGCACACAAGAGCACACATGATAGGAGCACATTTCCTCGTAACACCTGCAGCTTCATAGAATCCTCCACTTCCTTCCAGGCTTGGCTCAAGTGCTCCACCCTACCCAGCCCCCACTCTCCCGGGACTCATAGCCTCGGAAAATGTTGCTTGTTTGTGTGTGGGTCCCATGTACCCAGCCACAAACAACCTCAATAGAATGCAGAGACCCAGAAGGAGGGGGCTGTTCTGTCTTTGCATCTCAGTACTTAAGACTCTTCTCCAGATTGGCTGCCCTCCTTTGGCTCCTCCCCAACTTCACCATGTCCTGAAGGGAATGTAGTCCATGATAAAGAACCCAGGGCCTGAGGGCCCTGCCTTGATGTCAGGCAAGTTCTTCCTATGTGCCAGGTCCTGTGCTAAGTAACATTTAAATACACTTAAGAAGAAAGAGAGCTCCTGTCCTCAGTGAGCTTACATTCTGATGGGGAAGGAGGACACGGGGAACCGAAAAGTGGAACACGGGGAGGTCCCAGCAGGGGCCTGATGGCACAGCCCCCAGAGCCAGAGGTCCAGCCTGGCTGGAAGGGAAGGAAGTATGGCCGCTCTGCCCCATACCCCCAAATGGAGGGACCAGACACCAGTGGGAGAAAGGGAGCCTTACTGGGCCAGAATGCTGCTACCCAGGCGTGACCAGCCTGAGGTGAAAGGCCATACAGCTCTCCCGGGATCGCTGCTGTTCTCCGGGGGGGGGGCACATTTCTCATTCAAGTTCTATCTGGGGCTAACAAAGCATGATGAAAGGGGGCCATCCGAAAGGTTTCTGTGCTCTGGGGTCATCGCTGAACTTTTCCAGCACTGTCCTCAGTGACTGCCTGCCTCTCCTTCTGGCTGCGTTCCTGGCAGCCTTGGAGACAATCTTCCTTCTCCCCACGACCCATCAATGATAAAGAATTTGTTTACTAGGAATTGCTCACTACCCCCTCCTGCCCGCCATCTGCCGCCCTGGCGACACGGTGCTGCCGCCGCCTCCTCCTCTGAGCCCCCCGAGCTTCAGACAGATCGGCGCCTCGACTTGGGCCCACGCGGGGCCACTGCTCGTCCCCTTCTCAGCTGGCACCTGTCAGCATGGCGGGGCTCGCCCCCTTGCCACAGAAGCCCATTTGTCAGCCTCGTCTCGGCACGGCCAGCAGGCAGGGAGAAGGGCAGCCTGGCTCGAGACCTCGGGGCACCCACCGGCTCCCTCGTGGCACAGACAGGCAGAGGGGAACGGCCACATACGGTGAGTCGGAACCGAGGGTTTGGGCGTCTCCAGGGCCGACGCGCTGAGGTCTCTTTGTGGGGCAGATGGAGTCTGGCTTTCCGGGCAGAAGGACAACAGAGAGATCAGGGGGTGGTAGCAAAGAGATGGAAGGAGGAGACCTCTTCAGCTTCTTTCTTCCTCCACTTCTCATATTAGTGAGTTATTAGCATTATTATCTATAATAACAGCAGTAATAAGTTCCCTTCTTGCCTCTGGGTGCTTGGGCAATGCTACCCTGCGCTCTCTGTCTGGGGGCCTTGTCCAACCAGGAGATGCGACTGGATTCCACGCGAGGCCACGCATCTCACCGCACCAGAACACCACGAGAACCTTCCTCATGAAAAGAGCGACTTCCATCCCCTCATGTCTACTGAGCTTCTTGCCCCTTGTCCTTCGCAAAGCCCTGCGCTCTGAGGCAGCTTCCTGCTTGCCCCCGGCCCAGTCTCAGGGCCAGAGCCACACCATGGAGATCCATGACATTGCCTCCTTCCTTCATCGTTGAGAACCTTTGACCAGGTATGTCTATAATTCCACACAGCTCACGGACAAGCGCCTCCCAACCTGTGTCATGAACTGCCAAAATTTCAAAATGGGGCCTAGAGTCAAAGAATAGAAGGGGCCAAAGGGCATGTTTTCAAGACTCTCTGGTGTACATTGATCGCAGAGCCTTGATCAAAGGGGCTGGCCTGGAACCCAGAGCTGGCAGGGAGCAGGTCCCTCAGAGAACCCCGTGGACTCCTGTGGAACTCGGGGCTTGGCTCACTTGTGTTCCCTCTCCTCCATGTGCGAATGCTCCATTATTCCCAGGTGATTTTTGTAAACATCTGTTCTACCCATTGCGTGTGTTTGTATTGGTAGGAGAGCAAGTTGTAGGAGATGGGATGGGGAATCTTCTATGGTTAGCTTCTATTGCTATTTAATTAAAAATCATGTTATGAAATGTATATCTTCTGACTGGTGGAGGCTTGGGAATTATGATTTGAAGAGGACCCGAGGGTAGCCACCTGGGAACCTGGCATGAGGCTGCAGAAGTCATTTCCAAGCTCCCCAAACTCTAGAAAACAGAGCTACCGCTGAGCAGTGTATGTGGGAATAATGACCAAAACCTCATATTCCCTTAGTTTTCAACCCAAGGTAATAAATAACTGTTGAGTGTCCTCTTCCCCCTTCCCCTGCCATCTCCTCTGGCCACTTATTTATTCCTTGAGTGAATGGCTCTTTGTTGATTCTCAGAAACTTTTCTTTGCTACGGCTTGTAGTGATGTCTCTTTAGTGGGAACTAAGAGGGTCGTGCGCCTGCTTTTGTTTCCGAGCTGTAAGAAGCAGAGTGTTGGTACCGTAGGCTGGTCTGCTGTATAAGTGCAGCTTCTCCTTCTCCTCCTTCTCCTTTTCCATCAGAATCTTCAGAAAAGAGACCAAGTAACTTCAGCAGCCAGATTTTTCTCTGGTGTATCTTGTGGATCAGAGACTATGGAAGCACTAAGGTTTTCTACCCTATTTCTCTAACTTCACTTTCTCGTGTCTTCATGTTTTATATTAAACTCCCAAGCATAAAGAAAACAGATTCATAAATGTGGGCAGGGATGGGAGACTTTAAACCAGCACCCTTCAAATCTCATCCATAGCACACTTGACACATGGTTTCTGGCCTATGCTCCAAAAAATTCTCCTCTGTGGTCCAAGAAGCTGTAGCATGGATGGCAGCGATACCCTAGGAAAACCGTATTGGCAGACGGGCTCCATCAGGTTGAGGGTAGCCAATCGTGAGTTAGGGGCTACCCTAAGCATGTGAGGTCTTCCCCGTGATGGATGAGAACAATTTGTTTCACTGGCCCTGAAGACGGCGGAAGCCAGCCCTGTGGAGCATTTGGTCAAACAAGGTCATCCACTATATCCCAGGCCACTGACGGTTCTTTGGACTCTTATCTAGCCATTGGACTTCTAAGATGCCGGAAGAGAGAGTGAGGTCGCTGATTCTGCAACTGCCTCATTTAAATCCATTTCACAAATCAGGACGTCACCCATGATGTTATTGGTCCTCTTATGTTGTGCTATGTTGGAATACACGAGAACCAACCCGGACTGCAGACTCTTAGAGATGGAGTGACAGCAAGCACACAGACCTGCCACGGAGGTCCGCTCATTGCAAAATCCCCGAACATGAGAGGAGGAGGGGACTTTAATGATCCCCCTTATTTCACAGATGAGGAACTGGGGACTCAGCATAAGAAAGAAAGAGTCTAAGCTTTCTACTGCTTGCTGAGATCTCTGGGTAAGTGCATAAGTGGGTGTGAGAGAGGGAGGGAGGAAGGACGTCTGGGAGATGCTCATAATATTCAGGTTTATAGTTAATTCTGATGTATCAGAATCACTCTACGGGTGATCTCTCTCTTCTCCCTCTATGCATATATAACTATATCTATATCTATGTATACTCTACATGTAAATATGGGGGATCCTTGCTCAGTCTGCAAAGGGAATAGCTAAGTGAAAGGGTAGAATAGGGATTATGAGGGGAAAGAATCAGATATTTGAGAAACTCATCTCTCTACCCATTCACCCATCCACTCATCTCCTTATCCATGCATCCATCCACCCATCCACTATTCATCTGCCCATTCATCTACCTACTCACCCATCTATCCATCCATCCCTCCATCCCTTCATCCATCCATCATCCATCCATCATCCATCCATCCACCCACCCATATCCCTGCTGCTAGGAGGCAGCCTGTGTCTTCCCCATTTCCAGGTTCTTACTTGGATGTTTTCAGAAAGAGGTTTTCCTCAGCCCAAGGACCCACCCCCAGCTATAGCCTGGTGCAATACAAAGGGTTCTGCCCTGTGAAGCCCAAGTGCAGGGAACGAGTGCATCCACCTCCTGGGACAAGCTGGGAAGAAGAGACTCTGGGAGGGGGGGCGCGAGAGGGGGGAGAGGTGCTTCCAGGGACTGCAGCATCTCCCATAACCCGGCAAACAGGCGCCCATGCCAGAAGTCAAAGCCCAGCCCCCTTGCAGCTGTCTCCAGACCTTGCTTATTCGATTAATGTAATAAGACAGCACCTCCAGCGCTTCCTTGCTGATTAATTAATGTAACATCGGCTCCCGTTTGCTATTACAATTAGGGCTACATCAGGAGGTAAGCCGGCTCTGCCCTCCAAGGGGCGGCTCTGCAGGAGGCAGGTGAAAAGTGGAGAGAAAAAGGGAGACGTATGGCCCCGATCCTTCATTCCTGAGTCAGTGAGAGAGTCCGGATCTCGCCGCTGGGCCGTGAATCCCGGCTGAGGGGCCGTGAATCCCGGCTGAGGGGCCGTGAATCCCGGCTGAGGGGCCGTGAATCCCGGCTGAGGGGCCGTGAATCCCGGCTGAGGGGCAATCCTGCATGAAGCCAGGGGCAGACATGCAGCAGCAGCCATCAGGCTTAGTCACCCTTCCAGGCTCGGCTAGGATTTCTTGTGCTATTCTTCTCTTTTTGGTCCTCTGCTCTTCTTTCTGCACTTTGGACCCCCGTTTCCTTATCTGTACACCACGGGATTTGGATCCAGTGGTCTCCAAGGTTACTTTTGGCCCATAATGACGGGGTAAGGGTCCTTCTGGCAGCCCCCGGGAGGCAGTGCTCTCTCTCAGGACCCAGGGACTCCGGGCTGCTGAGGGTTTGAGAAGATCGGTTAGCAAACCGAGCACAGCTTCACCTTCACGTCCCCCCTCAGGTATGCGGCTTAAGGTCCTGGTCGGGACGAGGCAGCTCTCCTCTGCAGCAGGGTCTCCCAGCTTTGTTATCACAGAGACATGGGGGGAGGCTATCAGAGCCAGCCACACACCGGGCACCACGAGTTCCTCATGCAGCTGGATGGGCGCGAGATGTTGGGAAGGCGGCCAGAGAGCCCCAAGCGCTCTGCTTTTGTCTCCTCTAAATCATGGGGCTCACCCTGCCCTGGAGCATGCTCCGTTGTCAGGGATGTTGGCTCACGGCACGTGGGAAAGGGGTCGCTTGGCTATCCTGAGCAGAGCAGTCCCCCGCTCATGAACGGGTACAAAAGTCCCCGGAGTCCCTGACGGCGGAAGCCATGCTCCCACGCCAGAGGAGTCGCTAGCGTTCGGGACATGAAACTAACTACGCCTTTGCCGCGCTCCGGCCAAGTGCCACGAGCCTTTGGGCTGGGCAGGGAGGGGGCAACTTTCCTAAAGCTGCTTCAGTGCCGGGTGCCAGTCTTGTCCTCCCCGCCCTTGCAGCTCTTAGGGGAGAGTGCTACTCTGGACCCTACTCACCCTCAAACTTAGCACAGGCAAATGGGGCTCTCTGGCAGGGGCCCGGGGCATCCAAGTAGCCCCCGGTGCTTAAGAAGGGCCGCAGAAGGGAGAATGTGGACAGCAGCAGCCCAGATCTGGGCCAGGAGCCCCCAGACACCAGCCCCCACGGGCAGAAAAGGCAGAATCTGAACCTGAGCCCATTCTCCAGCCACTCACCAAACGCTCCTTCTTGGCCTTCACTTGCTTTGTGTGAAGAGCCCAGAACCTGGGGACGTTTTAGGACTTTCTCAGCATCCCCTGGGCCAGCAGGACAGGACTATATGACCCGGCCCAGAGCTGGCTACTGAGACATCCTGGTCTACAAGGCCCCCACCGTGGCCCCCTCCCCAAGGAAGAGGCCTCTTGGGCTGGGGGGCGGGGTGGGAGGCCAGACAGGCTGAGGTCACTTAGGCACTGATAGGTCCTGGCAGTCCCGGAGCCCCGTGGAGGCCGCTGGCTTGGGACGGCCCCACGTTGGGCAGCAGCGCCTGGGTCTATGCGGCCCAACTAACATCCAGGGAGTTTGCCAGCCAAGCTGTCCTCTCCCGGAGAGCAAAGGGAGCTTCCTTGGACTTCTATTCATTCAAAAATTCAGTCATCGTTTCTTCTGGTCTGCTTTGTGGGGGTGCCCAGGGTCCCCGAGCCAGATCCTGCATCTTGGGGCTGACGGGGCAATAGAGGGGAGAGATGTGAAGCTGAAGAACCAGTAAAAACCAGAGTGACATGAGAGAGACTGGAGGAGGAAGGGCCCGCCTTGCTTTGTGTTTCATTTGGAGCTGCCGGGTCTCTAAGCAGCTAGGACTCCCGCATGGCGCGGGCCCATTCTTGACCCTTTGCCGCTGTCGGTATCACTAGGAGTGGTCCCAGGGGCTCATGGATCCCGAGGGCCCAGCATCTGATGACAGAATGGGGGCCAGATCCGAGGCTGATGGGCCATTAAGAGCTCCGCTGTTTCATTCGACAAAGGCTCAGTCCAGTGTTTGGGGACGGCCACAGGCGGCAGTGCCCCGGCTGGGTGGGAGCCGCATCTCCTGAATCTCGGTGGGATTGGCCTCTAGTAACCATCCCTACCCTCCAGCCCCTCTCCCTCCAGCCACTGGCCAGGCTCCCTCCTCCCTGCCCAGCCCCCAATCATTTCCCATCCGCTGGACGGGACTCTTCTCTCCTGGGCTCGTGATTTCTGATTCATGCTCCAAATCACAGGACAATGGATGCTTAGAAGAGAGTGATGGAGCCTAGGGGGGGCTTAGCACTCTGGGAACCATTCAGCGCCACTGAGAGGCTGGAAGTCCCAAGGGGGCAGGGGGCAAAAGGGATTTAGGTTTTCTTTTCTGAAAAGCTCTTTCATTCAGGATCATGTACGTTTCTGGAGAGAAAGGGACTTTAGCAATCATCTTGTCATCATGCTTTTTATTTTAGCGGTGAGATCAAGGTCACTGGTGCCCAAGGTCACACAACAATGGAGGTAGAGCCTGGAATCGAATGCGCCTGATCACAGCCCTGGGATCTTTCCAGGACATCAAGAAGCCCCTCTCTCCTCCTCAAGGCAGTGCGGTGCAGGGGAGAGATCCTCATCTTGGATTCTGGATCTACATTTAGGAAGTGTTCTTCCCCAGATAAGTCCATTCACCTCTTAAAGCCTCATTTTTTTTTACCTGTAAATTAAGGGAGGTTGGACTAAATGCCTGATGACCCATCCTGAGGCTCTCACATTTCCCCATTTTAGCTTCACTGAGACCTAGAAGTGGTTGGAGTGTAAAGGGACCCCGGGGTGCTGACTTCGGTCTTCTGCATCTCACATCTCCCTCCCCCCATCGTACTTGTCCATCTGATGCCCCGGCTTCGTGGCCGTCCGTCACGTGTGATTTACCATCTGTGCCCCCGCACAGCCGAGTGGCCGGCCCTCTGACACCGGCTCCCAGAATGTGCGCCCTTTGTATTTGTCCTTTGGGAAGCCGTTTCCAGCTTTTGGCCCGAAGGAGCTGTTTCCGGTTCTCTCCACTGCACGTGGTCAGGGCCAGGCCCTAGGCTGAGGAGCCTCCCCCTTCCTCTCAGCACCTCTGGTGAGTGACAGCGGCGTCACCACAGGCAGGGAACCCAGCCCCGCAGGTGTTGCTCTTGAAGCTTTTGGCTCTCAGTTCCATTTCCGTGGGGGAGGCTGTTGGGACAGACCCCGGGGGATGTAAGGCGTGGCCATCTCCATCTACTAATCTGAGCCAAACAATTGGTTAAATACCCGGCCGTGTCTGGCTGGGGAAAATAGGTGAGAGTTGTATCCAGAAACCAATGGGGACGGATGCTTTTTTGCCATCGAAACAGCCCCTGATGTTCCCAAAGTCCTGCTGTTAACCTCTCTGGGGAGCTCTGAGCTTAAGTCAGTTCAGAGAAGGGACAGAAGACTTCATTTCACTTGGAAAACTGTTAGAGTTGAGAAATAGGAGTTTCTAATGCTTTAAAACTCCTTGTATCATGGAAGTGTATTTCCAGCCTCCTGGGAAACCTTTCGGACTAGACTTCAGAAACCAGTAGCAAAAACAAGGACACGAACCCAAGAGTATCTCGATGGCCCTCGGAAGTTTTCAAGGCACCTCAGCCACCTGATCAACCCCTGCGTGGCCGAGGCACGCCACGGATTCCTAGCCCCATTTTTCAGGGAGTTGGGGGAAACTGAGTCTTGGAGTAGGTAAGTGGGACTCCCTGCCAGAATTTGATCCAAGGCCTTCCTGCCTCCAGCTCCACCTACTGCTAAGCTGTGCCCGCCCCTTCAGCTTAGAATCCTAAAGCCCTCGGAAGGTTTGAGGTTGCTAAAGCATTAACTTAGCTGTTAGTGGAGGTCGGGTTGGCAGAAGAGAGTCAGTGAGACAGAGGAGAGTATGGATACCTGAGGGACTCAAACACTTGGGAAGAGAGCTTGGCTTTAGAACCAACTGGGAGTGGCTTTTGATATCTGCCGGCTCAGTCCCTTCATTTTGCAGATGGGGAAACTGAGACCAGAGAAGTTAGCAAATGCAGACCTCTCCCCTTCCCGTGCTGCTTCCCAAACGGCAGCAGAGGGTGAGTGCGAACCTGAGATAAAGGTGCTTGTTCTCTTTGTATCTCCCCTGCTTCTGTCCTCCTCCTCTGACCTGATCACAGCCTCTGACCCAAGTGCGGCTCTGACCATCTCACCTTCTCTCTCTGCCTTTACCCCACTTACTACCCTCCAGGACCTACCTCCAGGGTAACATAGATCCCTCTGTTGAGCTTTTACAGTCCTTCATTATCTGGTTCCAACCTATATTATCACCTCTCCTGAGTGGGGAGCCCTGGGGAAGTAAGGACAGTCCTCCTGAGTGAGGAGCCCTGAGGAAGTGTGGACGCCACCAAATACACTTTTACTGTGGCCAGTGTTATCTTTCCTCCTGCTCTCTGTGTTAAGTATAGTCATTTGTCTCCTGCCAGGGACTTTGGGTTCCTCACTCAGGCCTGTAACCTGGACATGTTCTGCCTTGACACAAAAGCTCTTAGTAAGGAGAACTAACTTAGAATGTGGAGAGTGAGCTAGTGGAGACGCTCAGCCCTGGTGGTTAGCAGAGGAGCCAGGGCCAGTTACAGAGCTGGGCTTCCTCTAGGCAAAGCAAGACATAAGGAAAGCTTAACTTAAGCAAGACATAAGGGCACCAGGCTCTGGGTTGGGTCTGGATGGGTGTTTGACACCTTCAGAGGCAGAAAAGCCTCCACTTCCCTTCCCCTACATCTCCCCAGAAACTGAGGGGCATGTCTGACAAAAGCCTGGAAAGGAGATCAGAAGCGTGTGCCTAGAGTCAAGGATGGCAGGGTCTGCCATCCTCAGATGCAGATGGAAAACTAACGACATGACCAGAGACTCATTTCCTATCTCGTGATTACTTCGTACTGATCAGCTACTTGGGCTGACCCTAGCCAGGGTTTGATGGGAGGGAAAGTCCCCTGCTTGGAACAAGTGGGGGATTGTGTGATGGCTTCTTCCCTGGGGTTCTATCTTGGTTATGTTTTCAGTCTTTGCATATGTTCATACATACTATACACAAACACACACACTATATATATATATATATATATATATATATATATATATATATATATATATATATATACATACACATATAGACATAGCGTGAGGATATATACAGCTCCATCATAGATGTATGCATACATATGCAAATAGAAATGCAAATGTGTGTGTGCATAAAAATTCACCCTGGGGAAATAACTGAAATTGAACTTTGAGGGAATTTTTTTTTAAAGGTCACCAAGTAGAAAATGAGAAGAAACATCTTCTCTTCCAGCTACCTTGTAGCCCCTACAAAGCAAGACAATCTCCCCCCCAAAAAAAACCCAAACAACCCCCCAAACCTTCCACCTGGTGGTACTATTGTGCTGCTGAACACTGGAGTCAGGAACCCTCAAATTCAAATATGGCCTCAGACATTTAATACCTATGTGATCATGGCCAAGTCATTCACTATCTTTCTGCCTTAGTTTTCTCAATTATTAATGGATGTTAAATTAAAAGAGCATTTTCCCAAGGTTTTTGTGAGGATTAACCAAGATAACATTTGTAAAGTGCTTTGGTAACCTGAAAGTGCTATGTGAATGCAAATTAGTGTTATTATTGCTATTATTTTATTAATTATTATTCAGTAGGCAAGCAGAATGGGAGATCCTCTCACTTTGAGCTATGAATTTCTTGGGTGGGCTTAGGAGCACGTGGGTCCAGGATCCTGCCGATGAGCCACAGCATCCCTTTGGAACTCTCCTAACAGAAGGGAACACGTGTCCATCCATTTGGGCAGCGACTATGTGTCCCAGTCAAGGTGTGGGACCCTAGAACTCTGAAGCAATTACCTGACCTCGGAGAGGAGTGCTGACTCTCTTCTTAGCACGCACCAGAGAAGCTGCTATAGGAGCTCCTGGCTCTGGGCCCTAAGGGTTTTTGTTCCTTAGACCCCCCCCCCAGCCACTGCCAGACCAGGCTGGATTAGGAAAGCAATGGTTGCTGAGAAGGGCTTAAATGGATATGAGCTGGGCCTAGGGGATAGGGACAAATTCAGTCATCTTCTCTTAGCTAAATCAGACAGTCCCCAAATCTTCAAAGCCAATTGGGGCAGATCCTGTGCTTCTGCAATCTATTACCGGGGCCTGTGACCTTTGTCTTGATGCCCTTTGTTGTTGGCTGAGGAGGGGCAGCGTTGCCTGGGTCTCCGAGACTGCTTCCGTCTTGGCCTAGGCAGGGTGGTGCTGGACAGCTCCCTGGAAGGTGGGCAGCCGGCTCCCCAAAGCTGATGCTTGGCTGCCCTCTTGTGGAATGTAACAGCAATGGCAAGGAGGTCCCGGGCAGCTTCCCCTTCTGTTTATTAAAGGGATTTGGGGCTGGCTGTATCTGGAGCTCGCTTGTGGACCTGCACCAACATCAGTGGGCAGAGAGACCGATTCCATCTTGATGTTCCTGCTGGGAGGGTCAAGTCCAGAGTCACAGGCTGCCCTTTGATGGTTAGTCACGGACGCATCCCCGTTTCCTTTTCCTCCTAGCCCTCCCCACTCACGTTTGGCTGGCTTTCTTGCCCCTAGGATGCCAGAAGTGTGAGTGATATTGATGTTTGGGGCTGACTCCCTTTAACTGCTAATTAATGGCATCAAGAAAAAAAAACAGTTCAAGTTTGTTACTTTTTAAGTGCTATGAGTTAATTAGTCTGACATCCTTCAGTAAATCGTATCTAAGTGAAAGTGTTGGCGTGGGTGATCATCCCGGGCTTTGCTGCAGGGCACCCGCATTCAGAGTTCAAAGGGCTCGGAATGGAGACGGGCCCTAAGCCCAACACTTTGGCAGCATGGAAACAATAGACTTCAGCATCTATTTGGCAAGAATAAATACATTGGAAGTGATTGCATCCAAGCCCGTCTGCAGCTCTTCCCCTCCCGTGTGGTGGCTCCCTAGCAGTGTCCTTCTTCTGAGGAACCTGTGGGCCTCAGTCTCCCTCCCCTGCCCTGCCTGAAGTGGAGTTTCCTGTCCCTGCCTTCGGTGTTCCTCAGCAAAGGCTCCTGAGAGCTAACAGGGAAGCAGCGACTAGCTTGGGCTTGACCTTAAACCTACTGACCCAATTAGTGTCGGTCAAACTCCATCCCAAGGGATGCCAAAGTTCGTTGCTGTTCAATGATTCATTCATAGTCTCACTTATTCTACTTCTAGTTGTCTAAGTCTCTTCATGTAGACAAAAGTCTGGCCAATAGAGAACTCTGCTGAGGAGTAGAGAAGCTTGCTTGCTTAGATTCAAATGGAGTAATATCTTAAAAGCACCACGTGAAGGGCAGTTATTACTTAGAGAGACAGGATGGCATAGTGGGGAGGTATAGCCAGCACTTTATATGAGCTATCTCATTTGAGCTTCACAACAAGACTGAAAGTGAGATGCTAATATTATCTCCATTTTACAGTTGGGAACTGGGACAGATAAAAGTTAAATTACTTACCCAGGGTCACACAACTAAGTTTCTAAGGCTGGATTTGAACTTAGGTTTTCCCGTAGACTTGGTGCTTTGTGCCCTGTGGCACTCCCCACTACAGTTGCCTAGAGAGTAGTTTTTGGACTTGGAGTCATCAGGAAGATCATGTCTGGTGGTCTGCCTCAGACGCTTGCTTACTTTGTCATCCTAGTTAAGTCACCTCTCCATATGTACACTGATCCACAAATGACAACAGCATAGTCTGACTCTGTGTTCAAACTGGAAGCCTTTCTGGCTTAGGAGGACCTGCTAGAAATTTCCAGGATGGCGGATTAAAAACCTCTAGTCCCAACCCTTCTAAAAACAAGGAAACTAAGGACCAGAACATTTCAACAACTTGCTCAAGGCAGGAGCTGAGGTTCTCAGGCTGAAGCCATGACACTGTCCATGGTCCTGGCTGCCTCCTTTGCATATGGGAGCCAGTTGATCTGAAGAGTAATTCTTGGAAGGGCTGCAGTGGTAGCCATGGGATGCTAAGAGCTCCAGAGGAAGCCTCCAGCACATTGGAGGAGTCTTCTCTGTAGGATTTTTGGGAGGATTTGGGGAAGAGTTTGACTGATCACGCCCTTTCAGAGCTGGAAGGGATCTTTGTGTGATCTAGCCCAGCCCACCCCTCCACTCCTCTCTACAATATCCCTGATAAGTAGACATTAACCATTGCCCAGAGCCTCTAGGAAGGGAGCTCATCACTTCCCAGAGTAATCCATTCCACTTTGCAATGGCTGGATTTGGAAGTTCTTCCTGATCTCAAGGCTAACTGGCTTTTGTCACATTCACCTGCTGCTACTTGTTCTCTCTGGGACTGTAAACACATGATGGCTCTTTGAAAACTTACAGCCCACCATCATATGACCTTTGAGTCTTCTGCAGGTAAACCATGCCCATTTCTTCCACAAGATCCTCCTGGGCAAGAACTTGAGGCCCTCCACCCTCTCGGGGCCTTCTGAACTTCTAGCTTGTCCCCAGAGTTTGATGGCCTGTGCTCTATAGTGGTGGAGGGAGGTCAATCATCAGTGAGGTCACAGACCTAAGTATCCAACTCTCCAGCTTTGTCTCCAGCTTCCTTGTACCTTATATCATTTCTTGCACCTTGCACAATGGCATTTTCTTTGAGCTGAGAACACCTTGATGAAAGAGACTGTGTCTTGTGCCCCCGTGGAGCTCCTCCCCTCAAACTGAGGGCCCTTAGTCATGGTGGATATTCAAGAAACATTTGTTAAATGGCTATGTATTGAGGCAACATAGAACATGATAACTCCCATGGCCAGAGCCCTTTGGACCTCACACTGGGAGGCTGGGAAAGGAAGTGCCAAGATGCTTCTTTCACAGAACAGGAAACAGGCTGCCCCGGGTCAGCACCTTACTATGTCCATGCAGCCATTGCCAAAAAGGGCATCTGAACTGACTTGTCCTGAGCCCCATCCTGTGTCCCTTCCTCTCTATCCTCCTGTTATATAATACTGTGCTTTTTCAGTTCTGGAGACCAGGTGCCTGCCGTGGCTGCTCCTTGTCTGTCTGTCTGTCAGATGATGGATGTAAAATGTGGGCTTATCTAAGCATGGAACATTTGCCATTTTAGGGTTGCCTGAGCAAAGGACTGATTCTTCCCCGCCCTCCTCTCGGCTTGCTCTGGCAGTGAAGTGACCAGGTCTCTCGTCTGCCTCTGCTTCCCTCTGCATGGGGCCTTCCCCAGAGATATTCTCAGTGGATATCTGTTGAATGAATGAAAGAGTGAATATACATCCTCCCGCCTCTGAGCATCAGACCAGACGGCTGTTATGCTAAGGATGATCTCCTCTTCCTCCCGGGATGGTTGGTCTGTGGGACAAGATAAGTCAGCCAAGGATTAGTGACTGTCTGACTTCAAAGAACACGGCCTCTGAGCTGCTTCAAAGTCCCTCAGAAATCCCAACCAGGAACAGGGTGTGTGTGTGTGTGTGTGTGTGTGTGTGTGTGTGTGTGTGTGTGTGTGTTAGAGAGAGAGAGAGAGAGAGAGAGAGAGAGAGAGAGAGAGAGAGAATGTGTGTATGTGTGTGTGTGTATGTGTGTGTGTGTGTTAGAGAGACAGAGAGAGACAGAGAGAGAATAAGTATGTGCGTGTGTGTGTGTGTGTGTGTGTGTGTGTGTGTGTGTGGCCAGTCTGTCTGTATCTGTAAGTACACCCAGATCTGCATGTGCATATGTGTAAGGTTGGGTAAGGTTGGTCCTGTTAAACAGCAAATTTGTAGGTAATAATCACACCCTTTACATCTTCTTGTGTCCAGCTTCCCTCCTTATCACCTACAAATTTGCTAAATTTGTCTCAAAGGACCACACTTTCATAAATCTGTATTATTTATGTATTTGTCTGTGAAAGACAGAAACACACTAGAGGGAGAGAAATAAAGAGACAGAGACAGAGACAGAGACACACACATGCAAAGACAGAAAGAGGGAGAGGGAGAGGGAGAGACAGAGAGAGGGAGGAAGAGGAGAGAAAGAGATGGAGAGTTAGAAAGACAGAGACAGTTGTTGTTATTCTTGTTTGTCCTTCATTCTCAAAGGGGACCATGACCTTAGGGAGGGGATGCCATGTCATGCAAGTGAATTGGATTTAAGTGATGGAGGCTGGCCAAGGCCACCTGCCTCACTTTCCCCTCCAGAGCCATCTGCGTCCAGTGGCCACATATAGATTAGGATGACTGGAGATGGCCCTGGATACAGTGAGAGACCTTGGCCTTTTTAAGCCAGGGTCTTTAACAAGTCTCAGTCTGACTGAGGCTGCACCCGTTTAGTGAGAGACAAAGAGATTGACAGAGGAAATAGAGAAAGATACAGAGAAACAGAGACAGAGACAAACATACAGAGAGACAGAGACAGAGGAGAGAGGGTCAGAGGCAGAGAGGGGCAGGGGGGAGCTGGTTGGGGAAGGAGCAGACAGACAGCAGAAGGCAGGAAGCCGGTTCTGACTTAGGCCTGACCAGGGGCTTTGGCCAAGCCAATGTCCAGTCTCTGACTCAGTTTGCTCATGTCACATAGCCTGGCAAGAAACCATGTCCCTTTTGCCCCTGGGGGCTGTGGGGCTGTTCCCAAAGCGAGCTCTGTTCTCTAATTTCGGGAGTTTGCATCGTCACTGGCAGGGGCATTTCACCTGCACCCATGAGTTTGTCAGAAGTCCCAATCTGCCCCCCTCCCCCCAGTGCCAGGGGCCCACATGGCAGCTCCTGGACACTCCACTTTCCAGTCCTTGGGCCCCGGCCTGGCTCACTGGCACCATCTTATGGTACTCCTCTTTCCTCTTTTTACTTTGGATCAGGGAATAAGAGTCTCGATTTAGACCCAGAGGGACCCCAGAGACCCCCCCCCAGTCTCTCAGAGTCTGTTGGTGACGGGCAGGGGGTGACTTGATTGGATCTACTCTTTAGGAAAATCACTTTGGTAGCTGAAAGGAGGATGGATTGGGGAGGGGAGAGACCTGAGGCTGGCTCACCCCCTAGCAGCTGCTGCAATAGTCCAGGCATGAGGTGATGAAGGTCTGCATCAGGCGAGGGCGAGGGTCAGGGGAAGGGAGGAGATGTGCCTGAGAGATGCTGCAGAGGTGAACTTGACAAGTCTTGGCAATAGCTGGGATGGAGGGTGCGAGAGAATGAGGAGTCCGGGGTGACTCCCAGGTGGTGAATCTGGGAGGACGTGATGCCGGGAGCATGGCAGTGCTCTTTACAATCATAGGGAAGGTTTAGGGAGGAAGAGCAGGAGTTCTATTTGGACTTGTTGCATTTGAGTTGGATTTTATTTTATTACATTCCCTTTTGACTTTCTAGTCTGTTGTTTTTCTTTCTATTTCCATGTTGAAGTTACTCCATAGACTGTTTTCTTGGCTCTGTTTACTTCACTCTATTATCGGTTCATGTAAATCTTCCCAAGTTTCTCTATATCCATCACACATAATTTCTTACAGCACAATAATATTCCATTAGATTCATGTATCCAGACATGTGGAAATATTCTCCAGCTGATGGGCATTTGCTTTGTTTCCAGTTCTTTGCCATAAAAAAGTGCTGCTGTAGATATTTTGGTGTACTGGGAACTATGTTCTTGTTGCTGACTTCCTGAGGGCCGGAACCCTCTGGTTTGAAGGGTACGGAGAGCTCGATCACATTATTTGCATCATTCCGAGTTGTTTTCCAAATTGTTGTGCCATCTCCTAACTCCACCAGTTATGTTGGGTTTTAACAAGGGTTGGATGCCTTGGAGGAGACAAGGTCCTTCTCCTTTGGGTCTCTGAGTAAAGGCTTGAGACCACGTGGGCAGCAGTAGCCGATTGCAATAGTCCAGCCATGGACTGGTGGTGGGTGTACTGACATTGTGGTAGTAATTTCCTTCTGGGCATGGGATGGACAAGATGCCCCCTGAGGTTTTGTGATTCTGTCGAATGCAAAGAGCACATCAATACTTTGCAAATAGCAGGAGGAATATTCATTTATTCAACAAAGATTTATTAGAGCATCTGTTATACAAGAGGCTTGTTTTAAGTCATGGAGATTGAGGGTTTTAAGAAGACACAGTCTGTGTTCCCAAGCAGCTTCTAGTCTAATGGGCATAGAGGGGAGGGTGCTAGGAGGTGGGGCTTGGGGTATTCCCAGAGACACACACAAAGCCCAGGGCAACGGAGCAAAGGAGGGATCTGGGGAGATCTGAAAAGGCAGAATCTCTGGCCAGCTTGGGTGGGAGTGAGGGGGGAAGGAGCACGAAGGAGGGACCTCCTGGACTGAAGCTTAGAGGAAAGAAGCCTCCACTAGGAAGGGATGACGAGAGAACGTGTTCCGGGAGCATGAGGTCAATTGTGTGGGAGACGAGGGGCTGGCTTTAAGTAGTTCTGACTGGCTGGAATGGGTAGAAGGAACGCGTGAGAAGGGCTGATTCAAAAGTGGGTTATGTTAGCTTTGGAATCAGCCATTTTCTGGCTCCCAACGAAGGCCAAAGGGATCACTTATTGGCTGAAGTCCAAGTGTGTGATTGATGTGGGGGCGGGTTCCTTCAGGTCTCTTCTCAGAGGCCCTGCAGCTGGCTCCCAGCAGGCGACAGGTGGCCGAAAAGCCGCCTTTTCTGGACTTCGGAGTGGATCAAGAAATGAAGTGATCTGATGAAATCCTGTTCAATACGCCCCCTTCCCATGAGCAGCAGAGCCTGCCATCTCAGCAGGGACTGGGTAAAGCCTGGGCCACATGGCCCAGGCTCCCGAGGACTCGGGCCCTCAGGAGAAGAGTCGGGCCCTCAGGAGAAGAGTCCCTTTAGTTTTTCTCACGGACATGAGACTTCAAAGCCCTGCAAGTCGCCTGATCCCCAGCCACCGCCGAGCCAGACTCCCCTGGGGGCACCAAGGCAGCTGGTTCCCCCCTGTCCTGGGCTCCCACATTGGGCTTCACCCTAGGCAGCTCCTTCTGACTCTCCCCTGCACAGACTCACCCTCTCCACTGGACGTGAGAGTCCAGCCTGAGCCAGAGCAGAGATGGGGCCTTCAATATTCCCGACAAGAGGCCAGAATGGAGGGGGATAATGGACTAGCATAGCCCAGTGAACTTTTTACAGCAGGAGCTAATCAGTCATGGGGAAGGTGTCCAAAATGGAAGACCGAGGCAACGTTTTCAGCATCCATGGATGCGTTCCTGCCCACTGCCTGAACGCCGCCTCTCTGACCAACGAGCTCCCCCTTTCCCGTCCCCCACTTCTGTGTTGGAAATGCCAAAAAATAAGCCTCCTCCCCCCCCCCCCCCCGCTGTCCCCCTTCTTTCCGGAGCAGATAAGTGGTGCTTCCCGGCAGCAATTCTTGCCTGTTTTCTGCAGCCATCGGTGCCTGAGCATGATGCTCTGAACTTGCCGGCTGGGGCCTCCTCAGGGCTCCTCGGGAGCTACCATTCTTTCTAAGGGACAACAGGGAGAAGCTGCCTGGTCTCTGGGACTGTCTGTGGGAAAGAGATAAAGCGAGTGCCTGGCTCTTCGGAGCTCCAGGGGAAACGCCTCCCAGGATTCCTTGGTGCCCCTCTGGGGATGGAACAGGGCCTCTGTGGGGCCTGGGGGAGAAGGCATCGGGAGGGGAGGGTTTCCAGGGGTCCTGGGGGGACACCCGGAGCTTGCGGACCAGCCTCTAGCCAACATGTCCCTGGGAGATGGTAGGCCTGACCAGGGCAGACAAGATGGAGGCTGGGGATGTTCTCTTCAAATGAAGCCGTGCAGTAGGTGGGTGGGAGTCATTGCAGAGCCTCAGGACCCGTGTGTAAAGGTGTGCATGTGTGTGCATCCCGGTGCATGTATCTGCATCTGCGAGCATGTGTGTGCATCCGTGTGTATGTGTTTGTGTGTGCAGGCATGTACACCTGTGTGTGTGTGTGTGTGTGTGTGTGTGTGATAAGCCCACTGACGCCTTTCAGTTCCACGTTCCAGGCCAGAGAGTCTTCGGGGATTCTGGGATTGCTCAGAAGGCCCCGAGAGGGTCCCGTCCCAGGATTCGTTCTACTCATCACCAAACCGGGGCGGGGGGGGCGGCTTGAAGAGCCTTATACGGGGGTCACCAAGTCACAGGGGACTAAAGTCGGTGAGAGTCAGAGCTTCTGCTGTCCCGTGTCTGCCCCCGCCCCCGGGACAGCAGCTTGTGCCCAGATGACGATATAGGGCCAAGAATGCCTTGAACCCTTTGCCCACATAGTCGGGCTCCTGTGGTTTTCCTGCTGGCGGCCCATGGGGCGGGTCCTGAAGCTGGCAGGACTCTCAGAGAGAGAGGAGGCTGGGGAGCGTCTGGTCTGCCCGTCCCAGCTTCAGTGCGCAGCCATCAACTCAGTCCCGGGCCAGGCCAGAGCCCTGGGGTGGTCCCTGGGCGAGGAGGGGGGAGGGGAAACTGAGGCAGGACTCAGAGAAGATGTGGTCCTGCTCTCCCATCGCCTCCCTCTGGGCTCGTCCGCTCATCCTGGTTGTTAGGATTTGCTCCCTGGGTAATGAGGTGATGGGGGGACAATATGCCCACATACAGGGCACATCAACCCATAAATATAAGGCTGGCCATTGAGGCCGGAGGGACCAAGGGAGTCCTTCTATAAGGACTAAGCTTGAGCTGAGTCTTGAAGGAGGAGGAAGGAGAGATGGAGAGCACTGAAGGAATAGTGACTACGTCCTCCTCCCTTCCAGCCTTCCAGCCAGAAAGGGAGGGGTGGAAAACCTACAGCCTGGCCCCCCTTCACTTCCTGGGCTGTTGGAGAGGTCACACCTTCTTCCTTCTCTCCCTCCTTCCCTCCCTCTTTCTGTCTCCCTCTCTTGGTCTCTGTCTCTCTCCTTCTTCTCTTTTCCTTTTCTCTCTCTGTCTCTTTCTGGCTGTCTGTCTTTCTCTATCTCTGTGTCTCTGTCTGTCTCTGGGCCCTGGGCAGTTCTGCCCTGAAGCAGATCTAACAGAACTGCCTGGGCCACAGCCTGGAGGGAGGCTGGGAACTTGTGCATATTCTGAAAACTAAACTTTCTCCGAGTGCTCCCCTCCTCTCCCCTCCCCACACACATCTTGGCACCTGAGGGGGGGATTTGTGGCCACACCCAGAAAAACAATGGAAAACTCATTCTTTATATAAATGAATCAAGGAAAATCAAACCAAAACACACACTTTCAATCCACTTAATGAGTAGGAAGCTACTCATTACTCCCCCCACACACACACCTGGGAGGCTGAGGAGAGGGAGAAGAGGGAGGGGAGGAGATGAAGGCTCCTGTGGATGTCGCTGCTGCTGCTGCGGCCCTGAGGCTCGCTGAGGGTATCACCCTGTGGGGGCCACTCTGCCCGCTGGGCTCTTTTTCTGCTTCACTTGGCTCTCTGTCACCTTGACTGCAGACCCCCTGCTGCTGCAGATGCCCTTTCCCTTTGGCCCGAACCCCACCAAATGCTGCCTTTCCCTGAGGACCCATTGAATTTCTCCCAAGAAGCTTGTGGGAACCAAGATGGAGGCAAGGAAAGGGGGAGTCCGATTGGGAGAACAGATCGGGAGCGGGGAGGGAAGAGAACAATAATGGCCTCGGGCTTCAACATTCTGAGCTGAAGCTACTGGTGGGACACTGGCTGGGAGCTATTTGTGAGGCAGTGGACCTTGCAGGTTTAGACCCCAAACAAAAAATGAAAGCTGGAGATAGAGACTTAGATGGGGATACTAGGAAGGGGATCGGGCTTCGTGTCAGGACCTGAGTTCCAATTCCTTTTGTGCCATTAGTAGCTGGAAGTCTCGAACCTTGCTGGATGCTAGACATGGCTTCCAGTTATGAAAATTAAATCATTGAAACTTAAATTAGGAAACTGAAACCCACAAGGACCTCAGAGAATAATTAAGGGTGGAGGGATCTTCCCCTTCTAGAATGGGAGCTCCTGGATGGGGGGGGGGGGACTGGCCTGTAATGAGGGGTGGAGATTCATATTGTGTGACTTCTGTAACATTCAGTTAGTGGGGAACCAGGGGAGGGACTTAGGTTTCAGGAGCCCAAGGAGAGAAGATCAAATGCTGCCTTTGGAGTCCCAAAGGTGGATCTGGTCAGCCAGACACCCATTCTTGCAAGATTGTAAAATAAATCTTTCCTGCCTTGATCAGTGAGCCGGGGGAGTTCTTGGTAAGAGATGTCGTTTCTTATACAGGTTTCAGTGGGACTGTGTGGGAAGGGAGTGCATGAGCATTGCAAGCCTTGATGCTGCACCGTCCAAGAGAAACCCCAGAATTCCAGGCTGGAAAGGGGGTGAGTACTGCCGCTCCCATAATGCACAACTCTCGTAACTTCAGACTATTTTAAAAGCCGGCTGGCTCTAGGCTTTGGAGGCTTGCCGCCAGTTCAGTCTCTTAGGTAGATCAGGAACAGTATCTTTAAACCTTTCAGACCTCTTACCTGGCCTCTATTCCCCCAAATTAGACATGATTAAAAAGCAGGCAGCCCCCACAGTAGGAGAGAGTCTAGGACAAAGCAAGGGAGAGACTTGCTGCCCTCTGTCTTGATCAGACCTCTGCTGGAGAGCTGGACGTTGATAAAACAGTATCCAGATGAGGGGGCTCAGGCTGCTGCAGGATCTTAAAGTCGTGTCTTAAGGAATAGCTGCAATGGGAATATTTCCTTATTTTTTAAAGATCAATGTTTATGAATAGCTTTGTTCATATTGCCTATTTCCCCTCTATTCCTTCCTCATGCTATTCAGAATGCCATCGATAAAGATTTTTTTTTAAAGAAAAAGAGAAAAAAAAAGCAATACATAGAAAACGTTTGACAATATATATAGCGCTCCACCTCAGGCATCTCCCTCCTCCCTTATTTCTGTGTAAAGGAGGCGGGGTATCCACCCATTTCTCTTTTGGAGCCATTTGTAAATCGCAACCTCCTTGAGGTGCTCTGATTCTAGGGCAAGGAAAGCTTCCTGCTCCCCTGGGTGTCTGACCTTGTGTCGCCATTGCTTTCTTTCTTTACTGAGGGGAGTCCAGGGTGAACTTATTTCTTCCCATAAAGGTACTTTCCCTCAACTGAAAATACTCTTCTTGAAGGCAGGGATTGTTTCCTATTCCGCAGGCAAAGCCGAGCCCAATTCCTGGCACTTCATTAATGTTGATTTAATTGAACAGCCTGAGCTCCTGATGGCTTTTGTTGACGCTGCTGAGGCCCTTCCCTCCCGCCTTTAACTTCAAGGGCACCCTACCTCCTGCTTGTCCAATCCCGTCTCTGTCCCTTTAGGTAACTGACCTCCTGCTTGTCCAATCCCGTCTCTGTCCCTTTAGGTAACGTGACCTCCTACTTGTCCAATCCCGTCTCTGTCCCTTTAGGTAACTGACCTCCTACTTGTCCAATTCCATCTCTGTCCCTTTAGGTAACGTGACCTCCTACTTGTCCAATCCCGTCTCTGTCCCTTTAGGTAACTGACCTCCTGCTTGTCCAATCCCGTCTCTGTCCCTTTAGGTAACTGACCTCCTGCTTGTCCAATCCCGTCTCTGTCCCTTTAGGTAACTGACCTCCTGCTTGTCCAATTCCATCTCTGTCCCTTTAGGTAACTGACCTCCTGCTTGTCCAATTCCATCTCTGTCCCTTTAGGTAACATGACCTCCTACTTGTCCAATCCGTCTCTGTCCCTTTAGGTAACTGACCTCCTGCTTGTCCAATCCTGTCTCTGTCCCTTTAGGTAACTGACCTCCTGCTTGTCCAATTCCATCTCTCTCCCTTTAGGTAACGTGACCTCCTACTTGTCCAATCCCGTCTCTGTCCCTTTAGGTAACTGACATCCTGCTTGTCCAATTCCATCTCTGTCCCTTTAGGTAACGTGACCTCCTACTTGTCCAATCCCGTCTCTGTCCCTTTAGGTAACTGACCTCCTGCTTGTCCAATCCCATCTCTGTCCCTTTAGCTAATGTGATCTCCTGCTTGTCCAATCCCATCTCTGTCCGTTTAGTAACGTGACCTCCTGCTTGTCCAATCCCATCTCTGGATTTAGGTAAAGTGACCCCTGCTTCTCCAATCCCATCTCTGTCCCTTTAGGTAACGGGACCTGCCTCCAGTGACTGCTCCCTTTCATTAGGCGGCCTTCCCTTTCTATGGTTCCGGGGTGGTGGGGTGCCATATCTGCTGCTTGGCCGGGCTGAGCACGCCCCCATGAGCAGAATGGAACCGGCCATACCTGAGCGGATGCTCTGGAGGAGTAGCTGTGGCTGCAGCCTTTGCCCCCGGGCACTCCGAGCTGGAGCGAGGTCAGGTTTTGCCAGCTTGGCTTGGCTGCTCCGATGCCAGTGAGCTTCTGGCGGCCCATTCCTCCTCCCAGCTTGTCCAGCCTCCTTATGCCCCAACCCTTGGTTTCTCCTGGATATGACTGAATTGGCCGCTTATTTGGGGGAAACCCAGCTGCCCGTCCAACCTCATGCAGCAGCTCCCAGGTGGGCCACGCAGCTCCCCACAGCACAATATATCTTTCTCTGTCCAGTGTTAATCGCTTCTCCTCCCAGGGCTGGCCATGAACTAAGTCCAGGCCTTTGGTCTTTGTCTACCTGGGCAACCTGTCAGCCCAGCTCTCCCAGGCTTTGTGGAAGCCGGCGACAATGAGTCCTGGAAAGTCCTTTCCATTTGAAGCGTCCCTGCTGTTGAGGTCCTGTGTTCCGATTCTGTTCATGCCCTCCTTTTCTAAAGCTCTAAGCCTCAGGTGCCATCCTGGCACGTATGAACCAGGCCTTGTACCTGCTGGGCTAAACACTCATTACATGACATGCTTGTGCCCACTCTCACTGCAGAAAGAGGTAGCTCCCTTTGCAGCTCAGTGGAAGAACCTGTGAGGGGAATACTCTTCATTTATTTCTAAATAATTAAATAATTATTAAAATGAAAAGTTTTTTTTTTTAAGTTTAATTTAAAAATTAAATTAAAAATTATTAAATTTGAACAATTTAATTTTAATACCTGGTTCTTGCCCCCTACATCCTTCTCTGAATTATTCAAGGTGGTTCCCCTAAAGCACTATTTTGTGGAAATGCCTTTTCCGTTTCTTCTCTCACCACAAAGCAGTAGCCTGACATTTCCAACGAAGGCCTGGGTGAAGAAAAAACAGGAAGAGAACTGTAGTACCTCCCTACTTTGGGGCAATGGTTAATTTGGGCAAATCAGGGACAGGAAGAGGCTCTGCAAGGTTTCAGGGCAGTATTCTCAATCTCGGGAGGCTGAGCCAATGAGGAGATTCCTGGTGAGAGACTACAGCTGGCGGTCTTTGTAGCTGCGTTAATTAAACTTGTCACGCTTTAATATCTCTGACTGGAACTCGGGGTTTCTTGGAGATTGTGTGACCCCTTCTGGGGCTTTTTCTACAGAGCCCAAAGCTCAGGTGGAGTAAGGCAGGTGGGTAAGGAGACAAGCATGTGCATTCACAGCCTCTCCTATGCCTTTTGACCCAGCACTCCTGCCCTCCTGGTTGGTCCTTGGACAAGACCATCTCAGTTTCTGGATGTCCCTCGTGTATGGACACTCCCCTTCCTCAACTGCTCAGTTCCCTGACTTCCTTCAAGTCCCAGCCAAAATCACGTGAGAGAAGCCTTTTCTGATTTCTTTTAAATCAAATACGTTCTCTCCACTAATTCCCATTTATTCTGCACACTGTTTGTTAATACAAAGTTCTTTGCAGAGCTCTTAGATAGTGAGCTTCTGAGAAATGAGACTCTCTTTTGTCTTTCTTTGAATCCTGATGCTTAATACAGTTCCTGGCGTGTATAGAGGTGATTAATAAATGCTTATTGAATGAAAATAGACACGAATTGGAACCTGACACTACAACTTATTAAGGGTGTGATGCCGGACAGGGACAATGACCTTTGGCTCTGTGGCTCAGGGATACCGATAACATTGCAGGGAGAATCCCTGGGTACTCTGCAAAAGCATCCACACTCTGTGTTTGGGATTTTATTCAGGGGCTTTTCTTTATCTGCCAGAGCAGGGCTTCTTAAACTTTTCCCACTGGCAACCCCTTTTTGCCCAGCATAGGGGCATACACAAGAGGTGTACAAATCAACCATTTACTGATACTAAATCATAATTTCATAACCCTCATATTGTTATGAGAACCAAAGGGGGTTGCAAACCACAGTTCAAGAAGCTGGGCACCAGAGCTCAGCTCAAAAGTTGACTAGGTGAGTTTTAAGAGCATCATGGCCCCAGATTTCAGGGTCCAGTAATGAGCCTTGACAAGGAGATTCAACGTCATTTAGTAAATGCCTGGAGAACTTCATGTGTGGCCATTCCATGATGATTCGTTTCCTGGGTTTGGGATAATGGATGGTGTTCTCCTATTTTTCTGCCACCAGTTGAGTAAAGCAGGGCTAGGTGCTTACTCCCATGCTTTTTTTTAGCATGATATTTGATAAATTATTTAACTTGAAAAGGTTACAAGCCAAGAATAAAGTGCATAAAAGTTGGTGCAAAGTGAATGCCTTTTTGTTCACAGATGATTGTGCATCGATGCTGAGACACAGCAAAGTGTGAGTCTGATTCCCTGCTGCTTGTGCTAAATTTGGCTTAATCAACATCAAGAAAATGGAGACCACTATGAGCACCATCCAGCCAAGGAGCCATTGGTTATAGCAAATGGGAAAATATTGAATGCTGTGGATAAGCGCTCTTACTATAGAAATATACATTTCAGGGTTGGACAGCTAGATGATGAAGAGAGCCAGCTCAGTTATTTGGGAGGTTCTGAAGGAAACTGTGGGAGGAAACTTCCATTTGAACTGCCTTAGGAAGATTCTGAGGCTCACCTGGCAGAATAAGCTCCCAGACCCTGAGGCCCTTTCTTGAGCTGAAATGCCCACTTCACAGTGCTCCACAGTCCCACAGTCAATCTGTGTCGCAGAGATGAAGCAGCTCTGTTGGGCCGGCCATATTGGTTGAATTGCCTGAGAGATTCTTACAGAGGATTCACACAGGCAAGCCCGCTTGGAGGTCAGAAGAAGCTATACAAGGACACTCCAGATTTCTCTGAAGAACTTTGGAGTTAATTGTGAGTCACAGGAGATATTGACAGGACTGCCCAGCATGGTGTGCCTTAGAAGGCACTGAGCTTTATAAGCAACGCAGAATTGTAGTAGCTGAAAAGCCATGCGATTTGTGCCGTTTGGGAGATATTTCCATCCCAAATGTTCACATGGACTATTTGTGGCTGACCTATGGCAGAATCTTCCAAGCTCATATTGATCGGATCAGCTACAGATGGACACACTGAACTTTGACTCCAACCTGGTGATGCTATTTTGGTCTCTTCAATCATGAACTGCAATAACCTTGAAATGTTCCTTTTGGTCCAGGACGTGTTGAGTACAGGGATACAAAGAGAAGGTAACAATATTCCCTGTCCTCAAGGAAATCATGTTTTAATGGGGGGAGGCAACATGTATATGAATAGGGTTTTGAATGCCAAAATAGGAATTTTGTGTTTGAGTTTGAGTTGAGCCACTGGAGTTTACTGAATGGGGAATGAGGGTTAGATCTGCAACTTTGGAAACTCACCTTGATAGCTAAATAGCATGTACTGGAGGGGGACACTTGGGCCAGGGAGACCTACTAGTAGCTATTGTAAAAGTCCACGTATGAGATGATGGCTTGCACCAAGGTGGGAGTACTCTTGAAGGGGAGAAGAGGGTATTTTGAGAGATGTAAGAAGGCCACATTGACAGGCCTTGGTAATGCATTAAATATGGAGGAGTGGTCAGGGAGAGTGAAGCATTGAGTATAACCCTTAGGTTTTAAGCTTGGATGACTTAGAATAGGATTTCTTAAGCTTTTCTCATACAAAACTCCTTTTTGCCCAAGTGACCCTGGGTATATAGATATATGAAATTGGTGTACAAATCATATACTGAGATAATAAATCATAGTTGTGCAGCCCCCACATTCAGTTACAAGACCCCCTATGGGCTTGTAAAACAAATTTAAGAAGCTGGGACTTAGAAGATGGTGGTACTGGATGGTCACAGGGAAGTTAAGAAGAGGGGAGGGTTTGAAGGATTCATAATGAATTCAGTTGTAGAAAGGGGGAGCTTTAGATATCTATGGAGGATCCAAGTTGAAATGTCTAATGGGTAGGTGGAGTTGTAGAATTATAGGTCAGTAGAGAAGTTAGGGATAGATAAATACATTTGAGAATGATTAGCATAGAGGAGATAATTGAATCTGTGGGATCTCATAAATTCGTCAAGTGAAATACTACAGAGGGAGAACAGAACTGTGTTGGATACCCACATTTAGCAGCATAACCTGGATTAGGATCCAGCAAAGGAGACTTGCAAGGAGCTGTCAGAGAGATTGGAGGAGAAATGGAAGAATGGAGTGATCCTAAATCTGGAGAGAGTAGAGGAGTAGAAGGTGATTCATTGACAGTGTCAAAGACAGCAGGTATCCATTCGTTTCTAATTCTTTTGTACTACCACAAATTGCTGCTATAGATATTTTTATATGTGTGGATACTTTCTTCTTATCCATAACTTGACTTCCTTGAGTTATAAACTCAAAAATGAAATCTTTGGTTCCAAGGAGAGGGGCATTTTAGTCACTTTATTTGCATAATTCCAAATTCATTCTAAAATGGTTATATTAATTCACAGCTCTACCAATAATCCATTAGTATGTCTATCATCCCATAGCCCCTCAATACTGGGTATTGCCATTTTACTTCTTTTTCCATTTCAGGATTTGATGACCTCATTATGTTTTCACAAATCTTTCCATTCTTACCAGCTTCCTTATTACTGTCCAGGCTAGAATCAACCAGAATCTCGGCCTCAGTGTCATTCTGGCTCTTCCTTTCACTTGCTTCTTCCACATTTAACTTGTTGACAAATCCTGTTGGTTTCACCTTTGCACAATTTCTCGTACATATATATATATATATATATATATATATATATATATATATATATATATATATATATATATATATATATATATAATAAAATGTATAGATTACATATTAGTATCGAATAATGATCTGATATCATAGGATATAATGTCTATAACATGCACACACAAATGCCCTCTTCTCTCCTCTGACACAGACAGCCCCCAGCACAAGTCCTCACTGCCTCAGCTGTGGCCTTATAGAATAATGTTCTTGGTATAAGAATTGGCTCTAAATGGGATATAGAAAAGGTGGAAGAAGACCCTCATCACCTCTCTCTTGCCTAGAGTCTTGTGATGGCTTCTGCCTCATTTCTCCCTTCTTCAATCCATCTTCGCTATAGCTGCCAACATGCTTTTCTGTGATGTGATCACGCCATTCTTCTCTTTAATCAGTTCCAGTGCCACCGGAATACAAATACAGACTCCTCTATTTGGCAGCTTATGCCCTTCCCGATCAGCCTCCAGCTGACCTTCCTAGAACTGTTACCAATGACTCCCACTCAGGGGCTCTCCTGTCTGGTATCCCTAGAACTGATGTTTCTCACGCACAGTTCATCTCCCATCTCCAGGTCTTTGTGGAACTGTTCCCCATTAAGCCCAGAAAGCAATCAACTCACATTTTTATCTTATAGACTTCCTAGCTTTCGTTAAAGCCCAGCTCAGCCGCCACATCCTCTAGGGGGCTCTTCCTCATCTCCCCAGTTGTTAGCGCTTCCCGTCTCTTGATGGGACTTTGCATTTATTCTGTTTGTGCCTTTTTTGGCAAAGGCAGGGGGCTGAGAGTGCCTGAGAGTCAGGGGGAGCTTGCTTAAGCCTCTTTTCTGACATGTAATCTCTGGTGCTTTCCACAATAAGGTGGAGCAGGTGTCAGTCTGTACTGGGGGAGGGAGCTTCTTCAGAGGACGTTCCCTGCATCAGTATGACTGGTGTAGCCCGGCTGGCCTCTGGATTTCTCAGTCATGCCCCAACTCCACGGACTTTCTCCCTTCCTCCTCTCCAGTCTCCTTTTGTATGGTTTTCCCTCCTCATATTGTAAACTTCTCAAGGCCAGGAATTGTACTTCTCTTTCACATCTGTATTCCAGCATTAACAGACGCACATAACAGAGAACCCTAAATGCGCCTCCCGCCTCCCGCCTCCCGACTCTAACCTAACCCTAAATGCGTCTCCCGACTCCCGACTCCAGACTCTAACCTAACCCTAAATGTGCCTCCCGCCTCCCGCCTCCCGACTCTAACCTAACCCTAAATGCGCCTCCCGACTCCCAACTCCCGACTCTAACCTAACCCTAAATGTGCCTCCCGCCTCCCGACTCTAACCTAACCCTAAATGTGCCTCCCGCCTCCCGACTCTAACCTAACCCTAAATGCGCCTCCCGCCTCCCGACTCCCGACTCTAACCTAACCCTAAATGCGCCTCCCGACTCCCGACTCTAACCTAACCCTAAATGTGCCTCCCGCCTCCCGACTCTAACCTAACCCTAAATGCGCCTCCCGACTCCCGACTCTAACCTAACCCTAAATGCGCCTCCCGACTCCCGACTCCCGACTCCCGACTCTAACCTAACCCTAAATATGCCTCCCCCCTCCCGTCTCCCGACTCCCGACTCTAACCTAACCCTAAATGTGCCTCCCGACTGCGGATTCTAACCTAACCCTAAATGCGCCTCCCAACTCCCGACTCTAACCTAACCCTAAATACGCCTCCCAACTCCCGACTCTAACCTAACCCTAAATGCGCCTCCCGACTCCCGACTCTAACCTAACCCTAAATGTGCCTCCCGACTCCCGACTCCGGACTCCCGACTCCCGACTCTAACCTAACCCTAAATGTGCCTCCCGACTCCCGACTCCGGACTCTAACCTAACCCTAAATGTGCCTCCCGACTGCGGACTCTAACCTAACCCTGTGTGCTGATCGATTGACAAATGCCAAGACCATATTTTGAAGACACTTCATCTTTATTCAGTGGTGTCCATTTTTATCTCTCCAGGAGAATGCCATTTCCATGAGGTCAGAGCCTCTTTCTTCAGTCCACTTTGTATCTCCAGGGTCCCACAAGGACCTCGTACAGAGCAAACTTTTGGAAATGGTTTGGAAATTGTCTCATCCAGTTTGGGAAGATGCAGTTCTTAGTTTTGGACACAAGATGGTGCAGAGCCACAGCTCACAGGCAGCTAGGAAGGACTTAGGGGAAAGAATAGTAAGTCATTAATGAAAGGGCCGCTAGGTGGCGCCATAGTGGATAGAGCACTGCCAGTCAGAGAGACTCGGTTTCCTGAGTTCAGATCTGGCTTCGGTCATTTACCCGCTGAACCCACCTCAGTCCCTTCAACACTCAGCTGCCAAAGTGACCTTAAAGCACCAGTCTGACTGAGACATCCCTCCACTTCCATAGACTTCAGTGGCTTCCTGACACCGTCTCCCCAAATGCAAGATTAAAGCCCGTCATCCCCTCCCCGGAATTCTCATATCTTACTCCCTTGCACACGCTCTAGGACCAGCGAGCCTGACCTTCTTGCCATCTCCCTCACCTGGCACTCTGCTTCCCGAGCCCATTCCTGCCGTCTCCCTCACCTGGCCCTCTGCTTCCCGAGCCCATTCCTGCCGTCCCTCTCACCTGGCCCTCTGCTTCCCGAGCCCATTCCTGCCGTCCCTCTCACCTGGCACTCTGCTTCCCGAGCCCATTCCTGCCGTCCCTCTCACCTGGCCCTCTGCTTCCCGAGCCCATTCCTGCCGTCCCTCTCACCTGGCCCTCTGCTTCCCGAGCCCATTCCTTTACTTGGCAGCCACCCACGCCGGGAACCTTTTCCCACTTCACCAGGCTCCTTTAGGACTCAGACTGAGGGCCATCTTCCACAGCCCTCCTGAATGTTAATGGGAGCCCTGACTGAGCCCCTGGAATTAACCTTGTTTGTATATCGTGGGTTGCATGTTTGTATTCCTCTTCCCTCGCCTTCCTGGACTTTGAGCTTCCTGAGGGCAGAGCCGGCATTCACTGCACTTTTGCACATCTGTTTTTTTTTTTTTTTTTGTGTGTGTGTGTGTGTGTGTGTGTGTGTACAGGAGACACTTTTAATGTGATTGCTAACCTACAAACTGAATCAAGCTGTAGAGGAAGGGAAACAGGGCAGTGAGGGACCATGGATTCATGGGAAAAAGGAGCTGGTTCCAGGTAGCTCAGAGAGAAGGAAACTCGGGGAATGCAAGAGCTGTGTTCAAGTAATTCCAAAATTGTCACGTGAAAGAAGAATTGGCTTCTTCTGCTTGGCCCAGAGGCCAGAACTACAAGCAAGGGTCTTGCAGGAAGGGCAGGGACACATTTGAGCTTGATATAAAGAAACATTTCTGGACAATGGGAGCTGTCCAGTGTGCTCCAGCCCAGTTTGGGGAGGGAGGGGGGCGATGGGGACTTATGAGAACCCTGGTTCACATCCTGTGCAGACACTTCCTGGTTGTGTGATCATGGGCAAGTCACTTGTCATTCCTCGGGATCATTTTCCCATCTGTAAAATGAGGAGAGAGGATTAGAGGCTCTAGTTCAAAGCGTGCTTCTGGGCAAACTCTCTCACTTGAGTTTTCGTTTCCTTTGCCATACAGTGGCTGGGCCACTGACCTCCAGGGCTGTGGATGAGCAAGTAAAGTCTCTGACAAATCTGAAAGTTGTGCTGATACCAGCCATGATTGTTGTGACTACATTGTGCCCCATGGGCACAGCATACGCCGAGGTCTTGTAGATGCAATGGGCACTGAGAAGGTGGCGCCAATCGGAGGACAGGGAGAGAGGCAGGGACAATCAGTGTTTAGGGAGGAAATACTGAGGGGTGTGTGGGAGCTATCGGCTCACGGACAGAAACAACATCTGAATCACTCTTCCCCCACCTCAGTCGTTCTGTAGAATGGACCATGTGGGTGTCCTGGAAAGGAGGCTAATTATGTGAGGCTCATGGAGGCAGGAGAGAGAGGCTTTGGCTACTTATGCTGCTCCTTCCCTGTACCTGGAGGGTTGAAGTCGGGGGGAGACTGGCTGCCCTGGCTGAGGGGAGTCTTGTGGGCTTCTGGCCATATCTTTTTCACCTTTGAAAGTGGAGGCTGAAGAAAGAAAGCAAAAAACATGGCAGTGCATGGCAGGGGTTTGACCATGGATTTCTCTCTGGACTCCTATTCCCAGTTTCCCGGAATGAAACACAGACGCAGAGATAATGTTAATGAAAATGGTTTCCGTGTTTCTATTTGTCAACAAATACAGTTATTTACAAATTACCCATATGAAAATGTAAAGATGCCTCGTACATCTTCACATGCCTTCTGAATACCTGAATAAAGCTTAGGGACAAGACACACCGAGCAAACCGCAGCCACGGGACAGAAATGTTTTGTGCATTAAAAAAGAACAGGCGCAATGTAAAAAAAAAAAAAAAAGAATGAGATCACACATTTATAAATCAACATTGACAAAGAGTCTTAGACAGCTGCCTCCATCTACAAAATAAATATTCAAGTAAATTTAATTAGGCAAAATGAGGTCTTCGGGATCAAAATTTACAAAGAATTCAGCAGTTTTTGATCAAGGCCTATTTTACATGGAATTAGCCCTAGATTCGATGGGTCACTTCTGATGACTGAGGGGGCCACACAGTGGGAGGGATAAGGGTCATATCACTTCTTTGTTAGAATAGTTTATTGAAAAGTACTGAGTGGTGGGCTCGGCAGAGAAGGAGGCTGAGAAACCAGGGATTTGAGAAGGAATGACAAAATACAGCATGGAAACCATAGATGAGTGGTTTTCTAAATGGTAGAGAGGGGGTTGATCATTGGTGGTCCGCCTCCCCAGACCCTCTCTCTTAAGGATCAAAAATCTTGAGCTCAGGAGCTAGGGAAAGGCTGGCCCCAGAAGTAAAACTGGGAATTCATGGAATATCGACTTTCTAGAATTCCAGAACCCGTGGGGCTGGACTTGAAGCACCCCCATGTTATGCAGAGTTGCTACACCCATTTGTAGCTTTCAATTGCACGTGGATGAACCATTCTAAAATTCTCTCCAAATCACCTTGGGTTCAGTGTCTTTCCAGAGGGGTTCAGGTGCTTGGTAGCCCTGGTGCGTGGTACCTTTTGTGGTGATTGATTTACTTTTTGTAACATAGGGGAGGGTGGTGGATGGAGGAGCTTATGACCAAGATAGGATGGAAAGAGTGGAGTTCAGTCATCCTGACACACATAAAGTCTCAGTCTGTTTCTCTCTGTTTCTCCATCTCTGTGTGTGTGTCTATGGTTGTCTGTCTGTCCATCTGTCTTTCTGTCTCTGTCCATCTGTTTCTCTGTCTCTGTCTCCCTTCCTTCCAACCGTCTGATCTTGTCAAATTCTCTTTCTTGCCATCCTTGCTTGAAGCTCATAAGTGTATGGATACTGAGATGGAAGGAAACGAAGAGACCATTTAATCTCATTTGACAGAGGAGGATACTGAGGCTCAGGAATCTTAAATGACTTTCCCCAAAGTCATGCAGATAAATAGCATTAGAGATGGATTAGAACCCAGGTTATGCAGGTTATGCTTGTTCTAGGGAAAAGGATGAAGAATAAATTGGAAAATGAGGGTTATCTCAAAATCACAACCTGATATAATTGGGAAAAATAGGGTGGCAGGGAAAAGTGAATAGAGTTGTTGCAAAAAACTAAGTATGTGGGAGAAATGGCTAAAATGGAACCCCTGGATCTTGGTTTTTGCTTGTCTTCCCAGTTGAAACCTAACTGACCCAAGGTCCCAAATTAGCTCAAGAGATGAATGCAAAAACAGAACACAGTGATCTTACTTGCACATTTCCAAACTCCTTATAATAATGAAAAATAAAATTTGAAGGTCCTACTGAGCCACCAGTTTCCCATTTTAATGGTCAAACATGATCCCAAAGTTCCAACAATTTTCACATCCCAGCATATGTCTTATTCTTGTGCTTTGTTAGAAGGGAATGGTAGGATATTGACACTTCACTTACAGAATAAAGCCTACATTGAACTGGCCTTAGGGACTCAGAATTTGGAGGGAGGGGCCTGAATCTGCTAAACAGACATTATCCCAGATTGGTTATCAATGTACAAATTACTAGAGATTTACTTGTACGCTTCAACCCTCCTACTAGAGTGTTTGTCTTGAAACCATTCAACAAGTCCTTAGAATATTCTGTTGAGGTTTCATTTTAAAATTACATTAAAATTTTATGTATCTGCCTAGTGGTTATCCTTCAAGGTCCTTGGGACCCTCTAGCAGGACTCCCCTCTTCCCATTCTTCCTTTCCTCCTCATCCCAAATCACCAAATGGAGGTGAACCAGGAAGTAGCCTCCTTGGATGGAGTACTTCATAAATGAACTCAGACCCCAAACACAGAGAGGATCTCTTCTAAATAAGACTTTGGCAAACTTCCACTTGTTCAAGATCCAACTAAGCCAAAATCTAGGTCACGTTCTCCTCTGTTAAGAAACAACCAAATGGAAGTTCCCAGGTAGGAACAAGACTATGTTGTCAAAAAATGAAAACTCTTCCCAGGTCAGTTAGTCCAAACTTGTGCTTAGCCCCAGCCCTAGACAAAGGGAATTCACCTTTCACTGCAAACTTCTGATGGCACTTTAGACTTGCTATGGCGCATTCGAGTTTGTAATTTCATCAGATTCTCAGAGCAAAGTTTGGTGACAGGATCTCCTAAGGCTCTGTATGATTTTAAAAAGCCTTCTGAGTTACCAAAGAAAGACTCATTTATCATCTTTAGAGCCAGTGCTTTTTTACAAGATTCCAATGATTTCTTAAAATGGTGCTACATACATAATGATATTGGTCCATAGAGAGGGCACACACTTCCACAATGATGATTATTTTGAAAGGAGGGGAAAAGGCTATAGGCAGACATTTAAAAAATATTAAAAAAAATATTAAAAAGTTTGTAAGCCATATCCATTTTTATCAAAACCAGAGTTTTGGGGGAAAAGAAGGCTTATATCTGGACCAATTTTAATAAAACTTATGGGCAGGAATTATTAAATAAGATAATTTATGAACAAAAACCTTGTCAATGTTACAGAGCAGAAAGTAATAAGAGTGATATATTCAGACAGTGTAAATCACAGAATTTTCCTTACCAACCACCTTACCAATTTCCCTACCAATCACCAGGCATAGGATCAAGAACTGCGGCATAATAGATAGCATTAGACCTGGAGACTAGAAAACCCAGGCTCCACTTCTGCCTTCTAGTCTTACCAGTTATTTGACCCTGTGCAAGTGATTTTTACTCTTAGAGCCTGTTTCCTTATCTATCACATGGGAATAATGCTAGTGTTTACTTTACAGGATTGTTGTAAGGCTCCAATGAGCTGAGGGTCCTGCAAACCTTTAAAGTGCGATATCAATGACAGCTACTATTACTATTATTATTAGTGTTCAGTTCAACAATCACTACTGATTGCCCTTAGTGTATTGTGGAAAGATGAAATTGTTTTAAAACTACCAGAGTCCAAACCGAAGATCATTTTGGAAGCCTCTCTGAGAGTACACTTTTAGGATCACTGCTTTGGAGTAATAACAGCACTTTATTTATTTTTGCCCGACTTTCTGATAAATAAAGCTGGTAAGTGGATTTCTGTTCTTAGCTTTTTTTCACCCTTTCTTCTGAGAATTAAAATACCCTATCAAAAAAAAAAAAGAGTTTCATAAGCCCTTAAAGTAACTGACAGAGTGAGAATAAAATAAGTAATTAACATATTCTATTGATAACATTTGTTGATATAAGTAGAGATTACTTTACTAGAGAGACAAGGGAACACATCCCTACCTGGCTAACGCCAGGCTGTCTCAGTTTTTGTCAAATACTCTGAATGTACACTAGGGGGAGATCAACTTTAAGAAATGGAAATGCCTTGCTCTCCAGAGCACCCACTCATCCTGCACCATGGTTCTGTGGTTTTCTTGAGGATGGAATGGATTGGCTTGTTATTCACAAAAGAACAGACTTATCAGCCAAAATTAGTGGATCCATGTTTCGAGTGGTACCATTATATAAGTGTCCCCTCAAATACTGCCTCCCTTCCCCTAGCCCGGAGATAGTCAGTCCCACCAAGCCCTGCCTTTGTGCATTGCCCAGTCAGTTATGAGTCAGAACAGAGTATGGAATGATGGAAGAGGGAATGATCATTTGTTGCTTATGGAGGCAAACATTTCACGAGCACGTCGTAGAAGAGAGGTGGTAGAGTAGGGGCAAGAAGAAAAGGAGCATGGTGGGGTGCACTCAGGAAGACCAGCTGGGAAAAACCCAACCATCAGGCTAGTTACTGAGGCCCTGAACAGAGTGAATATGCAGCATCTGCTTTTATGGAAGCATTATCTGGGTCACTATGATGAAAGCACCCCTCAAATGGGACCAAAAAAGGATAAAAGGTGACACATTGAGGCCTCCAGCAGCCAAATGTCAGAGAAGAGAAACTGAAGAATGAAAATCACCAAGTAATTCCAAATCTTTTAGTTCAGAAAATGATGCAAATGTTCCTTCAGATTCCAGCTCATTCAAAATGAAGAGGGCTGCCACTTTTTCTTTTCTTTTTCTTTTTTTTTAAACAAAGATAACAATATAAAAAAATCTAGTCTTAAAGAGCCTTCAACATACACTTAGAAAGCAACCAAAGGGAACTCCATCTGCAGAGGTAAGCTGGGGAAAGTCGACATCGAAATCCCCATTATGTTCTTAATTGTTGAATGGTTACCAGGATGAGGTTGATCTCTATAGACTTGAGTTGGGTGTGCTAGCTCCACCTTGTTGCTGCCCCAAAGGAGTTCCACTCTCTTCAGGGTGCATTAGCTCCCTGGCTAATGTCTCTATGATGCTCCTAGCTCCAGGCGCCATCATCCCTTATGAAAAGAGGCCATTTTGACAGAGCCTCATCCAGTGCATATCATGCTGCACTAATATAGTGCAAAAATGTGCCTTCCAGAGAGGGAGAGAGAAAAGAGAGAGAAAAGAGAGAAAAGAGAGAAAAGAGAGAGAGAGAGAGAGAGAGAGAGAGAGAGAGAGAGAGAGAGAGAGAGAGAGAGAGAGAGATAGATATGCAGGCAGTAAGTGCAGGAGTTGGCAAAAGTAGAAACCTATTGTGTCAACTGAAGAGAATCCATTTTCCAGAAATGAGTCATTCAAAAAAGCAAACTTTGAAGACACCATCTTTTCAGATACCTGAATGTGCATGGCTGGCTGGCACGGACACTTGGGAGCAGGATAAGACTGAAGTCTTCAAACTGAGTCTCTACCTCCTGAAATGAGGGCCAACAAATGTTGCTATCAACTGCCAAGTTGTTTGGCTTTCTCAATAGGTTGATCCACTCTGTTTATAGTTTACACTTTGCCAGCATTGAGTGGCTTGTTACAAAGGATCTAACAGAGTAATAGAATGATTCAACAGAGTTGCTATACAGGTTCTTATTCTCAAATATAGCATGTGGTAGAGTGCTTGGTAGAAACTCTTCATGCTAACAGGTTACAATAGGTTGATTAACACTGAAGATCGAGCTTGGCATGAGGGGCCATCCTGACAACAGGACCCAGGTGGCAGTTTTTGCAGAAAAAGATGACAGAAATCACTCAGAATCTGTTTTGTTCAATCAGTCCATCGGCCAGAATTATCCACGTGGATAGTTTCGTTTGAAGTACTAACATCTCAAGAATCCCCACCGGCAATGAGAATTCTACTCTTCTGTTCTAGGATGCATTTTCAAGAAAAGCTCAAAGTGCATGTTTATCCACAAACAAGTTGAACACTCTCAGGACCGCTGGCACCTATTTTAAAGGCAGGAGGCAGAAGCTGGTCAGCGTCATTTGCAAGGAAACTTCACATATCTGCATCACCATCATAAGCCAAGGTCAAAGGTTTCAGACGGTTGTTCTGCCTTCTCTGGGGTTTCTTTGGCTTTTTGCTAGGACAAAGCAGAAAAATGAAAACACTTTAGGAGAAATCTGATCAGTCAATTACCAAGAACATAAGTTCAGGGGACAAGCAGTGCTTCTCAGTCCAATAGTCTGCCTACTACATATAGCTATTTACTGAAACAGAACTTTTGGTCTAATTAGCTGTGACGTCTCCCCAGACAATTAAAAGAGATAGCAAAAGTGATATGATTTTCTTCTGATGGGGAGAGTAGTCTTTCTCTCCCCCCATATTATTCACAACCCCCTTGTGTGCCCTTCCACATTCATAAAAATGGCTTGAGCAGCTCTGGAATCAGATTCTTCCTTCCCATAGGACGAAAACCCAATATTTCCATTCCAAATTCATGACCAATTCCAAAGGGTGGAATTCTGGATACATACTGAATTACGGATACCTTTTCCAGAGCATTTGGGTCAAGATTTCATTTTACACATGGAGAAACTGAGACTGGGAGGGAAGTGACTTGGTCAATGTCACAGAAATAGAAGGTGGCACAACCAGAATTTGAACTCAGATCTTTTGATTATCTGTAAGGAAAAGTTTTATGAAAAGAGAACTTCCTATTAGAGACATCTCCAAAGAGAACAGGTTTCCCCAGGAGATTTTTTCTTTCCCCCCAAAATCTTAAACAAAGGTTGAATGACCTCTTGTTGGGTATGTCATAGGGAGGTTTCCTGCTGGCCAATGGATTGGACTCAAGGATTACGAATGTCCTTTCTACTCTAAGACTATGATGCTTTGGCTTGGAATCTAGCACATATGTCTAATTTTGCAGCTGAAGAGAGCCTTTGAATCCACTGCCTTCTAAACCAAATAGAGAAATGCAACAAGAGAATTCAGGGGGCAGTTTAATGAGTAGATCAAGCCAAGAAGAACTGGTTTCAAATTCTGCCTCCAATATTTCTTACCACTGTGCCTATGGACAAGCCATTTAACCCACTTGAGCCTCAGTTTCCTAATCTGTAAAATGGAGTTAATGTTTATCTCCTCTGGATGCTCTAGGCCCCCTTGACAATGTTTAAAGGCTCCTTAAGTGCCCATTGTTTTTATTTTGATTATCATAGATCATAGAGAGTTCATAGATAAACCTTCAACATGAGTCAAGGATATTTTGAAATGTATGGAGAAGTCACAATTATGAACCCTTTCATTACTCATAGCCACTGCCAAGTAAGCATTAAATAACTGAGTAATCTTGAGCTGAGTCTGTTTCCCGGCCAGCTCCCATGCTCCCCCCACTCCAGAAGAGAAAGCTTTTTCCATTCACTGAGAGGGCAGGAGATTCAGACACTCACCAGGCTAGATAGATCATAGACACAACAAAGATGAGTAACACAAAAGCCCCCGCCGCCACGCCGTACACCCAAGTCTTCAGTCGTCCGTCTAGAGGAAGGATGTTAGTTATTAGTTTCTATTAGTCTGAGTACATGACAGGCTTGAACTGGACTCAGGAGGGGCCAGCCATCTTTATAACTAAAAAGAGTGTGTCATCAAGCCATAGGTGAGGATTAACAGGGGGGCCACTATTACGAAATTAGAGGGAGGGAGCTTCATTAGAGAAAACCTAACCAGATTGCCCCTCCTTTAGGCTTGTGTTTCAAGCAGTACTGTCCAAGGTCCTGAAGTTCCTTTCCACGCATGAGTCAATGATGATGTTTTGCTTTGTGTAAAAGCTATGGAATGTTTCAAGGATCAGAGAACCCCTAAGGGGAAGAAAGGAAAACCCACAATCTCCAGAAATCTCTCTAGTTTGGAGCAGGTAGCTGGACATGTAACTGCCATGTTAATCATGAGTACTTTATCTTCTCAAGCTCTGAATGGGTTTTTGGTCAATGAGATGAGATCCTGGCCACATTAATAATGCTCTTCAGATATAAACCTGCTTTAAGCATCCACCCTTCCTATCAGTACTTAAAAAAACACCTTAAGGTTGATTGACTCCCATCTTTGTTAAACAAATACTTTTAAACACCACTTTCTGCCAGTGGACCTTGTGAGATTTCCTGTAGTGGTCCGACAAAAAGGAAAACTTATATTTCTAGCATTTTCTCATGTCATGACATGGGTACAGAAGGAACCATAGTATATCAGGGGTTGGATTTCTTTTTGGTGATATCAATCTTTTCCATTTTCTAAATTGTATATTATAATAAATTCTAAATGAGCATTAAGTATTATTTATGGAACCCCTATTTATTATAATGAGTGATACAAAAAATGAGTCCCAAAAATAGTTAAAAAGAGGTTTACCCATGTTCTGCCAAAGGATGGAGCCAGTAACAAAGAAATTGCAACACACCGGACTTAATTTCAAGAAAATTCTTTTTGTAACAATGAGAGTGATCCCAAAGTGGAGTGGGCTACTTGGAGAGGTTGAGCAGCATCACCCCACCTCCCCCAAAGAGCTTCAAGTGGAGGCTGGCTAGTTTTTTGATGGGAATGTTCTCATGGGGATGCCTTTCAGAGAGAGATTTGAATAGATGAACTCTGAAGTCTCTCTCCAATCTTAAATTCAGACATGATTTGGGAAATTTCTGACTAGGAATCATCATTATCATAAGCTTTTGGTGTGTTCAGTGGAGACCACTTATTAATCGATGAACCATATGCCTGAATCTGAAAAAAATTGAGATGAGTTTATTTGCCAAATATGTCAAATTTTGGTTCTTCACTTCTTTATGAGGCTTCATAGATTTCTTCTTCTTGTCTATAATTTTAAAATGTCAGTTTGGGATGTATATGTCTTAGGCAGGCTTATTTACTAACAACATATTAGATATTTGGATGAAATCTAGGGCTAGTCAGAGAAAGCTAGGGGGGATCAGCTCTGGATTCCATTTGCCATCAAGTGATGGTGTCCACATTCAATTATAAGAAAAATTATTTGAGCTTGGGGCAAGAAATAGTCATTTTGCTGGTTAACTTCTGCACTATCACTCTTCCTTGACAGCTATAATCACTTGTCTTCCCAGCCAAGAGAACAAAGTGGTATCATGCCATTTTTCTGAAGCCCTGTCATTCTTCCCCACATTAGCCCCCATGAGAGTGAATCACTTCAGAGAAAACAAACCTCAAATTGAAAGTAATGGAGAATACTAACATTCTCTTCTCTGTTTTGTGTTAAATGGACCCTTTTGGATATTAGGTCAAGAAAGCAAATCCCTGGTTGGGGTTTGTTGATCCCCATGTTTTTAGCTGCTGAATGAGCCAGAGTTTCTAAAGATTAAGCAATTGATCAGCTTTTTCTAGGATGTCATATTTCTAATTTAGAATTTAATCAAAGCTTGTTAATTTTCTATTCAGTTCTATCTTAGACTTAAAAATATTAAAAAATTATTTAAGTAGAAATGAAAAGAAATTGGAGAACATTTTGATGGAATGTCCAAATAAGTGGTTCTTAGCTGTGCCAATATTTATTTTATCTCTCGTCATGGTACCTCTTTTGGGGACTTGCAGAGATATCCTGGTGTTATATTTTCTATTGGGTCTTTGCTGATCAAATCTCCTATCCATTGGTCCCTTGTTCTGGAATCTGAGAAGTCTACCTAATTCCAGTGTTACCTTTGTGCTCAAACTTATTTGGAGGGAATAAGGGGGTAGAAAGAGAGAAGAGTGAGCACAGTTTGATTTGATTACTGGGCCCTCACTTGAACAGTTGGCAGATGGACTACTTGAGGGGATGTCTTCTGGCCAGTGTTAATAGTAGATTAGATTACTCCTAGGCCCTTGCAATGAGGAAGAGCCCCAAGGGATTCATATTTTTGGTATGCACTGGAAGTCAACATGGGCTGTGGGAATAGGAGGAGGAAGGGACTCCAGGAGGTCACAGTGAATGCCATGGAAGCAGGGCTCTGATACTGGTACTAAGAACATGTCTTGAGTTTCCAATTATTGTACGTTGTTCACTGCCTCCTTGGTGAAGTGTCCTGAGAATACCTTAGCTTGATAACCTGGTATGGCTTCTCTTACCAATCAGCATTTCTTCCCTTACCTGCATCTTTGATTAGGAATTCCTCCTACTGTTAAACAATAGCTTAACCTGACAAATAGGTCAAAGAATAAGTCCTGAAGGAAAAGTCCTTCTGGACCTCTCAGAAAACACTTGTAAGGAAAGGTGTATGACAAAGTTCTCTGTAAGAACTATGTTGTCAAAAATCAACTAATGACTGTGAACTGATGGCTACCTCTTAGGAAGTACTCAGTCCCCAGAAAGCCATTTATGTGTGCTCTGCCCAACTGTCTCTACATCTCTCTATGTTTATGTATGTCTCTGCCAATTTTTCTCTTCCATTTCTCTGTATGTCTGTCTCTGCCTCTTTTATCAGAGAACTTTAAATTGGAAGGGACCTACAAGATCATTTGATTTGATTCCCTCAGGTCCTAGATGTGGGCCAGAGGTGTGACATGGTCCTACAGACAGTAATTGGGAGAGATGGGATTGCAATCTTGGTCCTGGACTCTGGAGGCAGAGTTCTGCTTTGCTGCCAATGCCTTGTCACTTCACCTGGCCCAAATGGTTGCAGAAACCAGGTCCGTCCCCGTCCTGATGGGTTACCGGAGGGCTGTGTGGGGTGCACGGCTCGGCTCGTTTTCACGTCTCCGTTTTTGTCCTCGACGGTGGGGATGACCACCACGGGAATGAGGGTGCATTGCTCCAGCGTCCCATCAGAAGACATCACTTCTGTGTATCCTTCTTCACAACCACAGGTTCGAGTCTGCAGGAGAGTAGGGATATTTATGCCACGTGCCCAAATGGGAAGGACAGCAAACAAGAGTTTGGTGAAGAGATACCCCAGACAACTTTTCATGCATTGTCTACTCTTATTGGGTCAAAGCTTTGAAGATACATGCAAGGCTGTGGACAGATTAGTGACTGGACTCTGAGAGTCCACGGGATGTCATTATGAGCAGTGGAAGGAAAACCTTATAGATACAAATCTGGCTGTTATCATGTCTCAGTCTAGCTATTAAAAAGAAAGAATCAGGGCTTGTGAGACAGGCTCTGATGGGGACATGGAAAGTAAAGACAGAGACAGAGTCTAGGTTGGAGTTGGCTCGCCCGCTCCCAGGGGATGGCACTCGCCTCGCTGCAGTAGGAATGAGGTTGGCTGCAGGGGGGGTTACATGATCTGTCAGCATCAGGCTGGTGCATCAACAGGCAGCCCCCTGTAAGACACAAAATCATCTTATGAACATGGCGGCTCATACCCAGAACTAGCAAGGGCTGCAACCTTTAGCATACTTGTTCGTCACTGACTGGAGCTGAGCTAAACCTGCTGAGATGATCTTCAAGCTCAGAGCCCCTCATGCTTGAGGGAGGGGGATAAAGGCACTTATTCTTGAGGAAGCAAACTAGCATCTGCTCCACAGCTGTTGTGTGCTTTCTAGAGCCCCCACGCTGGGGTACCAAAATGTACTATTCAGACTAGGTCTCTGGAGGATCTTGGGACCAGCCTGAGTCCTTGGTCTTAGTGGAGGAGTGATGAGGTGAGACTCAGATGGATGGTCAAACATGGAGTCTGTTTATTCCAAATTCTCTTACCCTTATATACCCTCATGTCCTTATATAAGCAAAACAACACTGTGCATGTGCTAACTATATACAGCGCATGTGGGACCACATAAACAACCTGTATGTAGGTGACTCTTTGCCACTTGGTATCACTTTGTTTCAATCACAACACAGGTGGTCACCGCCCCCTGACTTCTCAGGAAGACTGAGAGCCTTTAGGGGAGATGGGGAGCCAAGCCAGATATTGTCAGCAGGTTCCCTCTGGGCTGAAGGGTCTTGTACCTCACCCAGAGTACCCTCACTATCTATAGTTCTCTACACACAGCCACTGGTACATGAGGGCTATCCTGAAGACAGAGTGTGGGTGAGGCAACCCATCACTAACCCCCAAGTCTAAACTTGTACATATGTGACCCATCTAGTCAGAAAACATCAGCAATATTTCTGGTTGTTCAAAGGTTTGGGATTCACGGTGTTAGGGTATTTGGACATCTGACTCTCATGACTGGCACTTACACCTGCACTTTGCTCTTAGAATGGCTCTGTGATGTTCTCCTCCCTTCTACCTCCTGGAATCCCTTTCTTGTCTCAAAGTCCAGCTCAGAGCTCAATTACAAGAAGCCTATCTGGATTCTTGAGTGGTTATCACTATTTTCCTTGTGAAATTGCTTTCTTGTTATTACCTTCTTATTAACCTATACACGATTTTCCATCAATAGAATGCAAGCTTCTTAAACACAGGGAATGTTGGGTTTTTTAATGTGTGTGTCCCTAGCTCCAACTTCAGTTTCTTCTTTGAGCTTCCTGACACTTCATCACTGTGATCTGAACTAGATTGAATTAAATCTCACTGACAGGGATCCAGTCTGGAAACATGCAAATCACAGGCCATCCATGGCACAAGCCAAGGCTGCTCCCAAGTGATGATCTTTTTCATGATGTCATTGCACGTTGGGAAAATCATGATATTTATTTAGGCATGGAAATAAGCAGAGCAGGAGTCAGAGGGGCAGATGTATAGGCAGGAAAAACATAGCAAGAAGGTGATATCCCTGACTTGGAATACCTTGAGATTTTCAACCTTGCCCTTAATTCCTGTAGCCCAGAATGCTCCGGTCCTTGGGGATGCCTTTTTCAGAGTTATGAACAGGTGGAGCTTGTGATGAGAACAGATGTCATGGAGTAATTACATTGATGAGTTGGCTATGCTAAAGAGTCTTCTCCCCGTGATGTCTGGATTTTAGCACTATAATGTTGGAAAAAAGAATTCCATTTGTCTTCTCTCCTCCCCTTTCCTCCCCCCAGCAACTACCGAGACCTTCTCCATGAGACTACTTTCCACTTCGTCTGCGTGTAACTTGGATCTGACTAGTTTTCTTTTTATAGGTTGTGTCCTCCATTTGATTATGAACTCCTTTAGGGTAGAGACTATTTTTTGCCTTTCTTTGTGACCTCAATGCTTGGCTCAGAGCCTAACATATAGTGACCAATAGCTTAGTGACTGATGATAAGCTGATTATGAATAATGACAATACTTTCCAGTTGTTCTAAAACCTGGTTCTGGACTCCTCTTCCCAGCAGCACAAGAGCCCAAGTGATGAATTTCATCATAGTTAGAAATCACTAATCTGTTGAGGTTAAATGTTCATTAACATTTTTAAGTCCAAATGCAAAACAAAAATGATATTTCTAAGGGCTACAAGAATCACCATCTAGAAAAATTAGGAGTTAGGAGGCCTGTATTTGTCCATTTAATTTATTAAATGGAGTTCTTTCTAGAAGATAGATGAAGAAGTTGGCTGAACATTGATGTGCAAATGGAAGCTGGTATGCCCAGTGTAGATAGAAGCCATTATGCCCAGTATAGATAGAAGCCACTTTGCCCAGTGTAGATGGAAACCATTATGCCCAGGTTTTTTTTTATTGGTGAAGTTGTGAAATAGTATGACCATTTTGAAAAGCATTTAGAATAATGTTTTTTTTTAATTTTTTAATAACTTTTTATTGATAGAACGCATGCCAGGGTAATTTTTTACAGCATTATCCCTTGTATTCACTTCTGTTCTGATTTTTCCCCTCCCTCCCTCCACCCCTTTCCCCAGATGGCAAGAGTCCTTTACATGTTGAATGGGTTGCAGTATATCCTAGATACAACATATGTGTGCAGGACTGAACAGTTTTCTTGTTGCACAGGGAGAATTGAATTCAGAAGGTAGAAATAACCCGGGAAGAAAAACAAAAATGCAAGCAGTTTATATTCATTTCCCAGTGTTCTTTCTCTGGGTGTAGCTGCTTCTGTCCATCTTTGATCAATTAATATGCCCAGGTTCTTACAAATTATTTCTGCTGATGTGAACACTAACCATTTTATCACAGAGAATTCTTCTGGGGGAACCCTGCCAAACTCCTTTCCTGACTCCATTTTGAGGGCAGTGTTCACTTAATTATACTTTGGCCCAACATTACTGGGCTGTGGGCAGCTACTGATGAAGTCAAGTTATGACTGAGCAGGTACAGACCATCACTGATCACCATTCTTTTTATATATGTGCATTATGTATGTAGCTAATTAATCATCATAGTATCTGGAAAGAGTAAACGATGTGGACTGACAATTTCGTTCATGATACATTCAGAAAAGAGAAAGGGAAATCTCTTTATTCCCAATCTCAGTCATGTATCTGTCTATGTTTTGGGATTGCGTACTCCATCATGATTAGAGCTAGACCAACAGAGAGAACAAGTCCGCAGGATCTGGCCCATCTTTGGGGGGAAAAAATGACCTTACTACCCAATAGCATGGGCTGAGAGACTACTAATTCTGCTCTGAAGATTCAAAATAGGATCCTTAACCATATCTTCTCTGAGGCTCTGGCCTTGTCAAGTTGAGGAGACAGGAAAACTCCCCTCCATCCCTCTGATCCCCTGTACCAATGAGGGCAAAACTTTCACTAGGACCTGGTATTTGCCAAGGTTTTGCTGGAAGACCTCCTATCTTTGCCTCCTTCATTCTGAGCCCTGAGCCCCCTTACTTCTCACTGAAAATCATCTGTCCAATTGTAAAACCTGGTCACTAGACTATGACCTTTAGGAAAGGAAATTTTTTTATGCTGCAGAGTGGACTAGTGGGGTTACTTTTCTCCCCAGTCATATATCATTGCATCGGAATGCAGAGATTCTTGTCAGCTGGTGTCCTAGAGTTCTGGGGAGCCTGGAGAACTCTAGGGCTAAGCTGCCAGACAGGGCAAACTGCTCTCTCATATGATTCCTGAATGTCTATCTAGAGGAAAGAAGTCATCTGAACATGTTCTCCGTTAAAACCTTCCCATTTTATTCTTCTAAATATCTCTATGGGATGTGTAGTAAATAAAGGGCCAGCCTCTGAGTCAGGAAGACTTAGTATTTCTAGACCCACTTTTGCTTAATTGTGACCAATTGTGTTAACTTCTCTGAACTTCAGTCAACTCTAAAGCTAGAAAAGGGATGAGGCAGCTGCCCTGGTATGAGTGAAGGCAGCACCTACCCCAGGAACTATACTAGTAAAATCACAGGTCCAGGGCAAAAGTTCTGTAAACTTTAAAAATATATAATATCACTTTTCTCTTTCTTTCTTTCTTTCTTTCTTTCTTTCTTTCTTTCTTTCTTTCTTTCTTTCTTTCTTTCTTTCTTTTTCTTTCTTTCTTTCTTTCTTTCTTTCTTTCTTTCTTCCTTCCTTCCTTCCTTCCTTCCTTCCTTCCTTCCTTCTTCCTTCCTTCCTTCCTTCCTTCCTTCCTTCCTTCCTTCCTTCCTTCCTTCCTTCCTCTCTCTTCCTCTCTCTCTCTCTCTCTCTCTCTCTCTCTCTCTCTCTCTCTCTCTCTCTCTCTCTCTCTCTCTCTCTCTGGAATCTGGGGTTAAGTGACTTTCTCAGAGTCCATAGGTAGGAAGTGTTAACTGTCTGAGGCCAGATTTGGACTCGGGTCCTCCTGCCTTTACAGCTGGTGCCCTATCCACTGCCCCACCTAGCTGCCACAATATCACTTTCTAAAAAAAGAACTTAAAGTAGAGTTGCATTTTAATTAATTAATGAATTGAATTATAACTGGGCACATGTATCAAGCGTAGGAGGCAGAACAGAATAGTGAATCTGAGGGAGGAGATGATGTGCTACAAAAGAAAACAGGAGAGCATTTGTGTTTAGCCTGGACAGTCAGACCCATGGGCTTCCTTTCTCATGTTTTGCTTGGGCTCACTCCATGCATTCCATTTGGAAGAAGAAAGCCTATGACCTGGGAGCCTGCTTTCTAGTAGAACAAAAGGAAGGAAGAACTTTACCTGTTACATTTAGGCCGTCCGATCTTTGACACCAGACTGTTCGAGAGGACCCCTTCCATGCGCTGGCCATCCACTTGTATTCGTAGCACTGACCATCTGGGAATACAAAATCAAGGAATCAGTCTCACTCAACAACAATGTATTCGTCATGTCGGGTGCTGGGACAACAAGGGAAAAACTCCCTGTCTTCAGAAAGCTTACACTCACCTGGGATGATACTAATGTCTACAAAAAAGAATACACAGCAGTGAATCACTAAGCCTTTATTAAGCACCTATTCTATGTTTGGTATTGTGCTAAGCAGTGGGCATTCACACCAAAAGCACTGCTATCAATAAAAATGATAAGAGTTCCTGCCCTCAAGCTGTGGTTACATTCTACTGGGATGAGACAACATATAATCAATCATCAATCAATCAACAAACGTTCATTAAATATCTGCCTGGTGGCAGGGACTGTACTAAGTGTTGGGGATAAAAAGAAATAAAACTATCTTTGTCTCCAGAAAATTGGCATTCTGGCTTTTCTAGTAGAATGAACACTAGTAGAAATGTCCCACTCTAGTACAGAGAGTCCCCTATTGCTCACTTTCTGTCCTCTTCCTCTGTGTTGGGGGTTATTTCCTGCTACTTTTTCCTCCAAGGTGAGGCTAAAATTTGCCTCTGTCTCCTTAATGTTAACAAATTTAATACTCGGTGGCACAAAATTTTGCCCTGAGTAACCTCTGATGAAACAGGTCTGACCCAGCTAGTTTAGATTGGGGGATCCCCAATCTAAGAGTTGGACTACAAAGAAGATACTGAATTATTCCCTACTCCCTCAAAGTGTGTTGTCAAAGTCTCTGCAGAAGGGACCTGGTATAGGTCTCAGTGCAAACCATGGTTGAGGGATCTCTTCCTAGAGCATGGAAACTAATGGGAAAGGGTGCAGAATAAGAATTATAAAAATGAGCCATCTCTAGTGTTAATTCATGGTGACTTTGCTATTCTGGGGTTCTTTTTGTCCTGTGTTCAGCTGGGTTGCTCTACAATTGAAAAATTACTGCTATTTGGGGAATGTCTTTTAGAGTTTATGAGAACTGGGGAAAATGCCTGGTCCACCATTTTGATGGCCCTGTGCCTCAGAAATTCTGACATATGAAAATCTAAACCTACTTTAAAGTATGTTTCTCTGTAATGTTTCCCTTCATGCAGCCTGGACTTTGGATTACCTCTCACCTGTAGGGTAGACTTCTTTTAAGACATTCATTTATCAGGTGGCACTCTGAGGTCATATCTTATTGAACGTTCTGGATCTATGACTTATTTTTAAGGCTGGCCTCCATGAGCGTAGGGACTGTGGTTAATCTAAATCAGCTGCAGTTGCTGGAGCAAGGGCTGTGGCGGGAAAGCTTCCTCCTTGAGACCAACACTCACCGTCACAGGATTTGGTTTCTAACATTTGTTCTGGACAAAGATGCTGATTGTCTAGTTCTTGGATGATCACAGCTCGAGATCGGACCTGGATTCCTCCAAAGCCGAGATCTTCTCCATTGACACAGGTTAACTGGCATAGGCTCCAAGCTGACCATTCTTTCAAATAACAATCACCTGTTAAAACAGAAGTTTTACAATATAAACAAAGCAATATACATATTTATGCATGTCTGTGGGGATTGGTGGGAGAGAGAGAGAAACAGAGCGACAGAGAGATCTGAGACAGAGAGAGACAGGGAGGGAAGGGGGAGAGAGAGAGAGAGAGAGAGAGAGAGAGAGAGAGAGAGAGAGAGAGAGAGAGAGAGAGAGAGAGAGAGAATGTTAGAGAGACAGGGAGGGAGGGAGGGAGCAAGGAAAGGAGAGGGAAAAAAAGGAGAGAGGGAGGGATATAGTATAACTTCTCATTCATCTTTTAATTTCTTCCTTTTCCAATTTAGGAAATGTTTTTAAGGTAGATTATTGATGTAAAATATTTATATATTTATGAATTGTAAAGAGCTGAAATAAGAGTAGGGAATAATAGGTGACATCATTATCATCACCATTATCACCACCTATATCATTTCTCAAAGCAAGAATGGATGAAAGGTCAATACCACTGAGATTGTTCAATGTAACCATAAGTTGGTTACACTGGGTAGAGCGTATGAAATGGATACTATCCAAGACTGGAATAAAAAAATCTCACCATGGATGACATCCATATGAACTCAATATAAGCAGTGAAGCATTGTACAAATGGTTATGTGTTGTGCCCAAAGGGCTATCAAACTGTGCATACCCTTTGATCCAGCACTGTTTCTACTGGAATTATATCCCAAAGAGATCTTAAAGGAGGGAAAGGGGCCCATATGTGTAAAAGTGTTTGTGGCAGCTCATTTTGTAGTGGCAAGAGACTGGAAACTGAGTGGATGCCCATCAGCTGGGGAATGGCTGAATAAGTTATGGTATATGAATATTAAGGTATATTATTGTTCAGTAATAAACAGTCAGCAGGATGATTTCAGAAAGACCTGGAGAGACTTACAGGCACTGATGCTGAGTGAAATGAGTAGAATCAAGAGAACATTGTATACAGTAACAATATGTCATATGATTATTAACTGTGATGGATATGGCTCTTTTCAATAATGAAGTGATTCAGGCCACTCCCAATAGACTTGTGATGGAGAGAGCCATCTGCAGCCAGAGAGAGGACTGTGGGGACTGATTGTGGATCAAAGCACATAGTATTTTCACTTCTTTTTGTTGTTTGCTTATTAGCTTTTTTCTTTCTCATTTTCCTCCTTTCAATCTGATTTTTCTTATGAAGCATGATAAATGTGGAAATATGTTTAGAAGAACTGCACATATTGGAAGATATAAAATTGCTATATTGGATTACTTGCTGTTTAGGGAACGGAGGAGGTGGGGAGGGAGAGAGAAAACTTTGGAATACAAGATTTTGTGAGAATGAATGTTGAAAACTATTTTTGCATGTATTTTGAAAACTAAAAAAGGCACATCATTAAAAATACAAATGGTTATGTGTATTGAGCTTATTGAAATCAAGAGGATTATTCCACCAGGCTGGAACCAAGCTTTTGGCATCAGAAACTATAAAATTATCCTTAAGAAGTAAAAATTTAGCCATCAGGATCAATTCTGGATCTTCTGAATGCCAAGCCCAGCATTTGTTCTGTAAATACCATATTGCCTCTTAAATAATCCAAAAAGGGAATCTCTTCCACTTTAGTAAACTGTTTTACAGAGTTTGGAAAGCTCTTGAATAGAGATCCTTTCATTTGATCTTCATAACTCTCCTGAGAGAGTGGAAGGACACATTTCATTTCCCTTGGTTTACAGATGAAAAAAGTGAATATAAGTGAAATAACTTCCCCAGATACTTTTTTATGGTGATGACTGCATTGTACTTTCCCCAATCACTATTTTAAATGACATTCATTAAGCCTAGGGCTCTGAACAGAGTAGATACTTAGTTGAGGTCTCTGGTGGTAGTTCAGTTGTTTCAGTGCTCTGACCCTTCCTGTCCCATTTAGGGTTTTCTTGGCAGAAATACTGCCATTTCTTCTCCATCTCATTTTGCAGATGAGGAAACTGAGACAAATGAGGTGAAGTACTTGCTCAGGGTCACTGGGACTGCTTTGAACTCAGGAAGATGTCTTTCTGACTCTAGACCCGGCTGGCATTGGATCATCGTCAGCATGAAGTGCTAGGTTCGGTTTGGTTGTTGTCGTTTATTGTTGAAGAGAACCAAAAATGAATCAGTATGTTTGAGTCAAGTTAGTGTGTCCAAGTGTGGCACCTGTAACCATTTGGGATGTTTCTCTCAATGTGTATCTCGTGTTTCTTCTGAGCGACTTCAGTTCTGCTTTACTCCTAAAGCAAAAACCTTCTCTGAAGAGGGCATTCCATGTTAGAGGGTCCTGTGTCATGTGGTACAAGCTAGGTTAGGTACGATTCAAAGGAAAACAAACAGATCTAGGCCCCTGGTGGAGCCAACCACATTGAATTGATTATTCAAGATTGCAGAAATCTAGGCTCACATCTTGTGCTGATCCCACAGGAATCAGGTTGGACATGATTCCTTCAGAAAAACCACACAGAAATGGGAAGCACATCTCCCCTTCCTGTCCTATTGCAAAGCCCAGCCTAGAAGGCTGTTTTAGTGCTGTCAGGGTCAATGGCTAGACTACGATTTTGTCCTATTAAATTTTTCTGAACCCAGTCCAGTAAGGGGCTTGGATAGGTTGGTAGGGATCACTATATCCTCTTATTGCCTCTCTGAATCCTTCAGGCCTATTGCCTGATTACTTTATATAGGGACAAAATGAAGAGGGTGTGATTTCATTTATAAAACCACAGTATCACAGATATAGAGATAGAAGCAGCCCTATAGGCTTGCCAATCCAACCTGTTTGTTTTGCTGATGAATAAACTAAAGCTCAGAAACAACAAGTGACTTGGGCTCAGTATAGACCATAAACACAGAGGCAGGATTTAAACCCAAAGCCTGTGGCTCCAGAATTGGTGCTCTTTCTTCTGTACTGTATTGCCTAAAAATTGAGCTATCTCAAGATTTTGAAGAGTGCCACTGAGTCCAGGATAACCCAGGAAGCTATGTCTGGAGGATACTCTAAGTAATAGTATGTGTGTATATTTAACCACACTCATACACATGTAGATCCTTCCTTTCCCCTGGGGACCACCTTTCTTCTAATGTCTCCTTGGGCTATGGATTGACCTAGTCTTCGTGGAGCATATGTCAGCAAAGCCCAAGCTCTGAGTAGTCTTTAGGCATCTACAAGGACTTCAGGAATGGCTGGATAGCACCTGTGTCAGCTTCCTGAAGACCTGCTCACCTAAGCATGTTCCTCTCATGTTCACTACTCCAGTTGTGGGCACATTGATGATCCCTTCCCCCTTGTCCTATCTGATGATGGGTGAGGTTATACCCTGCTGCCTGTTGAAGAAAGGAAGTCCTGTGCTGCTGTCATGGTCGATTCTGCAGAACATGCCACACATTTGGGGGAAATAGTTCTTGGCTATGCTGATATGGTACAAGGGGTTCTCTCTCCATCTCCCCATGAAAGGAGAGATGGGCAGTGGTAAAAAATAAATATTTGTTCATTGAAAAAAAGTAAGATACATTGAAAACAAAAGCAAAAGCCATGGCATGTTGGTGATTAAGAAAACCACATAAAGAGAAATGGGGAGGTGATCTTTGGAAGTCTTCACTGCATCTAGAGAAGACCTCCCAGAATAATGGGCTCTCAAATGGCTCAGGAAAAAGGAATAGGACATCGGGACAAAAAAAGACAAGTCTATTTCAAACTAAAGCTAACTCTATCCCAACATCCCAGTTTTCTCCTCTATAAAATGAGGTCATTGCAATAGGTGTTCTCTGAGGTTGTCCTAGCTTTTAAAACCCATGCATCTATAATGATCTTGTCCTTGTTACCAGGGCAAGGCTGTGTGCAGGTTTCCTCAAGCACCATCTTCTTATTTCCATCTACAACGGGCTCGATTTCTGCACAAAATTCCTCATCCACAGTCTTGCCAAGATCCTCTGCCGATCCGTCACTCACTACACAAGACACATTTCTGGTTTTGGTCCCTTCTCCGCAGTGAGCATCCTAGAAAGGAGGAAGGGAAAATAAATTAAAAGAAAAAAATCCCTTTTCTCATTGGTCCCACAGTCCTAAATCATCTCTTTTTTTTCAGATTCCAAGCAATGAATGAACAGAATGAACAGCTATCCTTATTTCAGCACTAGGGACAGCATCCAAAGTAGATTCTTGATTTCTTCTGAAAGTTAATTCTCATTTAGATGATTCTCTTAGTCTTTGAATGGTTCTAGCACAAGAGAGAAGTTCAATAGCAGGGCTAATTAAGGGTTATCCCATGGTCAAATACTTAAAATTAAAGGCTCATAGATTTAGAGCTGAAAGGGAACTCAGAGACCCTGATTTTATAGAAGAGGAAACTTAAGTCCAGACAGGTAAAGTCTGACCCAAGGTGATGTGGGTAATAAACGACAGAGACAGGATTTGAAATAAGGCATTATGACTCTAAAGTCAGCTACCTTTCCACTTTTTCATATTGCTAAGATGCCACCTATATCCTGTCAAATTTCCAATTGCAGGACCCTTACAGGTAATGTGCATCTACTCCCACCCCACTTTCCCCATGCATTTACCTCTACTCGGCAGCTTGACCATTGGCCATATTGCCATCGATAGCAGGGCTTCACTGGACAAGGTTTGAATTGTTCTATCAGCACAGGACAAGGTCTGCCATCTCCTTGGAAGGGTTGAATTACCGTTCGCCTTCGAATCATTTTTCCTTCAAAAGACACATTAGGCAATTTAATCATAATAACCAATATTTCTGCAGAGATTTAAAGTTTGCAAAGCTCTTTGTACTTAAGGTCTTATTTCTGCCTCATGATGGCCCTTTGATGTGGGATTCACACATATTTAATTCCCATTATATGATTGAGGAAATAGAATATCAGAGCTATTAAGGAGGGCAACAATTGGTAATTGTCTGAAGGGGGATTTGAATCTAATTCTTACTGATTCTAGTTGTGGGTCTCTATCCTGCAGGATACAACTGACTCTCTCAGCTGAGTGTTGTACAGTAACTTGCCAGCCAGCTTGCAAGCACAGTGATGAGGGAGAGCTTCTTGCATAAAGGAGGTCCTGATGGGGTACCCACCTGTCAGGCCACATGTGTGAGTACACTCTGACCAGGGTGACCACTCAGAAAGCTGACAGTTGACAGGGCATTCCACCACACAGGACATGTTCATTTGCCAGGTCTTCTCCAGGCTGAGCTGAAAAAAAGAAATGGCCCACAAATCAGGGATCAGTATTTTACATTGAATATTATATAGTTTCATTCTTGCTGAAGTGAAGAGAGACACTGACCAAAACCTCCCTCTCCCTCCCTCCCTCCCTCCCTCTCTCTCTCTCTCTCTCTCTCTCTCTCTCTCTCTCTCTCTCTCTCTCTCTTCTCTCTCTCTCTCACACACACACACACACACACACACACACACACACACACACACCCTTCCTTGTGGGCTCACAAGGAATTAGGAGGACTCAGGGGCATCTCATGGGCAAGTTCTGTTGATGGAGTTTATTCCCAGGTAGATGGAAGTGGGTGATAATGGACACCATGAAGAGTTCTTCAAGCCTGGAGACAGAATACCAGGGTGCATTGTAGACAGATACTTCCAGCATTAATTTTCTCATCAGTAAAATGGGGGTAATTCTTATATTTGAGAGCAGCATTGAGCAGCCAAATGCTCACCCAGGACCTCCATTTACCAGGCATTTCAAGAATTATGGCAACTCTGTAAAGATGCTGCCCCTTTGTCTTTTCCTTATCAATGTTCCATTCTGTGATTTCATGGTTTTTTCTCTCTGATGACATTGTGATGAACCTCTCAGCATATTCCTTGAGTCAAAGAACATCTATAAGGGGCCCATTCATATTCCCTCTGCCCCTCCCAGTTGATGGAAGGGGGAGCAGGATGAGCAGCCTCAGGGAGCCAGAGGCAAGGTGGCTGTGGACAGAGCCACACAGAACCTTGCGGCTCTGAGAAACAAGGGAGCATTAGATTTGATGAATGATAGAGAGCCAGTAGAGACATCATTGCTCTGTGTCCTGCATAAAGCAAATCAATAGGTTATTCAAACATTGTGACTTTGACTAATGGAACATTGAGAATAAGCTGAGCTAGATCAAGGGAGCAGGCTGAAGGAAGCTGCATCTGTGTGAACACATCAGGAAATGTGAGCACCCCATTGTTGGGAATTTCTCTACCTGTGATCCTGAGGTTGATTTATATTCTTAGAATAAAGGCACTTTATCTTTCCTGCTAGGTATAGAAGCCAACATATGTCTTTAGCAATTAAATGGTACAGAGATGAACTAGAACATTCCTGATGTTCTGAACTTTCTCTTCACACTAGTACCATCCGACCCTAGTATTACCCTCAACCCAAGCTCTTGGTGGCTGTTCTACAGGTCAAGAAATGGCACAAAAAGACTAAGCAGCATTATGGAGTCTTATCACTTTATTTCTCAGTGGAGAGAAGAAATAACACCCTTGCTGATGCAGGAGGACTCCAAATTCACCTTTGTTCAATGCGTCTTAGGAAACATGGGGATTCAGCCAAAGATGAAGGGCTAAGTAATCATGATATTGATGGTATAATGGATGGATAAAATGATGGATATGTAGAATGAAAAAAGCTTTGGGTTCAAATGCTGCCTCCAATTTCCACTTGCTGTGTGCAAGGTTATCTCCTTAACCTCTTTTAGCATTAATTTTCTCATCAGTAAAATGGGGATAATTCTTACATTTGAGAGCAGCATTAAGCACCCAAATGCTCACCCAAGATTTCCATTTTAAAAGAAACAAAGTGAGGAGATTCCTAGAAAAGGATAGTGGAAATCATTAAAATCATATTATCCAAGAGGAGAAAGATTTCTTCTTTGAAACAATACTGCTCCTAATGGCAGGTTAATTATATGAGTTTTGGCCAAGATTTTGTTTCAATGTATTTCAGTGTAAATCTGTTGGATCAAGGTGTTTGCAACTCACATGAGTCTCTTTTAACTGGAATTACTGGTTCCATTTTTCATCACTGGAAACTTCCAGCATTTAAAAACATGAGGAACTAAGGCAGATTGAGTTTGTATGTATATATGTTATTTGCATATTTTTTCCCTGCAGATAACAAACCCTTTTTAAACTGGGATTACTAATAAAAACCAACCACTAATATAATGCTCTAGGATTTACAATATTACTATGTTAAAAAAAAACATGGGGCAGAATAAACTCCATTTGTCAGTTGTATTAATGTCTGAAAAGGCCTATGGATGTTGAGGTAACACTACATGCTGTTAACCTTCATTTTCCTCCATATTGGGGATCTAGCCCATTATCTTTCAGGTGACTGGAGAAACAGCAGGAGTTAGCTACTATGCTTGGCTTGAGAACAAGTCTCTGCAGAAGGCAAGCAATCAAGCCTTTGGAAGTGTATGTGTGTCCTATATTGTATCTAGGATATACTGCAACATATTTAACATATATAGAACTGCTTGCCATCTAGGGGAAGGGGTGGAGGGAGGGAGGGGAAAAATCGGAACAGAAGCGAGTGCAAGGGATAATGTTGTTTAAAAAAATTACCCTGGCATGGATTCTGTCAATATAAAGTTATTATAAAATAAAATAAAATATTAAAAAAAGGAAGTGTGTGTGTGTGTGTGTGTGTGTGTGTGTGTGTGTGTGCGTGTGTGTGTGGATGTGTGTCTGCACACACACACGTGTGATGTATACACCTATGCAGGTGTGTGGTAGTTCTCTGAACTGTTGAATCTTTATATCTTTATTACAAGCTCTGATGGACAATTGCTTTCTAATTCCATTCCTTTGTCATGCTTTTTTCCCTGCCTTTGCTACAATGATACAAAGAGCACAATTCAAATTTATCTGACTCAGGGACCATAGCTCATATGTGTTGGCTTTGCTGATTTTTTTTTTCTATTTTACTTCTAATTCTTTGTTATGTAGAATGGCTCTCTGAGAAGAAAGGGGGAGGATAGACCTAGGAAATATAAGTGTGGTAGAAATAAAAGGCAGCAATCACATTATTTAAAGAAGATTGTTACTAAATAAATATCATTGGTATACATGTGGTTCAGTAGTTAAAGGATTTGGGATTTCATCTAGTGGCCATTTCCTCCACCAAAGCTAATGACATCCCTCTATCGCTTAGAAGATATGACCATTTCATATTTCAAATCCGTCCCTTGTTCTGGTGATCAGATTCCTGAAATTAGTCCAGTTGCTCTTTGGATGATGGGCCTATGCTTTGGAAAGACTTGCTGCAGTTGGGTACCCCTCATGCTTCAATCTTAGATAACTTCTAGGTGCATAATAGATACTTAAAAATGAGACTGACTGAACCACCTTCATACCATAATGAGGCAATGGAGGTGGACTTTAACTATCAATAAACCAGTCTTCTTAATAACCATTCTTTCTAAAGCTGTCATTCCACTTGTTTAAGTTATAGGGAGTTGAAATAATATCTGCATTTAGAAATGGCAAATGTCAACGGTCTATTGTGGTGGGATAGAAAGTATGCTGGATTTGGAATCAGAGGGATTGGATTCAAATCTTGATGTGGATAAATAACAACCTCTCTGGGCTCAGTTCCCTTCTATGTAAAATGAATGGGTTGGGATAGATGATCTTCAGGATTCTTTCTGACTCTAAATATGATCCTAATATCCTCAGACATGTGGGGAATGTCTTCCAAGTAGGTAAAGTCTAGAAGTCATTCACTTTAGAAGTCATTCCTTATTTAGTAAAATGAAGAAAGGTAACAGCTAGGTTTGTATCCGCCTCAAAAATATCTCGAGATGAAAAGATAGCTTTTATAAACAGAAAAGCCAGGAGGTGGGGAGGATCTGACTATGTCTTCTTGGTGCTAATGATGGGCTCCACTTCTTGATTTTAAATTATTTTGGCCAGATGCAAAGACCTACATTCACATGATTAGAGATTAGAAAGTCATACCTAATTATACACGTAGATGACATATGATTAATGTTTAGCAGCCCACAGTAAGCATGACTGACACTGTCGGGTGTCCTACACACTGCTCACAATTCCCATCCAATTAAAAACCCAATAAATGCCCTGAATAAGATTTACTGTTTTTATTCCTGTGATTGCTGATTGGTCTCCAAGCATTTTACTCAGGAGAGGCTCATTAGCATTTTTGTTGAACCTCATGCAGGAGAAACTAGAGGAAATGATGGGAAGAAATCAGTGGTGACAGGTGTAATCTTGTTCCAAGGGGCATTCGGTAGTCTGTGAGTAGCCCAGGGAAAAAAAAAAAAAACATCTGTCAGCAAGGGACCGTGTGGTGAGCAGGTCACTTGGCTCAGCATGAACTGAGTTATTAGAGAAAAGTATCCACCCACCTCTTCACAGTACTTCAGGTCAACGGACTTGCCATCGCTGCGAACGCAATCCAGCATCCTTGTTTTGATGCCGTTCCCGCAGACCGCCTTCTCGCTCAGCTGGCAAGTGCTCCAGTCTACAGAGAGGAGAGCACGTCAGCACACAAGGCCTCAAAGCAGATATTTAAGTAGCTCTGGTGACCTGAAGCTCATTCTTTTATTCCTGACTCCATCAGGTTCCTCATAATCCAACCCTGCACGAAGCCAGCACCAAGGCCAGCGTCGGCATCAGGGACCAATCGTAATGGGCCTGTCTACAGGTAAGGAAGAGATGGGGACAGCTGTGTCTCTGCCTGCAACTCCAAGCATGGATGCTATCTCGGTTCAGTCATGAGAGTAGTTTGTTTGATATGAATGTTGAACTAGAGAGCAAAGTGGTTTACATAGTATTTATGTAGTATTTCCTTTATAGCAACAGCAGATTTCAGAATGTATACTTTTTTTTTTTCCCAAAAGTCAGGCCACATGGAGATGACAGGGCCAGGCTTGGAGCCAGGAAGACATGTGGTGCATTAGTTTTCTTTATTTTTATAATGGCTTTTTATTTTTCAAAATACATGCAGAGAGAGTTTTCAACATTCACCCTTGCAAAACCTCATGTTCTCCATTTTCTCTCTCCCTTCCCTAGACGGTAAGTAATGAAATATAGATTAAATACTTCCAAGTCTTCTAAACATATTTCCACATTTACCAGAAGCATTAGATTTCACAGCCCTTTAACTAGACCTTAACTCAGCATTAGTTCAGGGCATTTCCACAGAGACAATTCCTTACACTCTCAAATTACGGGTCCATCTTTTTAAAAAAAAAGATAGAGAATGAAGGGATCACGGAACCAGAGGATTTCAGAGTTGGAAGGGATCTTGGAGGCCTATTATCCCAACTCATTCCTCATCAAGAATCCCTCCTACAATGGGACCAGATGGTTTTCCAGTCTCTGTCTGAAGCCTTCAGGGAAGGGGAGTCCACTCCCTCTCAAGGCACCCCATTCCATACTGGCACAGCCCTGAAGGTTAGAAGTTTTACCTTCTACTTTCAAACATGCACCAACACCTGTGATCTCAGGAGTGTGTAATACAGATTGCGGCCCACTCATGCCTTCCCATCCGATGTGAATCTTTCTTATGCACTTTCACTCATCACTCTCAGTTCTCTAATCCGGAGCAAAACAAATGAGCCAGACCCTTTTAAAGCAAACACTGGTAGAGAGCTGACGTAACTATTTTCTCTGGCTATATTTCATATTAATTCTCATGTATCCATGTTGCTCTCCACCATGTTCTCCAACAGAATGTAAGCACTTGGTATTCTGTCTTTTTTATCTCTGCCTCCAGTGCCCAGCACATAGTAATGTCTTTATGAAAACCTAATGTCTAGCACACAATAAGGTCTTTATGAAAACTTAGCACCTAGCACACAGTATGTTCTTTATGAAAACTTAGCACCTAGCACACAGTATGATCTTTGTGAAAACTTAGTGCCTAGCAAAAAATAAGGTCTTTAGGAAAACTTATTATTTTGAATTCAGAGGATTATAGGTTTTGAGCTGGAGGGAGCTCAGAAGTCATCTAGTTCAGCTCCCTCGTGTTATTAAGTAGTTAGCATGGATAATAGATTGATTAATTCATTTAGACAAGAGCTGTAGCTTCAGTAAGTTAGAGAGCTCCCAGGTGAATTTCTTCCTATGTAGACGGATACCTTCCCTGCATCCCAGTCCTAGAGAGTTTTCTGGGGGAAGACCCTGGGCTAAGAACCTTCACAGATTATCACTATCAGCATATGTTAGAAGGAAACATGATCCAAGCCCTTTCTGAATCATGCAGGCTGCCCCCTCCCTTTCACTTCACAGATGAAGAAACTGAGACTCGGTGACTGGTGCCCAAGGTCATGGGCTAAGTCAGGACTCAAGTCCATTTCTCCTGATGCAACTCCAGGTGGAATTGGATTGAGTGATTACTTCTGAATTTCTCCTCTCTGTTCTTTATCATTGGTCCAGAAAATCCCCTTCCTTCTCGCTTCTCTCAGAAATGGGCAGATTTCTGACTCTGCAGTTTGCATGGCCACCAGGAGCTGAATGTAAGATGAGCTTCGAAAGCTCCGGCCTTTTGTGGGCCTTTGAAAGGGACGGCCCTAGAGATCTCAGAGAACCAGTCTTCCTTCTCTGAGCTTTCCACAGGAGGGAATCAAACTTAGGGTAAATTCAGGGTTAGAGTCAGTGAGGTTTCCAAAGCCTTGTATCTACCTTAACTGAGTATCATTCAATGCAAAGAAAGTGTGTCAGCCCCTACACACCTTTTCTGGAGAGCATGGCTTGCATTTAGCAAGCCCTCATGGGTACTTGGCTCTCCCAGAACCAAGCAGAGGGAAAAGACTAGTGTTTCGGGTTAAACTACTTGCAGGCTGATGCAGTGCACCCACAGACATTTGTTTCACCATGGACTCCCACCTGCTCACCTGTCACATTGTAGTCATAGTGAAAGCAGTTCGTATTTAGGACGCATGGCTCCTTCTCGATGGTGTCAGGGCAGGGTTTCCCCTCATCTGCCTGTCGGAGTGGATCCGCCAACCTCTCCCGGAACGTGCTTTGATTGCAAGGCTTGGAGGGAAGAAGATGAGAAGGTCTGAGCATCGTGACTGCCTCAGGGAAATACACTGGGAAAGGCACCGTTCAGTGTTAGGACCCCTTGTCCCAAGTCTTCTTAATAACTAACAAGCTCTCAGGTCTCAGCCACATCATTCTGCCTTTCTGAGCCTCAGTTTCCTAATCTGCAAAAGTGTTGCCTTCAATGACTCCTGAGGTGCCTTCCAGCTCTAAGAATTCAGTCTCCTTTGCTCTTGGGTCCTTCCCATTAGACTCCATCCAGCCTTTACTGAATTCATTCTGAAAATCATTCATTGTGGTATGAGAGGTCACCCCTATTTCAGTGATGAGCAAAAACTTGGACTTTTGGGTTCAAACAATCCAAGGTATGAATTAGGTGTGAAAATACTTTAGATTTCTCATTCAATCAATCAATCAACCAATTGATTAAAGGCACTTTAGGTGTGGAAAAAGGCTTTGCTCAATTCACAAGGGGTGAATCCCATTGGATAAAGTACAATGATATCACATGGGTTCTATTGGTAGAAAAACCCTGCTGTGATCTTGGAGTTTTCCATTGAAGAGCAGGTGAGGTTGGAACCCAAACATTTAAACATCTGGCTGACTAGAGAAGGGGGCAACTCGGTAAAGCACAGCTGACAGAGCCCCAGATCTAGAGCCAGGAAAACTCCATCTCTTGAATTCAAATTTGACCTCAGATCCTTACTAACAGTGGATCCTATTTGCTTCAATGTCCTCATCTGGAAAATGAACTGGAGAAAAAAATGTCAAAACACTCTAATAGCTTTGTCAAGAAAATCTCAAATGAGGTCATGAAGAGTCAGACATGATGAACAATAACTGAGCAACAGTAAAAGGGTGGAGAAGAGTGATCTAGTCCCTGCCTAGTAATTGAAAATCTCAAATGAGGTCATGAAGAGTCGGTCATGATGAACAATAACTGAGCAACAGTAAAAGGGTGGAGAAGAGTGATCTAGTCCCTGCCTAGTAATTTTTTGTTGGGCAGGGTAGGTATAGAGAGTGACTCTGTCTCCTTTTTCTCTCTGAACTCCCATCTCAATCCCATCCTCCTTGACGTGCGGAAAACTTGTCAACTTTGGAGGGTTGGAGAATTTGGACCGTACTACATCCCAGCCACATCCTTAGGACAGATCCATTTTCTAAATTTTGATCTGAGGATAAACTAGACAAAATGGAGCTTCCGTGCTCTATCAGGAGCCTAGCAGAAGCTGTACTGTGCCTACGGAGAATTCCATGAAGGAAATCAAAAGACTTTTACCACGCAGCAACGGTGATCTGGATTCTCTGATCCTAAATATGCTTTCCTCTCAAGTCTGCCTGTTAAGTGGGAGAAGGCAGCAGAGGCTTTGGGCGGATGACTTGTACCAACTATTCTTACTATGCCATCTTAGTAAATGCTTCTTCTTAAAAGTTGATTAAATCTAACCAATTGACATCATTGAATAATCATGGAGGGATTGGGGGAGAGCTCTGGTGGGAGCTTGTGAGTTAGAAATCACTCAAGAACACGTGCGAAGTGGCAGACAAACATCCATTTCTAAGACTGGAGGGGACTCGATCACTAGCTAGTGCAACCCACACCTGAAGAGGATCTCTCCAGCTTACCCAGCAAGTAATCATTCAGCCTTTGCTTGAAGTCTTTCAGAGATGGGAACCCACTGGTGCATTTGGGAGACCAGCCCTCCATCACAGAAAAAGACATCACACAGGCCATATACTTTCCCGTGACAGTTTGTGATGACAGTTTGTCCTTAGGCGCTTCACTACCAGCACACCTGTCACTGATGGTTGTATTGTGTCACTAACATCCCAATCATCCACTATAAGAACGAATCCTCTTGAAAATGACCATCCAGGTCCTGGGCTCTTTGGGGGAATCCCTCAGCTCCACTATAGTCCATGATCAGCTATTTCTCTTTTCTAAAAGCTCTCCTTCTTTAATTACTTCACCTTCATTTAGTTTTTCTAGATAACAGGAACTGGCTCATTTTTGTTTCTGTAACTCCACTTAGTAGTTCTTAAGACTGTCTGTGTATAGTAGGAACTTAAAAGTGGCTGATGAATAAAACTGAATTCATTATAGCTGGAAGCTAGAGTACAAGAGGGAGAATTATGGGAATCAGTCGGGAAAGAGAGGGTGGAGCTGGCAGACTTGCTTCCTAGTGGAAGAAATAAGTGTCAAGCAGAATGGAAAACACTGAACTCTACTGAAGTTTTTAAGACACCAAACAAGACTTCAAGTTAATACAAAGGGAAGAAGTTAGGGAGGCTCTGGACTCTGACTCAGTTTCTTCTCCATTGCTGCCTTCTTTCAATTCTGAAACCTTATAAAGTTGGGAGATTCTTAGTCAAATCTCCATCTATTTCTGTTTCTCTTTCTGTCTGCCTGTCTGTCTGTCTCTGTCTCCAACTTTCTGTTTCTATGTCTGTCTGTCTGTCTCTGTCTTTCTGTCCTCTGTCCTCTCTCTCTCTCTTTCTCTCTCTCTCTCTCTCACACACACACACAATTCCAGATTTCAATATAGAGTCCATCTTTAAGTCCAATTATAGCAACTGGGTTTGGCTTATCCACAGATTAAGGGCCATAGTTACTGCTCTCTCTCATTCTCCCATGATTCTCCCAGGTATTCAGATTATTTCCCTTACTTCCTCCAGCAAGTTCAAAATCTGAGGATTCAAAATAGATTTATTTTCTGAGGTAAACATGTACTAGGGCAACTAGTTGGCTCAGTGGCTAGAGCACCAGCCCTGTGGCTAGGAAGAGCTGAGTTCAAATTCAGCCTTAGACACTACTAGTTGTGTTACTCTGGCCAACTTAAAACCATTTGCCTCAATTTCCTCATCTGTAAAATGAGTGGAAAAGGAAGTGGCAAACCATCCAGTATTTTTGCCAAAGAAACTCCAGATGGGGTCCTGAAGAGTTGGGCATGACTGAAATGGCCGCACATTGATGAGAAAGCTTATGTTCCATTCCCGTATGATCCCATTTAATCTCCTTCTCCATTATACATCAACTTCACGTATCTGTCCCTACAGTTTTGAAGGGGGCATCCCTTGAAAGGCACCAGAGGGTGGGTCACACTTGCTATAACGCAAACCAATTCTGTGGGAAATGCTCCCCTTCCTGGGATTCTGGGGGAAAGCCTCTGTGGCTGCTGATTGTGAGATTGAAAATTCTCAGTTGGGCTTCTAGACACCAAAAAAGGCCTCAAGTTAACACCCAGAGAGGGAGTTGGGTAAGGCCTGGACTCTGGCTCAGTTCCTTCCCCCTTGAAACGCTGATGCTCTCACTGAGAGATATCAACCATTGGGAAGATGGGACCCACTGTCTCCATGGAATAAATCAGACTGAACCTGAGAAGAGCAGCCACGTAAGAGCATCATCGTGCTCCATCCTCCCTTTCCCCCGCCCAAAGAGGTTTCCTTATGCTCTTGAACAATTCTAAACATCCAAGTACCTGCATCCAGGTCTCCACTGTTCAGAAGAAGGTGGCAGAGACACTAGGGGCCCTACTTTGGCAGAGAGAAGGTGGGCGGGTGGGCACATGTGGGAGGAGAACTGTATGACTCTGCTGTTGCTAGTGGGAGACAAAATTTCCTTCAGCAGATGGGTGGGGAACCACAGTTTTGGGACTTGCGAACGATTGCCTCCATTTGTGATCTGTACCTGAACCTGCACAAGTGGGCACAGATGATTCAGTCTTCACCCTGTCTTGGGCAGTCACTTTAAGGGCTACAAAGATGAAAGGGCCCAGGATCCTCTTACCAGTGAGCACCTGCTCCAGGGGCCCCACTCTGATGTGACACAGTCCTCTGGGCATGGCAATTTGCACTCGCGAGAACCTAGGGGCATTTCCTCAGGGTCACAGAGATAGTCCTCCACGGGCTCAAAGGGGCCATCGGCTGTGTTCTGCATGCATCTAGGACAAAAACCACATGTGAAGAAACAAAAGAAAGCAAAGTGGTCCAGCCTGAGATGGGCTACCAGTCAGCAAAGCGGTCCAGTCTGGGACGAGCTACCAATCAGCAAAGCGGTCCGGTCTGGGATGAGCTACCAATCAGCAAAGCGGTCCAGTCTGGGATGGGCTACCAGTCAATACAGTGAGGAAGCCTGGGATGGGCTACCAGTCAGCAAAGCAGTCCAGCCTGGGACGGGCTACCCAGTCAGCACATTGAGGAAGCCTGGGATAGGCTGGTCTTCAGGGCAAGTAAGCCCAAAGCCCTCAGGTTTCCTCGATGCTCTCAATTAATGTGTTTGGCACATAGTGAAGTGCCTAGAATCACACAGCTAATAAGCATCGGAGGTGAGTTTTGAACTCGGGTCTCCCAGATTAGGTGTTCTCTTTGCTGTGTCATTGGGTTGCCCAGCACTCTCTGTGTATAAACACTGTCCACGGAGGATGATCCCTCTAAACTCCTAGGGTGAATGCCACAAAGAGGAGGACCGAAGAGAATACCGCGCCCGTGTCCCCTCTCCCATGACATCCAGCCACCAGGCTCTACCGCTGCTGTCCCATCAGACGTGCCATGGCCCCCATTGCCCCCACCCCAAGTCTTGGATAGACCCTCTCAAAGTCCCTAGACCCTGAACCCCAAAAGGGAGGGCAGGAGGGGCAGCCAGGGGGCCACAGGGAGCCTCCCTCTCAGAGCATGCTGGGAGAGGATTCTCGGCTGGGGCTTTACCTCACTTTGCGAGTCTGCACTCCTTCTCCACAGTTCTCCTTCATGTTCACCACAGTCACCTTGCAGACACTCCAGGGCTCACTGATCCATATATACTGGCTGCAGTCACTGTGACAGGGGACAACCTCATACACCTGCAACATAGGGGGAGCTCAGTGAGTGGGACCCGGCAGGCTTCCCCAGGGGGACTGAGCAGGAGGCTGCAGCTGAGATGGGAGTTGGGAGAGCACCAGGGGAAGAGGAACCATCGCTGCCCACAACAAGGGATGGAGGCAGCCAATGTGGGAAGGAGAGAGAAGGGGAGATACAGAAATGGGGGGCGAGAGACAGAGACAGGGGAACACACGGAGACAGAGACGGAGAAGAGAGAGAACAGCCTGCCCCCTCTCCCCAGGAGGCCAGTGCGGGGCTGGGCTGGGGGCAGTTGGGATGGCTCTGGGGTGCCGGCTGGGCGTGCTTGTGTTCTCCGCCTTTGTGGCCAGGTTTGCCCCGTTTGCTTTGCACACCTGGCCACAGCCAGCCTTTGGGTACAAGTCAACCAACCTCTGCTAAGCTAAACTCGAAGCCCTAGGGTCGCTGTCGCTACAGGCTGGCTCTCCGGCTTCTTCCTGCTTCGGAGGGAGTCCTCTCTTCAGCTCAGCAGAGCTGCTGGACCACGAGGGAATGAGGGCTAAGGAGTTTTCCCCTCTCCACCAAAAGGCAAGGCAAGGTGGGGGGAGGCAAACTTCCTCCCCTACTTTCCCTCAGGTGCTAGGAAGGTGACGTTGCCTGCCTCAGTGTCCCGGGTGCACCAGCACCCTGTCCCAGCATCCAAGGCGTCAGTGCTGCTGCCTGCCAGCACTAGGTGTCCATCGTTGTCCTCTTGGGATTGATGGCTTGAACCCTATGCTTACTAAAGGGAACAGTGAGCAGGGGATGGAAGGGTCACTCCCAGAATCCCCTGCAACAGAATGGACCCTAAGATGGAAGATGCTGGGTTCCTTCTTTGGCAGTCTCATACATCATGGTATGAATGGAGGTTTTTGTCCTCTGCCGGGAGGGATTTGTCGATATTTCAAGCAACAGCTTTTACAAAGTTAATTTTTGTGCACATACGAAACCTAAATCTAAAGGGAAGAGTAAAAAGTGGTTATGACTCCACCAAATAGTCCAGAGCCCAATGGCGGGGCAAACAGTCTTGTCCCAGGGCGCCAAATTCAGAGGTTGCTGAATTCCAAGGACTTGACAGCACCTGCCATCCTTCGGCGTAATGAGGCAAGCTCCTTCCCTGCCCCACCCTGCACGCTGCTCCTCCACCACAAATTGGCAATTTCTCCAAGTGGTTGCCTGAATAGGTGTTTCCCATGCTGCTCCCCTCCCTCAAGCAGGAACCTCCCCAGGAACCTTGAGCCGCTATCTCGGTGTCCTGGGATCTCCTACCTACGCTTTTAGACCAGAATGTGACATTATTCACTTTAAAGCCTGGGCCCCCCGTTAGAACAAAGAAGATACGAAAGACAGACAGTTGGGGCTGGGCTTGAGAGGGAGGGTGGAAGGTGTGGCTCATGCTGCTTCCTTTGCCCCCTGTGCTTGGGGTCAGGCAGCCCCTTCCCTCCTCCCTCCTCTGGGTGCCCCCGGCCAGTTGCGGCAGGCTGCGTGGAGCAGGGTCTGCGTGCCTCGGTGGCAGCGTCACTAGCGGTAGATCAGGGGTGAAGTACCCTGCGGCAGATCAGGAATGGAGTGCCCCGGAATCGCCAGCGGCAGATCAGGGATGGAGTGTCCCGAGGCAGCTTCGCCAGCGGGAGATCAGGGATGGAGTGTCCCAGCCTCGCCAGCCTGCCCCCCGCCCCCCACCGAGACAGAAAGGGAGGAGCACAGCACTGAGACAAACATGCAAAGACTCAGATAGTGGCGGAAGAAGACACGCAGCGGTCCGAACCTGTTCCGGAGACTCTTACCTGAGCCTGGGGAGGCGAGGTTGTTCAGCAGAGGGAGAAAAAGCAGAGACACAATATCAGTGAGGCGGCCAAGCAGGGGTGTCCAGTCAAACATAACGATGACCTGTGCTCTTCCTGTGACTATGGCATAGGAGCTTATTTCAGCCTCATCACAGCCCCAGTAGCCATCGCTAGTCTTATTGTTCCCATTTTGGAGAGGAAAAAACGGACTCCCAGAGAACCATTAGGGTTCCTGTGCCTCTTAATCCCTTTAGCCAGCTGGGAATTCTCTTCCCTTGATTCAGAAAGTGGGAAGATGCAATTTGAACCTGGATCTGGGGCCCCGAGTCTCCCACTCTTCTATGTCTGCCTCACAAGGGGCATTAAGCAGCTCTGGGATGGGGAGGGCCGAAGTAGGGAGCAATTTCCTTTGTCAACAATGATCCCTTGAGGCTAGGCTTTGGGGATTGCTCCCAAGTCAGAGATGCTCCTGGCTATCAGCTGCCCCAAGGAGCCTGGGTCCCCCGAGGAGGATCACCGTGGAGAGAAGGGCTCACCGAAGGGAAATGGAACCATGCCAAAGGCTCTCCCGCAGTGACCTGCCTGTAGTGCCCAGGATGGGACTCAGACTCAGGAAATGAGAAACTGCTGCCTGAGCGGGAAAGCAGCTCCCCACAGACCATTTCCCAGCCAAAGTGGGCCTCGGAGCAGTTTCCTGAGGAGTACCTCATCTGGGTACAAAGGTATCGGGAGCAATTATAAATGTCAAGGCAGAAGGCAAGCAGACCTTTGCAGCAGACTTCAGCTTCCCAAGCTGCTTTATCCATCGATTCTTTAAGTGCTCCTTTGATTTTGTAAGAAAAGTTACCTATTTTGTGGGGGGAGGACTGTCTACAGTATCAGATGTTCTAACAATGGTTATTTTCTATGTGCATCTTCCTTAAGGAGCTTGGATCTCAAGCCATCGATATTGCCTTTAAAATGTGTGTATGGCCAAGGGTCAAACAGTAGCAAGAGTGGACAGATGGACTAAGTGACTTTTCAGGGCAATGGGAGCATTGGGTAGCCAGCAATGCTCTCCCAAGCCCAAAGATCAAAGACTAAAAGCTTCAGGGACCCCGGGAGGTCAGCCAGTCCAGCCTTCTCTGTCTGCTATAAGGCTGAGAACGGTAACTGAGTCACCTGGGGAGTATCCAGACTGGGATTTGAAGGCAGTACTTCTGATGTCAAACCCAATGGTTTTAGTTGTAGGTGAATCTGTGCCATCTTCCCGAAGTAGCATTTATTTGTCTGTCTCTGCTTGGGTATGCTCACCCACCAGACACACACAATCATAACTCAGTCCTGCTGGGAAGCTGCCTTTGTGGCCAGAATGGCATGAGGGGCTTTAGGGAGCCCGAAGGCTTCTGGGGCCATGGGAACACTTGGGACAGACCCAGAGCCTCTCTCATTGCCCCGATGGTTCTCTTGGTCATCCTGCTTGGGACTGGTGATCAAATGGGTCCCCTTTGCGGGGATTGCAAGAGTTTCGACTCGATTGACCTCCATGAAAATCTTAGAAAGGAGCCAGCCCCCTGGAAGGAACCAAGCGGGCTGCCAGCAGATGGCAGGAGAGCTGCATCCCCAGACCAACTGGAGCCTGGTCTAAATTTTGTGACTTCAAAAAATGGTCCCCAACACAGAGAGGGCATACTGGGGGTGTCCTTCTCCCTTCCCCTTCGTCCCTTTGGAACTCCCCCTTCCCTGTATGCATCATTTCCCTTAATTTAACTCCGAGAGACTGTCAGAGGGTGAAAGTACCTCCGGGAGTAGAGGAGGCAATACCCCAGGACCCAGCTGCAGGATTGTCTTTCAGATGACACAGTGACTGAAGTGCCGTTAGAAGCTTTGACTGCCCTGTCCTGCACAATCATTAAAAGTACCTCCAATCACCATGGGGATGTTTTAGCGGCTTCTTTACCAGTTTATGACCGATTCCATTAACGCTCAGTCACTGTGTCCAGTTCCGTGGGTGGTCAGCTTAGGTTAGGGGCCGCTCTTTCCTCAGTTCCATTTTATGGCAGGTAGATACTCTGGGAGGTGGGCTAGCTCTGGAGGCCCAGTGGGACTCTGAAAAGACACTTAAAAACCCAGCGAGGGCCTACCTGGTTCACATGGTCCAGTTTAGGGCAGGGGCGTCCGCCGTTGTATGGCTTCTCTCGCAGCCATTTGGAGCGAACCTTGACTCCGCTGCCGCAGGACTTACTGCAACGAGACCAATTGGACCATTCACTGAGTTTGCAGTCCGAGGGGCAGGGGATGATGCAGGCTTCCTCAATGTAACCTAAGCGGAGAGAAAGGAAACCAAAAACGCCTTATCCATTCAGTTGGGCAGTTTCTGACCCACCGGCCTCTCTCATTTAAAGGCTCAGTGACTGACTTGCCAGGAGCATGGAGATGCCGAGATTTCTTCATCGTTAGGGCTCAAATTAAAGTCTCCAGACAATGACAGGACGGGCAGAGACAGTGCTAACCTACCAGAGGATCATGGGTAATGTCTCTGCGGGGGATTCGGGCTCACCAGATTCCCGCATCCCTTCCTTTCTGACAGTTCCCATTTCCTTGACGATAACCTGCTTCTGCCTCTGATTCTCAAACTGTTGGGATGACATGTTTCAGAGCTAGTTTACTAGGAAATCCTATCAGGGCGCCGTCACCAAGTCCAGGGTGGGCAGACGTAGCCCCGGGCTTCTTCCACATACGATGTCTGCGGGTGCCAGTCACCAGCCGCAGACCCAGCCGGCCCAGCACCTCCTGGGGCCTCTCCCCAGACAGCAAGACTCAAAGAACATGGGAAGCCAATTAATGGCGAGCCTGTCTTCCATGTTTCTAATGCCGGTAACCTGTGCGAGCATGTGCACAACTCTCAATCACAGGAGAGTGATGGTAATTGCTGCTATTTACATAATGCTCCAAGGCGAACAAAGCCCTGAATGTGCCTCCTCTCCTTTCAGCCTCACGGTAATCCCGCAGTAGCAATGCTACGGTATTATTCATAGCTCAATGATCAGGAAACTGAGGGAAGCGCTTATCCAGCATCACACTGCTCCTAAATACCGCAGGCAAGATTTGAATTCAGGTCTTCCCAGACTGAGAGAGAATCTAGCTCTTATTATAGTCTTATTTGGTAGATGAGGAAGCCAGAGCTCAGAGAAATAAAATGATCTGCCCAGGGTCAAATGGAAATGTCCTAGAATCACAATTTCAGAGTTCAAAGATTCTTCATTCGTTGGGGAATCCAACCCATTCACAGACTCAGTCTCCACTCTGACAACTGCTATGTGTGGGCTTGGAGAGAAGGAGCCCACCATGTCTGGAGGCAGCTGATTCTACTTGGGGACGACTGGAGAGGGAGCTTTTCCTGGCCCCTCTTCTGGCACCTGTTGGTCATAGTTCGGTCCACTGGGGCTACCTAGAGAAAGTTTAAGTCTTTCCCCAACGCCAGCTCTTCAGTTTTGGAACAGAGATTTCAAGTTCCCCCCTAGTTTCCTTTTCTCCAGGGCAACTCCCTCCAGTCCCTTCAGTCTCTCCTCACATGACTGGGAACTTTATTGTCTTGGTCATCATCCTCCAGATGCAGCTAGCAATGTCCTTACCCAGCGGTGGTCAGTCCTGAGCAAGAATCTCCTAAATGAGGTCTGGCGAGAACAGAGCAGAGCACCATGGGATGAACCATTCTTTTCCTATTTCCTGCCCCTTTAATAAAGCTCAAGATCCCATTAGCTTTTTTCCCCTTCTTTCTTTTAGCCACTTAAAAAGTTGTAGTTCACTAAAACCCCCAGATCTTTTTCAAGGCCATTGTTTTCTGGCCTTGCCGTCTCATCTTGGACTCACGAAACTGATTTTTGGATTTTCTCTCCTTCGATTCAGCCACATGCTCTGGCCTCTCATGCTGACCGTCTCCTCCAGCTAGCTAGCTTTGTGTCACGGCAATTAACAAAAAGAGAATTCAAGCTCAAGTCCCTCCATTATGCGCTGAGGGGCTGTGACATCAGAGTATCCTGTTATCCCATCCCCAGCAAATCTGGGAGCGGTGGGGGAGGGGGGCAGATGTTTTTATTCCACTTCAATAGGGAAGGAAACTAAGAGCCAGGGAAGGAATGGTCAGAAGTGGCAGCTGGATGCAGTGGACTTTGAATTCAAAAACAAAAGGTTTCATTTTTCTTTGGACACTTCCTACTTATGTGACCTTGGATAAATAATTTGCTTTATGCAATTGTCCCGGCCCTCAGGGCTCCCGGTTCCCAGCCCCTTAGGGCTCTCACAAGATACCCTGGGCTGGGGACGAATTTGTCTTCCTTGTTTTAAGGGATAAGAACAGACCCCACTGGGCACATTGCATTTTCTGCTGTAGACAAATGCTCATTTGAAGGTCGATATGAGTAATGGGACAATCCAGCTGCCAGCGATTCCTATCTCCTAAGGAAGTTAAGCTTCTTGAGTGCTGAGGAGGATGGGACATGTTCGTGAGGATCATGAGGAAGGGCTGCTGTTCTCTTAGCTTGCTTCTTAGCTTGTTTTACCTCTTAGTCTCTTCAAGTCCATGAGCTGGTACTTGACACTAATCAAATCAATCCAACTCATCATTCTTTGATTTATAAAACATAAACTGGGGAATATCGACTATGTCCTAGTTCCTGCCCTCAGGAAGCTTCTTCTCTACTAGAGAGGAGGTGGGAGGTTACGGGTTAGTTAGTACTTCAAATACTGTGATTGGGATTCTGCCTTCTTCCCACGGCCAGCCATGGAATAGACTTTAAGCAAGGGAAAGATAGATACAAATAGTATAATTGGCGGTGGAAGAGCACTCATGAGGAGGGGAGGGGGAATCTTCAAGGGAAGGGAGGTTGCCCTTGAGTGCTGGAGATTCTGGAGGTGAGGAGGAGGATTGTTCTGGAGATGGAGGTGGATGGGGGCAGTCTGTACAAGGATGCAGAGGCGGAAGACAGAATATTGGGTGGGGGTGAGAGCGAGAAGCCCTTTTGGTGGGAACCCAGAGGAGTAAGTGCCATCACTTGGGAGGTGTGCCAGAGCCAGTTTGGGAAGGGTGAAGAAAGCCAGACTGAGGAGAAAGGAGCCGGTGTGTTCTCTGGGGAAGGAGTCACTCGGATCTCAACCATGTGTTTCCTTCTGAGACGTGGAAGGGAAATGACTTTGGATTATGTTATAGTTGGCGGTGGGCCCCAGCAGAAGGGGCGGACGCCTCCCAGCAGGTAGAAGCCGAGAGGGCCTGAGTCCAACCACTGTCCCTGAGAGACCCGCTGGTCATTCATACTGTGTGGTCCTCCCTGGGAAGTCATAAGGCGATCAAAGCGCACTTGTAGCTAGCTCTCTCTGATGTCCTAGTTCAAAGCAGTTCTGCAGGACTCAAAGGCTGCTCTGCTTGCAGGGAGCAGGAGGCAGGCACAGAGTGCTGGCTTTGACACCAGTGGGATGGACTGAGCTCGGTTCACCTAAGCCTCAGTTTCCTCCTCTATGAAATGGGGACACTATTTAGATCCGGAGATTGCCGTGAGGACAGTGGTTTTGAGGGTATGAGAGTGCGGGAGAAATGTCAGCGAGCATCACAGCCCAGGGCAGCCAGCTCATGAGCACCGTCCCTGGCCTGAGTAAAAGAACCGAGCTCAAATCTTGCCTTAGACACTTATCACCCGGGTCACACACAAGTGCCTTAAATCACTTAACCAATCGTGCCTTAGTTTCCCCATTTTTAAAATGCAGTTTGGACTCGATCATCTCTAAGGTCTCTTCTACTCCAACGCTATGGTCTCACACAAATGGTATTCCTCCTAGTCCTAGATAGGTGGGGTCCAAGAGCCCGATCATTGGCTCCTGGACTGAGGCCCCCTCCAGATGCCTTCCATGGTACTTCAAAGACTGTGATTGGGATTCTGCCTTCTTCCCACGGCCAGCCATGGAATAGACTTAGAAATCTGTGGGATGCAGAGCAGTGAACCTGCCGGCCAGGTCACCCCCTTTCACCTTTGTTCTCTTTCCCTTCTTCTTTTCCTTTGCCTTCCTTCCTCCCCTTTCTTTTCTTCCGTCTGTTTCCCCTTCCCTTTCACATGCCACGTGGCCATAACACTCCCGAGCTTCGGCCCATGTGAATCCAGACCTGCCGCTCGGGCCGCAGGAAAGCCCAGGGCCACTTGTCTCTCGGGAGACTCGGGAAGCCAGGTCGGTGCTGACTCAACAGGTTAAAATACAAGCAGGCCCCAATGAAGCATCTAAATGGAAGGGAAGGGGGAGGAGGCTCCGGCTGAGAACTCACACTGACGGTTTCTAGGGCTCGTGTTTCAGCTCCTGGCTCTCCTTTATTGGGTAGCCCAGAACGCCGTCGAGCTGGCGCGCTTCACTTAGGGCTCCAGTTCTTTTCCTCTTCAGGGCATTGTAGAGGGCAGTGGGGCACAGTGGAAGGGGAACTGCTCCCGAGGTCAGAGAACCTGGGCTCAAACTCACCTCCGAAGGCTACTGTGTGAGACCTTGGGCAAGCCATATAACTTCCCCAGGGTCAGTTTCCTCATCTGTGACATGTCATCTGGTGGCAGAGCAGATAGAGCCTGGACTTAGAATCAGGAAGACCTGAACCGAAATCCAGTCTCAGACAATTCCAGGCTGGGTGACCCTCAGCAAGCCCCCTAGCTGCCACCTGCTTAGCCTTCTCATCTATAAAATGGGGATGGTGATAATAGTGTCTCGCTCCCAGGGGTGTCGTGGGGATCACACCAGAGCATATTTGTAACACAATTGGACCACAGACCTCCGAGGCCCTTCCAGCTCTGGAGCCAAAACGCCGGGAGTATTTTTAAGGTGGGGGATAGCAGCGGGGGAGTCGGCTGGGCTGGGATCGGAGAAGAGAGGCGGCTTCCTGATGGGGCTGGAGGCCCCGGGGTCCTGCTCTCCCGAGCCTGACATGTTAGGAAACCAAAAACCCCCCTTGGAGCTGCTGCTCTTGGTCTCCCCCCTCTCCACAGCAGCTTTTACCTTAATAGGATCCTTGCCTAGCCCCTGAATCAGATCCACGTAGAGGAGGCTCTCAGAGGACACCGTGCCTTTGAGAACTGTCCAATGCCTCATTCACGTGAATTATGAATGTGTGAATTAAGCAACTTCCAGCCCCTGGTCGAGTGATACAGCCGTGCTGGCGAGAGGGAAGATTAAAGCATTCATTTAAGGCAGGCAGGCTCCGCCAGGCTGTTTGACCCACGGCAGCACGGGGGAGATTATGGGTCACTTTATCTAAAACATCTGCATTAATCCTAGAAATGAAACATTATGAGCCCCGAATCTGAGCTGCAGTAAATGCTTTTAATAAGCAGAAGGCAGGGAATACAGGGGCAGGCAAAGCGGAAGCCGCACACTCTGGCTGCACCCGCCTGCCTCGGTTCACCCCAAACTATTGTAACCTCACGTTATTTCTCTTAAGATGAATGCAGAATGGTCTTTAAGATCCAGCCTCTCAACTCCAGAAACTCAACAAGCTGTGCGTTGGGAGGAGAAAATGAAGACGTTTACCCATAGTCTGGCGGTTAACAAATCAAGAGCCACATAATACTGAGGTCTTTTCCGAAAGAGAGGCAACTGCCTTCTTTTTCTTATATGTGACCCCCAAGGTCCTCTGGGAAATCAAGTAATGTCTGGGAATACATGGGACTGATCGTGACTTGTTCCTAAGAAGCAGGATAAAAGGTCGTTAAATAAAAGGATGATGGGAACAGGAGATGTGGTAGCCATGCTGAGAGAATGAGGGACAGCAGAGATACAACCAAGATGGTGCCTTAGGTAGGATCTACCAACTATCAACCTTAACCATGGTTCCCAGGATGGCGCAGGGTGTACAGAAACAACAGAACCCACAAAGGGTGCACTGCTATCCGCCCTGGCAAAGGGCATTAATAGTGGGTCATCTACTAAAATATTGGCGAAAACCACTAAGAGAGCTCTTCTGGTTTGTTTGACTACATCAGGGTACTTCTTTATTTGAACAAGAAAATACATTTTCACCAACTATTTGCCTGCCTAAGAAAACATAAATTCTGATCCACTTGGGTCAATTCAACTGAGAGGTAGTGTGGTGCAGTAGACAGAGCTTTGGAATCAGGAGACCTCCGTTTAAGGACTGCCTTTGACACATCCTAGCTGCGTACCCCTGAGCAAGACCCTGGACCTCTCTCAGCTACAGTGTCCTCATCTATGAAGCAGAGCCAAGCACATGCCCACAAGTGGCCCCATAGACGTGTGGCGGCTCTCCTTAGCTGGAGCTGAGATGTCATGGAAGGAGTTCTCTGATAATGAAGATGAGCTGGGGGAGTTATCATGACAGGTCCTCATTTGTACATTTATTGACCACCTGGACGTAGCAAACTGCACACCCTGTAACATTTGGATGTTAAGAAAAATGGAGACTATTAAGAAAATGAAAAATAAATGTGGATGTTAAGAAAAATGAAGAATTAGCTCACAAGCCTACAAAGTGAATTATTCCAATGCCCCTCCACGCTGGGGATGGACAACAAATTGGGTTTGCTCACCTACTGCCTTTCTTCTCCAAATCATCTAGCTACTGGAGAGGACTTGTGGTCTCCCAGGGATGGACGCCTCAGTGTCTACTTTCTGTCAGACCCAGCTTCTAGAGAAGGCAGGATGTAGTGGAGGCTGTTGGGCCATTAGCATGGGCAGGAATAGGAGCCACATTTACTCAGTCTGCTCACTGTAGCTCTCAGACTCTGGAACAAAGGCTCATTTTAAAGCGATTCCAAGGAGAGAGCCCTTCCTCCCTTTTGGCCAGTCAATAAAAGGTCTGGCAGGCCTTAGGAGCAGGAACTAAGTTGGTTAAGACGAGAGCCTTTGATTTCAGAGGTGCATTCCCAATCTGAAGCTTCCCCAACTCCTTGGTGATGAATGCCCACCACAGGAAAGCCTGCAAGTTTTCCAGTCCACAATAACACAAGCAGGAGATATTCCAGAGCCTCAGGCGACTCAGTAATAAGCATGGCTTCATTTGTAGATTGATACAGAGCAATTTCAAGTTAATAAAAACTGTTGGATTTCTCTTTTTGGCCTGTTTCCAGGCATGTGTGGGCGATAAAGTCTGGGGAGAGTTTCCTCTGCTAACACGGTTTCCTCATTAAGAGCACAGGCCAAGCCAGGTAGAGCCAGGCTGGCTCTGGAACGCATCTGAATGACAGAAAACCAAGCCTCCTTTATGCAGCAGCTTGTGAGTGAGGGTTAGAGAGTTGGTACAGAGAAATGCTAAGTGAAAAGCGAACCAAGCTTTATCAGCAGAGTCCCCAAAATCCTCTGCAAGGATTGAATAGTCTGCACTAGGACTTGAGAGAAATGATAAATTCATTAATCAAGGATAAGGGAAATGGGTTCTCTACAGTGACATGATTGAAAAAGAGGATGGGCTGTTTACATAGAAAAACCAAGGGACAGCTGATGGGGAGCTAGGGTACTCCACTTGTATCCTGGACATCTTTAGAGAGGACAAGGAAAGCTCCTGATATAAAGGATGGATCTCTTGGTATCAGCTTTGGGGACCACATGGATGAAAGTCATCCAGGGTGGGCTACCTCGGAAGGGTTGAGATCTACATCACTAAGTGAATATGCATAGATCATAGACTTGTTGATTAAAATTAAATTTAGTGTCCTTGTGAGGTTATTGAACTGATTTGTTCATCAATTTTAATTTGCTTACAAGCTAAGTCCAGAGGCACGGGCAATGCTGGTCTTGCTATGCTTATTTCATCTGCTAAGGTTTCTTAAAGGAAAATACCCCAATCCACCATATTTCATGGTCTCTTCTATTTAGAACTGTTCAGGAAGCCTATGATTATGTAGTGGTACTGATCTTTTTGTGAAGGTTTGAGGAAAGCAATTCAATTATGGACCAGACACAAAATTTAAAGACTCATCCTTTGCACTGAAAAAGCCTTTCACATCTGCTTAATTGAGAAAGTGCAAGGCAAAATAGGAAAATCTTTTATCTAGCATTTTTTCCCTCGCCTCCTTTTTTTCCTCCAGAAAGTAATATTCCAATGCCATTTCCTCCTTTCTCTTCTTCCAATATTCACAGTCCAGCTTAGACCCCAAAGACAATCTCTTTTTCAACTATACAAGCACATGCCTCTTTCATGTCCTCTCTCCCCTTCTTTCTTCACCCCTTTCCCTTGTGATCCCAGGAAGTCTCTCTCCTTCCTTCTCTCCCCATCTTCCACTCCAGAGGTGAAGAAGACCCATTTATTATTTGCAACAGAAACCGAGGAGTCACTGTACAGTCTTAAGTGAAATTGGACCTAAAAACGACTTGGAAGCCTTGATTGTGGAAGTTCTTGAAAATATGTAGAATTCCTCTCTGGAAGTTCCACAGATCTTGGTCTTCTCTGGTCAAGCTTGCTTCCTCTCTAGCCCCTGCACTCAGAACCATTATAAATCATTTCTTATTTAATTGTGCTCTTTTTTCTATTTATTTAATTGCAAGTAATCATAACTGCTTTTTTCCACTACATAAAAAAATCACACATGTATTTTGGCTACATTTTATATTTCAGGGACTTCTGCTGAATTGCCAGGAAATGAAATCACAATTTGTGACATTGTTTCCACAGAAGAATACTTTTCCAGTTCTAAGAAAGTGACTCAGAAATGAACTTTTGCAATACAATCGGCTTGCAAATTGAGCAATACCTATACTCCTCCTTGACCTTGGCTGTTTAAAAATAAAATAAGAAGAAGAATATATTTTGATTTTACATCATGCACATTTCCCACCCCTCCCTTACAAAAAGAAAAACAAAAGCAAAAAGAAAAGCAACTCTAAAAAAAGCAAAACTAATCAACATACTGCAAAGGTCTGCCATTGTATACAGTGGTCCACATCTATAGTCCCCACCTTTGCAATGACCTTTATGCCGTATTTGCATAAAATTCTACTCTGAACGCCTCCTTAGCCAGTTTCTTTTAAGGACACCTAGGAAACTCTCAGCTCTTTTCCAGCCATAAAAATCCAGCAGGGATTTAATCGTGTACCTGGGGAGGAATTCTAGCTGAAGAGGATGGTCTGTAGGAGATTGAGTTATTTGTCCCCAGGGAGAGGAGACTGCTCATACTTTGGCACACCTTATCACATAGTTCCAAGCACCAAGAGCAGTCAGAAGCTGGGTCACCCCACAACCTACAACAAGCCTGTGAGTCACAAGTGGCTCTGGGGCCAACACCACTCTCTGGGCCAACAGGATCCATGTGCCCACAGAGGCGGAAGCAGGAGACTCTTGGAGTCTCACATTGGTCGGGCCAGAGCCGGGAGGAAGATCTGGGGAGTAGGAATCGTGGGTGGGAGAGGAGGATGTGTTTTAGGGCAAGGAGGACCTCAGGAAACAGTTCCAGGTGTTTTGGGTGGGGAGGGCGGGGAGGCAGAGGGCCGGCTCCCTCTCACTTGCTGGCTTTCTCCTCCTTGCCAACCAGCTGCACAGCCTGCTCATTCCTGGTCTGCAGAAGGACCCTTTAAATTCAGTGCCTCAAGGCAAACCTCCCTCTGCCCCTCCCTGGTTGCGGCTCCCCTTCCTGCAGTTGCAGCTAAAACCATTCTCTAATGGATAAACATGCTTCTCTAATCTTCTCTATAAACCTCGTGGTCAGGGAGGGTACACTGGAGACTCCCGCCAATCAATGCCTCTCATGTAATTAATGCTAATGGAGAAATCTCCTCACGCTAAGAAGGCTTTAGACAAACTATCCTGGACCATTCAGTTGAGCCCAAGGTCTTCATAGTAAAAACCGGCTCCATAAATGAGGCCACGGAGTGTGACCCCCATCAGCACAGGACATATGTCTTCTCCTGGCACAATGACCCCATGACGGCGCATGCTCAGAGCTGCCCCTCGCCGGGCACCCGGGATTACCAGTCGTGATTCCTCCCCGAACGAGCCGAGACGAGTCCCGAAAGGAACTCGTTAAATAATACTGGATTTAATGAGCAGAGCAGTAAATAAACTCTGGGTTTCTTTTCCCCGCCAGAGCATAAAACAGCTATCTTGTGTTTTCCCTCCTCAAGTCTCCCAGATTCTGTAAGGATATGCTGATGAGTTCAGGCTGTCTAGGGATCCCTCATTGCCTTATGTTTTGGGGGCTCTTTTTTTTAGATGATTTTTAAAAAAGTGATGCTTGAGCCCACTTTTAAAAAGGCCTTGATCCTATTTAGTCCCGTGTCAAGTCACATATTGAAATGAGAGCCTGTGTGTGTCTCCTGTATTGGCTGGGTCCCTCCCATAATAATAAGCATGTCTATAGTTCCTTAAGGTTTGAAAAGCACTTCACAATAGCATTTTTATTTTTCTGGGCATGTTATAGTGATTGTAACCTGTTTTTACTGATTTCACATGGGCTGGACCCCTGCTGTCCTTTATAATGCTCAAATTCTGTGATTTCCGTGAAATCAATTCTAGAAGGGATGCAACCTGAATTCGATTCGAGAACCCTTATTGTCTCCATGACCACCTCATGCGGCTCCTCGGTGCTCTGGGATTGTGAAGAAGATTCTAAATCCAATTAGCATCCCTCCTAAGCAGCAGAACTGAGACTCCCCTGGATCCCCTAACTTCCACAATCCAGGATCCCTGAGTTAGAATTGACTTTCAAGGCTTCCCTGCTGAAGACTCCTCACCTTGACAAATGGTCATCCGGCCTCTGCTAGAAGGCCTCCAATGAGAGCATCTGCCACCTCCTGAGGCAGTCCATGATGCACCGGGCAGCTCTTATTGGCCAGAAGCTTGCTTCCTTGCAGCTAATTGTCTAAAGCATTTGCCCAGCCCATTAGTCTGACCCATGTGCAATCCCAGGAGATGATGTGATTCTAATGTCCACTCTTGATGGGGCTGATAGGGAGTCTCATGACCTTTTTGGGGTGGAACATCAGGCAAGTGGAAGGAGAGAGCACTTGGGGGATTGTCCCCCACTCATCTAGGGGGCCAAACCTTTCCCATCCCCCTGGGCATCTCTGAAAGTATTGCCGGCCCTGATGGCAAAGCCCTGGACACAGGCGCCCCCGTAGGAATACAGAAAGAGCCTCAAACCCCGCTTCATCTCCAACTTCTCTCCTTGCAGAGAAGCTGGCCCTGGGCTCCTCACACACAGAACTTTCCCGCAGTAAGCAGCAGCTTCGCCTAATATCGTAGCCACTTGTGCCAACACATGGAAGGACGCACACACGAAGCCCTGAGTACCCACCAGCCCGGTGCAGGCCATCGAGAGCCCGCTCAGAGACTTCCAGTCTCGTCTCTGACACATTTCAGCTTTCTGCCTCAGAGTAATTCCCTTGAACATTCAGTTTTAAGGCAGCTCTCTAAGGTTCTAAAATACGGAGCTGGTGAAGGTCTGGGAGCGGGAGCTTTCTCACTGGGTGTTCCCAAGATCAGTGAAATCTCAAAAGTCTGGGGTTTTTCTTAAAGGATTACCTAGAGCTTACTAGAAGCTGAATTACCGTGGCTGTTGCAGCGGGATGTTTCCACGAGCCGGCCATTCTGGTCATAGCACGCCATGGCCTGGTAGCGGTAGCCTTGTCCGCACTCCTTGATGTCTCCTTGAACCTTCATTCCCAGGACCACCTCCACTTTGCCTTCGGGCAGGATGCAGTCTGACCAGTTGCCCACTGCCTGGGCGTTGTACTTGTCGCAGGGGCAGAAATGAGTGTCAATCAGAGGGTAGAGCTGGGAATTTCGGCATTTGTCTTTCTTCTTACTTTTTCCTGAAGAAGAGAAGTTACAAGCACGTCAGTTGGACACTTTCACCTGTAGGGCTGCCCATGCAGCAAGTGCCAGGTAACTACGGGAGGATGGCCATTGGCAGCTGGCCGGCCCCTTTCTCAAGGTCTCCCCTGCTCCTTCTGAGCCACAGCTGTGAAAGGGCGGCTTCTCCCATCCTCGAGCCTTTGTGGACCAGCTTTTGCCCATATTGTGTCCGTCACAGCTCCATGTGTCTCATTTCCAGCTTACAAAGCCCTCACTGTACAGAGGCCCCCAGCCCCACACAGATGATGGAGATCCCTCCACGGTGCCCTCTGCCCCGATCGGACTCTCACTAGTGGAAGGCCCAGAAGGCATTTTCCCCCTGAGCTTCTCTTTCTGAAGGTGAGGAGGGGGATAGGCTGCCATGTACACCAGAGTGTATTTATTCTTGTATCTTTGTTATGCTCCAGGCTGTGAGGTCTGGGATTTCCTGCTTCCTTTTGGATCCTGCAGTGGCCCCCTCCCTTCCTGAACACTAATTAGCTGCTTGTGCTTTCTCACTGGGTCCAGCTTTGGCCAACGCATTGTCTTACATTCGAGACAGATTGATTTAAGAGGAGAGGAGGAATGCTCGATGCTGTAACGGGGATTCCGTCTATTTTCCCTCAAAGTAGATAAAATAAAATGTATTTCAATGTTGAATTAGTTGTTCAGCTCCACAGAAGTGCAAAATAACCAACTGAGATCTAGCACCATCTTCATTAGTTGTGAGATATGGGATGGGGGTAGGGGAGAATGGGGAGGAGTATATCCAGAGCCTCCAATAAGGCAATGTGGTGCTTTGGCAACCCAAGGCCTGGGTTCCAATCCTGCATCTGCCATCACAGTGTCTGTGACCTTTGGAACAACACGTCCTTCTCTGGGTCCCAGATTCTTCATCTATAAATCAGAGGGCTGGACTTCTGGGGCCCTTCTCGTCCTAGGTCTCAAATCCTCAAATATTGGTTTCTTTTGTGAATGTCAACAAATCCAGCCACTATTATGAAAAGAACTCCCTCCCCCCAACCTTCTGGCAATAAGGGCTTATTTTAGGTGTCCCTGGCTCTTGGTCTCCATTGCTGGGACGGCTCCAGGCCGGGTCTCCACAATCACTCTTGTGGCTTCTTTTAAATTTGTCCAACCTCATGATTAGGAACCTGGATCTAGTTTCCTGACCTGTGAAGGGGTCAAGGTGAGGTTGTGGGTGAGGAGGACAGGGTAACAGAGGAGACCCACATCCTTGCTCTAGCGTAAAACCTTGGTCAAGCTTTGGGTTTACAAGATCCACTGCAGGATCCAAAAGGAAGTTGGAAATCCCAGACCTCAGAGCCTGGATCATAATGGCGTGTCAATACACTCTTGTGCACATGGCAGCCTATCCCTTCCCCTCCTGAAAGAGAAGCATCCGGAGATACTCAGGAAAAAATGCCTTCCACCAATAAAAGCTCAGTTAGAGCAGAGAGCGCCATAGGGGGTCTCCATAGTCAGTGGTCACCACAGCAGAATTGTCCTTTGTATGGTGAGGGCTTTGTAGGGATCTGGTTCTAGCTCAGGGAGGATTTCAGTCCTCTGAGTAGATTCAGACTAGCTTAAAAATATCATGTAATCATGAGTTATGTAAGAAATCCAATCAATCTGCACCCCTTAAAAACAACGCATAGGATGACCCTTGTCAGGGCTGGTGACTCCATAAAAACAGAGGTTCAGGACGTCCCTCAGCCACACCTCAGGGGTTCAGCAAGGACTCTGCATTTGGCTTGCTCTACCTCCCTTGGGCTTTTCAATCTCACTGAAGGTGAATTGAGTTCCCTGGCCATTCTTACCAACAATCGAACGCTTCCTGGTCCTAACCGCACCACAGTCTCCGTTGCATGAGGAAAACTTGGACCAGTTGGTGAACTGACAGTCATCTTGGCATGGGATCTGGCAGGCTTGGGTTAGTGCCGGTAAGGGACCCGCGTACTGAAGGCACTCACTGACATCGGCCTGTCCTCCGTCTTGCTTGCGACAAGTGATGGCTGGAAAGGAAGAAGAAAAAAGGAGGACAGAGCTTATGACCAAAAGGAAATTTTGTAGTCTGTAATTACCTGGGAATAGCCACATGTGCTCAGAAAGGCTGACATTTTTGGTCTCCTGATTCACAAAGGAAACCCAGAGGAATATAAAGATTGTGAAGAATCATGTGATCATCTTTGAATCACTGGCCATTATGACCCAACTGATAGTTCTTTTAATCACAGAAAATACTCCATGGCTTCCAGCAGAAAAGTGAGTGCATGGCCCTCTGCTACCAGGAGTTCCATACTGGAAGCTATCCCACTAATTGTATTCATGTCACATCTTCCTTTTTCACATGTGTATGAAAGCACACTTAGGAAACAACTTGAGTTGTCATGGAGATCTGATAGGGGCTTTGAGACAACTTCCACTCTCAACAAAGCGTGTTAGCAAAGATGCACCGAGTGCCATCAATAATCGGAGTTGTCCACTCCACACTGGCTTCGATGAACTCAGCATGTGCATTGATCCAAGACCCAGAAAATAGCTGACACAAGTAAACATTATATTGGCAATTGGATGCTCTCTTGGCAGGCTTTCCACTTTTGCATTTCATGAAAAATATTGGAAATCTAAAGGCTCTCCCAAAGAGAGTAACCAGGATAGGGCTTTTAGTCTGGATGGAAGATGTGTTCATTTAGCTGGAGAAAGAGAAGTAGGACTGAAGACATTTTGTCTTCAGTCAGTGAATATGGTTCAGATTGTTTTTTGGCCCCAGAGTGCAGAACCGTGCTCATCAGGGGGGATTTTCAAAGAGACAAATTTAGGTTTTGTGATGGGATGTCACCCTAACAAGGACGGGCATCCCAGAGTGTTAGGGGCTCCCTCAGGAAAGTGAGGAAAGCTTCCAATAAGATCCAGATGAGCCTTCTTTGAGGGGACATTGTAGAGGGAAGATTCTGATTCTGGTATTGGCTACACTTGATGGGTTCAGTGGGTCTTTCAGGTGCGGAGATCCCAACAACTTAGCTATTAATTACGTATGTTTTCCCAATTCAACTGAATTCACCATGCATTTATTAAGTATGAACGAAGGGCAAGATGCTGGCAAGAGAAAATCACAGCCATTCCTGACCTCATGAAACTTCCATTACACTGAGGGGAGGGGAATACAGACTGTATATAGGAAAGTAATTACAAAGCACATATTAAATAATGCAAAGTAATTTCAGAATGCAGAGAAAGCTAGTAATTGGGGTAAGCAGGAAAAGTCTGTGGAGGAAGCAGTAACGAAGCTATGCTTTTAAGGTATCTAGGAGGTTTAAAAGGCATAGGTCAGGAGGGAGGGAGTTCCAGGGAACGAGGATGACCTGGCAAAAGCAAAAAAAAAAAAAATGGAAGAGAAAATGTTCTGTATAAGGACAAGCTTGTAAGCCGGTATGCCTGGCACAGAGAGAGCAGAGGGAACCTGGCCAGGATATTAGCATGGAAAATTTCTTTCTTACCGGAGAAAAAGGGAGCCATCGATGATTTTTGAGTGTTTAGAGTGACTGGTCAGATAGGTTTTCTACAGATATCACCTTGGTGGTTGTATGCAGGATGGAATGAAGACTACCAGGGTGATCAGTTAGAAAGCTTGGTTGTGAGTCTGGGCAAAGAGTGACCAGCACCTGGGTGAGGGCATTGGCCGTGTGAGGAGAGAAAAGGGGGCAGATGGGACAGATGACAGAGAGGTACAATTGATAAGACCTGGCATCTGATTAGACATGGAATGGTGAGAAAGAGGATGCTTCTACAGTGATTAAGCAGAGTCACTGGTTGTGGTTAGGGTGCAGTAAATAAATAAATCTGTCTTGGGTTCCATAGTCTTATAAATAAATCTTCTCTCAGCTCATGCCCAGTGGCACTGCTGCTGGGCAGAAGGCTGGTAAGGAAACAGAACCAATTACATTATGGAGGTTTACATAGCTTAGCAAAATCTCTTTCCTGTTTTCTTTATCCCTTTTCTTCATAACCATAAATTTACAGGCTTCAAAGTCTGTCAGCCGCTTAAAAGGGTGATGTATCTATAAATACGCCAGGACTAAAGATCCACTAGGGAAGATACGTTGTATTTTCCTGCAGAAGCGCTCTTTTTGTTGAATCCAATTTTGGGATGATTTGGGAAAGAAATGTAAGAAGGACTCTCTCCCTCACAAGCCTGTGTATACTATAGTTCACCGTGGTACTCTCCTTGTTAGATGATAGATGGGAATTGTGTTCAGTCATTTCAGTCATGTCTGACGCTTTGTGACTCCATTTGGGGTTTCTTAGCAGAGATACTGGAGTAGCTTGCCGTTACCTTCTCCAGCTCATTTTACAAATGAGGAAACTGAAGCAAAAAGGGTGAAGTGACTTGCTTAGGGTCACACAGCTAGTAAATGTCTGAGGCCAGATCCGAATTCAGGAAGATGAGCCTTTCGGATTCCCAGCACTCTGTCCGCTGAGCCACTGGTTGGCTGGTAACATATACAGGATGCTTAGCGAGAGATTGGGCACAGTCTCAAAAAGGAGAGAATGTGGAAAGGAACTGGGGAGAGATATTCCAGGAGACTAAAAAAGGCATCTTGAGATTCGGGTTCCTGAGAAGTAGCGCACTCCGAAGTACTGGGATTTTCATGATTCTGTGCAACTGGCAAGAACCTGGGGTTTTCATGATTGTCTGTCCCTCATCATAAGAAACCAAAAGACCGATGTGGATGCTGCCGTATTATCCTTCTCACCAGTCTGTGATCAACTGACCAAGTACAGACAGGAAGAACTCCTAAATCTAGTTTGTGTTCCTGTTGCCCTAGCTCAGGGTGCCGGCTAAGCTATGCTCCTTGGAAATTTGGGAGGAGCTAATTTTCGTAGCAAGGTCTGGTGCTCGACCTCTGCCGGCTGCTGCTTAATGACCTTGCACTTCATTGTAAGCACACTCTTTCTTCATTGCTAGGAAGATTATTTGCGATGGGTCTGGGGGAACTTTAGAGCTTATGAACAATAGAATCCAGAGCCACGTAAGTGCGAGATGACTCTAGGTAACCCTAAGGAGTGCTGAAGATTTGAAGTTTATGACTCCAAGTTAACTCAATAATCAGCAGCTCTGGTTTATACGATGACCATAAAAATCCATGAGAAGTTTGGTCAGGAATCTCAGATGACTTGGGTTCATACTGGGAGGAAATTTTACTTTTCAAATGCAGGAAAAGGGTAAGAAATTAACTTCCTCCTGTTAGGCAAGAACAAATCAGTGTGTGGAGAGGAAGCCATCTGGCCTCCTGACTTCATAAAACCTGAAGCAAGTTTCCCAAGGAGAAAAAAACAAGGGAGTTGTTTCAACTGAACAATGACCACAGACACAATGCAGGCAGCTCAGAAGCTTCTGTCTCAGTCTCTCTTTAATGGGATGATGGCAGCTGTATTTATGACTGGAATTTGGGCATTGTAAGTAGTGGGTCTAGCTCAGGTCACCTGCTTTTCCTCTTACATTTTCAGACTGAGCCACATGAGAGAGGGAAGCCAAGTTCACCGTTTCTTTGTGGATAGAAGTCTCACGTAGGGCAATGGAGAGGGGAAGAACCTTGACTTCATGAGATGCGATCTGAGACATTTAGATCATAGAAGACAAGACTCCGGGGAGACATGAAATCTGTCTTCAAGTTCTTAGAGACTTGGAACTTAGAGGTGGAAAAGGGATTGGATTGGTTCTGCTTGTTCCCAGAAGGCAGCACTAGCAGCAGAGTCTAAGTGAGGGTGGTTGTCACCTCCCCATCAAAGCTGGTTCCAAAGGGAACCAGCCGCTTCAGGAGACTCCCCTTTCCTGGAGGCCCCTAAGGGAGGCTGGGTGATCACCTGTGGACTATATTAAAGTGAAGATTCCTTTCAGGTGTAGATGGTCACCAGAGTTCTTCCCAGCTCTGAAATCCAGGCATTCCATGACTGCTTTAACTTTCCTCTGAATAGCCGATAGTGCCATGGGAGATAACATTCACCTTGTAGAAAAGACCATTGTTCTTTTCCAATTTCCAAAGACCATTTCTGTTAGATATAAGGGAGCACTCCAAACCAAAAAGTAGATTTTCGGACCTCAAAATGTGAAGAGAGCTTTAAAGCTGGATGGTACTAAAATGCTACATGGGTTACCCACCGTGTCCATAGTGGGGACAATTCCTGGGCTTAATGGCATAATCTCCTGGGAGCCAAGAAACAAGAGGGTGATATAGCCATAAAGACCATTTGGGTCTTAGGGCTTGTAGGTATCAAATCTGTTTCTAGTCTAATCACCGATAGATTCATTCCACAATTATGGGTTATGGCACCCAGGGATGGTAATTAAAGAGGAGGGATAGAGAAGTCATATTTGACAAGTATGTGAAGCCGAAACAACTGTGAGCATAATCTTTGTTGTAATAAGATAGCTCTGTACTTATCAGTGCCCAACCCATCTTGCTCTCTGTCAGTCCTAGACTTTCCCCTTCTCTGAAAGATTTCATTTATAGATGCTAGCTAGCATTTACATAGCACCTTAATTTTCATTTTATCCTCATGACAATCTCAGGAAGTAGGTGCTAATATTAGCCCCATTTTCAAATAAAGAAACTGAGGCAGAGAAGGAGAGTAACTTGCTGGGTATCATATAGCTATCAAATATCTGAAGCCATATTTGAAGTAAGATTTTCCTTACTCCAAGTCTACTGCTCCATCCATTATAATATCACCTAGCTGCTTCATACCTGGAACTTTCCAGGCTAGAAACTTGTAACTCCCTGTCTGACTGGTGTGTCCCTCCCTGTGACACCAGAAATGGGAACCCAAATAGAAGCTTGCATTGGGGCAAGACTCTATCCTTTTTTTCCAACTTCCTTCCACTTCCCTGAGCCGTCCTATTGGGTGAAGACATCAGGTAGGTATACTTGTACCAAATTAAGAGGAGGCAAAGGCCATACTAGAACAGATGCTCCTTGCTTCAGAATCATCCTTTCCTCCTTCTGACATGGGGCAACTATCAAAACCAGACCAAGTTTCCCTTGATTGCCAAACCCTGCCCTCTGGAAGTCCGTGGTATCCTTTCTGCTTGTTGGTTGTAATCCAGATTAAGTCTTGCCCCTCTGATCCTTGTTTCCTTCCCTCTGAACAACACTTCCAGAATTGCAACTTGACATATCAAACCTGCTCTTCCTGCACTGGGGCAAGAAATAAAGAGAAGGCCCAGGGACACAGGAGAGAATTCGCAATAAGGTGTGGGCAGTTTAGTTACCATCAGATACCATGCTAATGGACACATGGGCCTGTTGTTATAAACCAAAGGAGCTGAAACTCAGGATACGCACAGTGATATTAACCAAATGAATAGGGAGAGTCAGGAGGGTCCAATAAGTTTAAGCAGGAGCCTCATCAACAGACAGAGCAGGAGATCTGGAGTCTCAGGACCTGGATCTTGCACCCTGTGTGATTTAGGCACGTCATTTCTTCTTTGTGGAGCTTACTTTTCTCATTGATAAAATAAGGGGTCTGGACTGACAAAGTCCTTTCCAGTTTGAATTAAAGATCCAACAACCTAGAGTGTTTCTAGGGTGAAATGAGTTTTGAGAAGATTGTTGGAAAATAGAGCAGTCATGGATTAGTAAAGAAGATTTATGTGGTAGCCATAGACAGGCTTTGGGGGAAAAATGGCTTGCGATTAGATACCGATTAGAGAAAACAACAAATTTCATGAAATAATCCCACATGTTCAACCGTGCACTTGTCAAACTTAGAATTATATAAAATATAGCCCGATGGAAATACGCAGTGGAAATTTGAATAATGTGACACAATAAGAAGTCCATGGCAGAAAATGTTCAATCCATGCCCAAGGCAGCAGAAGCCGCTGAGTGTCACCAACCAAGATGATCTCCTGCTCAGGGCGGGCAGAATGGCTCATCCAAGATAAGAGCACTGGAGTCACAGATCAGGCCCTGGAAGCAATGTTTAACTGAATGGGAGATGAGATGAGTGATTTGCTCAGAGGCTCACAAGGGAAGCCACGAGTGAGAAGGAATCGATGAAAACTAAAAAGTCAAAGGAGATTGATTTGCGTGAGTTAGTTATTAAGAGACCTCATTGAGATAGTAAATAAATCCTGGGTGATAAATAAGGTGAGAGGCACCCAGCTGTTGATCGCAGGGCTGTGAAGCTTAGGTGGGGAACACAATTTGCAATAAGGGAATGAAATTGGCTCCTCGTTTCTCTTTGTGACTGACACGTGAGAGGAAGCCGAGGGTGTCGCATTTGCTTTTCTGATCTGATTCAAAGCAGTTACCAATGAGATACAGCTTCCTTGGTACATTCAGGAATTATGAAAAGGCACTGCCAGGGATTACTGGAGAAGAGGGACCTTGAGGCCCATCTAGAACATCACTTGGGAGTCAGTGAGAATAATCATTGTCAAAGTATTCCAGAGACCTCCATGGGGCAAATGTAATAATTAAAATAATTAAATTTGCTCAATCCCCATTGACTCTTTTGAGAGTTAAATTCACAGTCACATGCAATAGATGCAAAAAAGAGCCACTTGGATCAACATTGTTATTTCTAATCATATTCCCTCTTTCTAATCCAAAGTTTCACCAAGCATTCCTGATACTTAGAATGGGATAAGAAAAATCCTTTTAACTTTTATTTTGTCTGCAGTAGCCAGCATTGGGACCCTGGAAATTAGCTTGAAACTTTCATAAACATTAAGTATGTATGTGAGGGGAGGATTATTCACCTTTTTTTTTGTTTGTTTAAATTTCGGAGAATCTGTGCCAAAATGTTTCCATGGAAATCCCAGTATCAGAGAAACTCAAGAGTTGGAGGGAATATACATATTTGATCACAAAGTCATCAATAAGGTCTTAGACTATTGTTCCTTCAGCCCCTATTGAAAACTTCCCACCCAGAGGACTCTACTATTTCTTCAAGCAGCCCATTCACTTTTGAATCACTTTAAATCTTAGGAAGCTTTTCTGTGATGTCAACTCAACTCTTTCTAAGCAATTTCTTCCCCTTGTCTCTTGTTTCTACCTCTAAGACTCTCAGAGAAAACCTACTCCATATATTTCATGTGTCATTTCTTCAAATTACCATTCTTTTTTTAAGCTTCTCTTTCCCAGGACAGTCATCCTATTGATCATCCTTAAAAACCCACTCTAGGCTCCGCTATGGATCCTGGTTGCCCTCTCCTCTCAATAGTCTTCTCAAAAAACACTAGTGGCCAGGACTGCATCCTAGGTGGAATCTTATTAATGGGCATCTAGAATAGAAAATCAACATGACCACCTCCAGTGTAAGTCATGGCGGAAGAGCTTCATTGCCATAATTGTGCAGTTATTAGATGAGTGGGAGGATCACAATGATGCTGAGTATATAATTTGACTAGATTTCTATCCCTCCCTTAAGAATGGACAACCACCAATGTAGCTTAGGACTGCCTGGATTCCATATCACACAGCTTATATTTTACTGACACTGTCAGATCTTTTTTTAAACAAGCTCCTTCTGATCCCCATCCTGTTTCCCTGTAACTGGGAAGTTATTTTTTTCCATTGAAGACTTCAAATTTATCCTTGCTTGGCCTGTCATGCTGATAACCGGACAGGCTTGTGGGAGATCCTGGCTATCATCCCAAATCCATTGAGCTTAAATACAAACTCTGAAGAATGTGTGATGGAGAATGCAGATTAAATCCAGGTCACCTGAATTTGGCTCTTCCCATGCTCTTTTCTTTTTTCTTTAGGTCCTATGCAGCTAAGGAAACTTGCTCTGGATTCCCCCTTCTTTCTTCTTTGGGAATCATAAGCATGGATAAGTTCAGCCATCTTCTTTCTTCTCTCTCTATATAAGTTGAGAACTTTATATAGATTTGTTTCAAGGTAGACCCAACCGGACTCAGGAGAGATGATATCTTCCTTTAAGTAACAGTTATATGCCACATATCTAAGGTTATTTTAAAGATTATATTGTCATTATTTGAATTATTTGCATTTGGGATACAGATGCAAATTATTTGGATACAGGGATTAATTGAATAAATTTGTGGTGAGTTAGGAATTATTCTGATGGTATTGCAGTCTTATCAACAGTTTTGATGGAACAGACTGTATAGAATTTCTTAAACAACCTTGCTTTTCCAAGTTCTTCCTGAAACAACATTGGGTTGTGCCTTCTTGATACTAGCTACTAATACTCATATCATATAAATGGTGGAGAAAATCCTCCCTTCTGTTAGCACCTCCAATGATGTTATCCTTGAGCTTACCTGTCTCTAGTTTGCCTCCAAGGAGAGAATGAGACAGGCTGTATTAGGCACTTTATGGAAATCTAGTCAAATGATATACTCAGCATCATTGTGATCCTCCCACTCATCTAATAACTGCACAATTATGGCAATGAAGCTCTTCCGCCATGACTTACACTGGAGGTGGTCATGTTGATTTTCTATTCTAGATGCCCATTAATAAACTCTTTATAATTGTGAAGGATTTCAAAGGAATTCAATTCAAGCTAACTGAAAGAATGTTTACCAACTCCATTCTCTTCTGTCTTTTGAGGAACCAAGATATCGTTTGCCTTTTTCTAGCCTTCATGATCTTGTCTTACTTTTTATTCAGTAGTAAAGACTTCCAGTTCTTTCAAGAACTCAGCAAGGGCAGTCAGGGACTATCTTGCCAGATCTTTGCTTACCTTCCATTTCAGTTCTTTGTTAACCACTTTTTTGTTCTGTCCTTCCCAGTCCAAAGATCATTCTCTTAAATCAATATTGATTTAGTGTCCTGCCCCTTGGGAAGACAGCTCAGCTCCCTGAAATGATTTGTAGTCAGTCATTTCAAGTTCCTCTAACTGACATCAGCCTCAGGGCAGGAGAAACAAAGTCAGAGCAGAGTGCACAATGATGATAAATAGCACACACATATCTCCTTGCTACAGGCACACTAAATGCCAGCTCTGTCAGCAGCTACCATCAATGGCAGGCTTGCAATTAACCCCTTCCACAGTGCCCCCAAAGTAGAAGTCAGAGTGTGATACACAAATGACTTGAAGAACTGGAAAATGAAGTGCTGGGCACAACAGGTGACTCAGTGCCCAGTTTTTCCATTCAGGCTTGGCTTGACTATGCAGATGTGGAAAGGTGATCCATTTCACTGGATACAAAATACTCTTGGGATGGAAGCTATGAAGAGACTAAGTCCTTTCTTGATGGCATCTTCTTTCTCACTTCCATTACTGCCATCTACTCCGGGCTGGTAATGACTTTTAGGCTGAACTTCCCGATTTCCTTGTCCTCATGCTCTGTGCAGTGTAACATAGATTCATCTTCCTGTAGTACTACTTTAATTGCTCTCCCACTCAGAATGTTCATCTCCATTGATCACTTCCTCTGGCATTCAAGGTATTTCACAATCTGTTTCCATCATTTGTTGCCTAGTTTTTTATTCCTTTCTTTGATTCAACTAAATTGATTTACTTAGCAACTCCAAAGATGCCTTCTGCTTTCCCAACTCTCGACTTGTGTTTATGTCATTCCCTTCATCGCAACTCACTCCCACCACTTTGTCTATCAAAAACCCATCCCAGCTACATGTGACTCCCAACCACAGGCAGACTCCTCCATTTTCTAAATTCCTAGACCCTCAGTCTCCCAGAAGTTGCTCGCTGTTGACAGAAGTGGCTGAACTAACTCCCTTAAAGGATTATGAGCGGGCTGAGGCAGTCCTACATTTCTCTTATTTCTTACAGTACTTGACAGAGCTAAATGGAAGACTGCATTGTGCTGAGGGGCATTTTGGGTTGGCTCCTGAAAGACATGCTTGCCGGTTCTCAGTCTGGGAGAGCTCCTCTCTCCTTGACACTCAGACGGGGCCGGAGCTATTGTCTTACTTGGCAGTAGTGATCCAATTTATTTCACCAAACTTATTTAGCATTGACTTTCTGCAGAGCTCTGCATGAGATGATGGTGGAGATGCACCACGTAGATGCCGTTCTTGCATCCATATAGCACACAAATAAATAGTTTAAAATCAATCCTACATGAGTCAGTGAGGGGCAAAAGAGGACTCAGTGAAGTCTCATGGGGAAAGTGCTAACCAAGACCAAGGGTTCTGGCATTTGAGCTGAGCTTTAAAGGGCAGGAATAAATACAGATGGAAAGGGGAGCATGAGGGAGGACCTTTTGATCTGGGAGAATGAGAGGGAAGTCATGTTTTGCTCCCAGTCCTAACTTTAGGAGAGCTCCTTCCCTGTAGTGACCATTGAGTCAATGCCTCAACATGATATAGTCTGTGTCCCACTCCCATTGACCTGATACCATTACCCTTTTATTTTCTAGAAATGTTTGAAGAGACAAGGCTTAGGCTACTCCATCTCCTGGCTATGGCTTAACTGCCTTCTAAATCATCACTTGCCTCCTCTCTGGTAAAAAAAAAAATCCAGTTACAGTTAAATCAAGATGTGCTTTGTCATGTCCACAACAGCTGTTGACTTAATAAACTTCCATTCTAGAACCTGGAGTCTATATTGCCAAAGAAGCGAATTAAAAATTATTAGAAATAATATATGAACAAGGGGTCAACTGATTATATTTAGAGAACACTAAGAAAACATTGACCTGGAGAAGACCTGAATTCAAATCCAGCCTTAGCCACTTGACACTAGCTGTGTGATCGTGGGCAAGTCAGCAATTGCCTCACCAAAAAATTGAGTAATGGTTCTGAGTGTTTCATATTCATAAGTTGTAAAATGTGATCCTCTTCAAGTATCCATTTCAGCTTTTGCTCATCAATTTCTCCCCCAGACTTTTTGATAGCATTAGTTTGGAAAGCATTTTCATGGTACTTGATGATACAGAGGATGCAAGAGCTGTTTTAATTGCATTTGCTTTCTTGATGGACTTTTTTTGGGGGGGAGGGAGGGCTTCTTTCCATGTGACTATTTTCTCACATTCTGTCCTAGTGACATATGGAGGAAACAAGATCGAAGGTAGAAATTGGAAAGTCAAGAATAAAGACAATTCTTATAAATCTATTTCAAATGGGAAGTGTCAAAAGTTGAAATTCGGATGCAAGGGAGAGACAGTACAGAAGATGTTTCTAAATTAATTTTCAGGTTAGATTGAGAGAATTCAGAGCTGGGTAGAGGTCTAAGCTGATTAGTTAATCAGAAATGATTGTCCAAGAGGTCAGAATGTTAATAGGAAGAACCGATGCTTTGTTTACCCAAAGGAAAGTGATGTACAAGTGATCATTGCTTCGAAGGTGAAGTAGAACTTTGTTGTGCTGTGATTGGTGATGTAAGTGTGTAGTTGACATTTATAACCTTAAGCTATCACTGCCCTACTTGCTTCAGTTCTTGAATTCTTTAAATGATGATTTTATAACCAAAACTTAAACTCAACACATTTCCCTTAAACTGGATGCCTATAATCCTGTTAGTTCCTACTCCCAGGCACCCAAATTCAAAGTGTGGAAGTATCTAAATCCTCTACTTCTTCTCTCTCCCTCCAGCCCCCAAAATTCAATTTGTTAACCAGTCCTGTTGACTATTCTTTCCACAACATCTCCCCATAGCCAGCCCTTGATTTCCATTTTGACTTCCCGTAGGTCAATTCAGGATACCTGGATTGCTATTACAGATTCCTACTTGGTCTCTGGCATCTGGTGTCTTAGAAACCCTCCTTCATATCACCAATAAAGTAAACATCATCATGTTTTGTGTTCCTCTTCCTAAAATGTCGCCACTAGATTTCTGGTTAAGAACTCATCAGATCTTCCATTTGGTTCTCCTCTACCTTTATTTCCTTGTCAGAATGGTCAGAATGGTCAGAATATACCTGCCATGTGCCTTTTTCATCCCTTGGCTGTGACTCCCTCCCTCCTTCCCTCCCTCTATCCCTTCCTTCCTTCCTTCCTTCCTTCCTTCCTTCCTTCCTTCCTTCCTTCCTTCCTTCCTTGTTTTCTTTCTTCCTTCCTTCCTTCCTTCCTTCCTTCCTTCCTTCCTTCCTTCCTTCCTTCCTCCTTCCTTCCTTCCTTCCTTCCTTCCTTCCTTCCTTCCTTCCTTCCTTCCTTCCTTCCTTCCTTCCTTCCCTACCTTCCTCAGGCAATTGTGGTTAAATGACTTGCCAGGCTCACACAGCTAGGAAGTGTTAAGTGTCTGAGACCAGATTTGAACTCAGGTCCTCCTGATTTCAGGGCAGGTTTCACTGCACCACCTAGCTGCACATCCCCCTGTTTTCTTTCTTTATGGGCATCCATCCATAGCACTACATATCATTCAAAGCCCAGAAAAAGGCCCATAATCCCTTGGATGGTCTCTCTGATCTTTGGCATTTAGGAGAGAGCTCTTCTGCCTGAAGATTCTCCTGTAGTGCTTGTTTTCCTTTTGCTGACTATTTTTAGTTCTCAGCCTGAGGATCAGCTTAACTAAGTAGAGAGGGTCTCCTCTCTATGTTGTCCACCAGGTGTGAACTTGTTAAGTAAAAGATATCTCAAAGATTGATCACCTATCAGCACAGGTGTGATTTTCCTAGACAAAAAGGGAGGGTCACATCATTGAAATCCTGAAGCAGAAAGCTTCCCTGGAAGAACAGGAGGCTTGCCACCAGAGCACTGAAATTCAGATTAGGGTTCTTCTCCTTCTCGATAAGTTTTTTTTAAAAATTAGTGTTAGGTTATTTCAATTGTGTCTGACTTTCATATTTTCGTTTGGAGTTTTCATGGCAAAGATATTGCAGTGGTTTGCCATTTCCATTTCCAACTCATTTTATAGATAAGGAAACTGAGCCAAACAAAGTTAAGTGACTTGCCCTGAGTTACACAGCTAGCAACCAGATTTGAACTCAGGAAGTTGAGTCTTCTTGATTCCATGTCCAGTGCTCTACTCATTACCTCACCTAATTGTCCCTAAATATGTGATGACAGGGGCTCATTAGTATTTTCCTTTCATTGTCAGTTGTTGTAGTTGTACCTGACTCTTCATGATTTCATTTGGGGTTTTCTTGGCAAAGATACTGAAATAGTTTGCCTTTTTTTCTCCTGCTCATTTTACAGATGAGGAAACCAAGGGAAACAGGCTTAGGTGACTTGCCGAGGGTCATGCAGCTAGTAAATGTCATCAGCCAGATGTGAACTCAGGTCTCCCTGACTCCTGAGCTGATGCTCTATCCCTTTCAACAACCAGTTGCCTGTAAGCGTGATCTTGAGCGATTTACTTCTTTCTGGGCTTCAGTTTCCTCATCTGCAAAATGATGAAATTGGACTAATGGATCTCGGAGATACTTTCCAGTTTTATATCTGTGAGCTCAGATCCTTTCATGCATTGAAGTACTATCCGTTTTCATTTTATCTTGATGTTCCATCTCTCCAGCTGTCATTGAACACCTTCAATGCCAGGCAGAATGACTCCCTCACACAGCCACGTGGGCTGAATAAATGCCCATAGTTGAATAAGAGAAAAAAGGGTGGGTGCTGTCCAGGTCCTGGAAGTAGTTTCTGGTATTGGAGAATTAAGGTCTTAGAATGAATGATTCCAGTGGTAGCTCTCTTTATATTCCAAAGCACTGAGAATCAAGGGACAGAGTCACAGAACTAGCATCTGGAAGAGGCAAGAATGGAATCCACATCCTCCTGGCTCTGAGTCTGGCTCTCTAGTCACTAGAACAGGCTGCTTTTCCACAGATAATTTTATCCCTATTTTTGCTGGTGAAAAAGCTAAGTCTAAGAAATTAAATGGATTAAGTCTTAGAACAGAGACTTGAACTCATCTGGTTCCATGAGAGTCCCGAGATTTCCTTGCCAACAGTTCCTTTTATGTTTGTTTCTTTCATTCTAGATCTGTGATTTCATAGAGATGGGGAATTCCCCATAAAGGGACTCCCTCTGCTCAAATAGATTGGGAACTTCTCTTAACTTAGTCTTGAGAATTATCCAAATGACCGCATCAATATCATGTATGTGTCAGATCAAGCTTTGAACTCAGGACTTCCTGGCTGTGAGGATAATTCTTTATTTAGGCTGCTACTCTGCCTCTAGAACACTAGCTATAAATCTACTGGATGTTTTTATAAATCTGCACAACATGGAACAGAAATGGTCCAAAACAAATATAAAGAGGCTTGGTAGGTCAAGCAAGATGAATATTGGAGCCTCTGGAACTGTTCAGCAGGCTCCAATGCAACAGAATTGTCATGGACACTGATGCTCACTCCTTTTTGTTTCAGTTTTTGTAAAGGGTCTAGGGTGGGAGGGAAGGGGAAAGGTCCTGATACCAAGGAAAGCACAATAGGTACTTTATGTTGGTGTTAAGTTGTGGAGGATGTAGACACTGATGGGGAAGTTATTTGTGCTGAAGGCTTCCTAGTTTGATGAATGAATGCCAGGACTTCCTGCATATCACCACAATGTCTGTTGATTATTCAAGAATAATATGTTAATGGATAGACACCACCATTACCGCTCTTATGCCAAGTGACCAGTACATGGGAGGGTTGGGTTGGCAGGACCAGAAATACAGAATCTAAAGTTCAGAAGGGACTCAGTGGCCATGTACCTGAAAGAGACCTTCTTCTATCGTAGACATGATAAATGGTTACTAAGCCTTTGGCAGAAGCTCCCCACCTTCCAGGTTAATCATTCCACTTTTGAGCATCACTTACTGGTAAGATTTTTCCCCCTGATATTGGCCTCAGTTGGCCTCTCTGCCCCATTGCTTCTGGGGTTTTTTCCCCCTATGGCTAAATGAAGATGTCTTCCCTCTTCTATATGATAATCCATCAAATATTGGAAAAAATAGTTGTCCTGTCCCTTCTCAGCCTTCCTTCCTCCAGGTGAAACAAAACTAAGTTCCTTTGACTGCTACTGACACATCTGATCCCTTCCTTCCTCACAAGCCTATTCTTTGCTTTTTTTGGGATGTGATCTGACTTGATAACATCATCACAAGCAGAATATTTCAAATGGCATCTCTGCTGCCTTGTTCCTGGGCTCTCTGCCTCTCTCAGGGCAGCTCCAGATGGGAAGAGAGAGACTTTGGAATTCTGCTCTTTTCCTGAGTTCTAAGCAACGCTGGGGTGCTTGCTGATGCTCAGCAGAAGAAAAATCAAGTTGTGCTCAGAAAAGGAAGCAGTAGGGACTGAGGAGGAAGTCTTTGGAAGGGAGGATGCTGTTTTAGCTACTTCTTGGGAAGCATCAATAGAAAAGCCCACAGGATCCTTCTAGCTGACTGAACCTTGTTCCCCTCTGGGCCTGAGTTGCTCTCTGCGAGAAATTGGTGCTGAGGGAGATGGTTTATTTTTTGGACCACTAGGCTGCTCTTCCATGTCTAACAGTAGTATACAAAGCAGCTTCTGTGTTCTCCACTCACGAGATTGTCTCAAATACCTCATCTGGGCTGGGGTGAGGGAGGCAAGGGATGACCAGAACTTCACATTTCTGCTTGTTGCCATGTTAGGGTACATAGCAGGTGTTCAGTACTAGGTCCTGAGGGGACCTAGGGAAACCAGAGTCAATTTTCGATGACTTTGGGCATTGTGACGTGACCGTGGGGGCGACTTCTTATAAGGCAGTGATGCCAGGGACTCAAAGCTAAACAGGAAGCCAAACATGCTGATGACCAGAGGGCAGCAAGGTTACAAAAGGGAAGTACAGTATACTGATATAAGTCAGGTGCTAGTAGGGTGTTAGAACCAGACCGATCTGTAAACAGCAGAATAAAAGTAAAGGTCTTCTCTAAGTTGGGGGAGAAGGAGAGAACAAGCATTTTAAAGCACCTACTAGGCATATGACTTTGAGGTGGTAAAACCGAGAAGAAGCTCTAGGAACAGGCTGCCCTGAAAGGACATTGATGGTCCACAGCCAAAGGCTCGCCTCCAAATCAGGGGCCTCAATGCAAGAGAGTAGGAAGGAAGCCACAGATCCATCCCAGGACCTCGGAGACAAAACCCTCATGGACAAAGGCAGCCACTGTCCTCCTACCTGGTGCCGGTGGGTGCCACCTGCTGCCCAGCAAAGCCTTAGTGGACAGGGGTAGCCATTGTCTTCCCACCTGCTGCCCAGCCAGCAGGTTCATCCTCTCCTCCCTCCCCTCCTCCAGCCTGTTCTGCCCATCACTGGCAAGAACAACAGGGAACTTCCCTCAAGAAGCTGGGGCTCCTACCTCTGGCCTGGAGACCCGGGCCGCAGTTCTCATGGGTGCCGGGACTGTCCTGCCTCACGGACCATGGCACCAGCTGGCACCGGCGCCATTTGTGAGTTTTCCACCTGAAAGAAATAGGCAACTTGAGTAAGTGGTTAGGTGGAAAGCGGAGAACCACACCCACCTCGTGCCAGGAGATGTAAGGCTTTCTCAGCTCCTCCCGTGAGCAGGGAGCAACCCGGCAATATTGGTTCTCTCTTTAGGGCTTGTGGCGTGGGGCTGTTTAGAATAGCAGTAGGAACCCGTGGCCCCCAAATGGCTGCTCCCCCGGCATCTCCCTGGCAGTCCCTTCACATATGGGCAGCTGGAGGCTGCTCTTGGATTCGGGAATCCTGTGAGTCCCTACTGGCAGTAGGCAGCCCTAGAATCATTGACTGGAAGGGACTTTTGTGGTCTGAGTTTTGCGATTGTTATACAGATGAAAGAGGCTGGGGGGAGGGGGGATGGATAAAGTTCCAGGCCCAGATCTAATGCACTGACCTTGGCAGCAGTCCTGGAGCCTCAGGCTTCTCCCTGTGTGGGAGGCCCCTACAGCACTTGCTGCAGGAGCTATGGATAGAGCTGGACTTGGATGGTCTGAGTTCGAATACCAAGCCTGACACTGTTAGGGATGGGAGAATATCTTCCTGAGGGATTTGCTATGAGAAAAGGAGGCCCAGGCGCTTGGCAAGCCCTAATTCACTTTCACTTATGGGCTCCCGCTATTCTGGCCTCAGGGGGCGGTTCTGACCTTACCCCCTTTTAGCCACACATTCCCGCCATCTGTCCCTGCGCTTGCAAAGCCCTTTCCCTCTCTTCTAGCTCCCAGAATCCTCCTTTCCTCTCGGGGCTTCCCGGGGGCTGTCCTTCTGAAGCCCTCCGATTACCTCCAGCTGGAAGGGAGCTCCCCTTCCCTGAAAGTTCCCGAATCTTGCGTTCCTTGGCCCCTGGCCCCAGGCCTGTGGGCAGCTTAGCGCCCCAGTAGCTCCTTGAGCGCGCGGAGGACGGGCTGGGGAGCTGGCCGGGGTGGGGGTGGGAGTGGGGGAACTCCCGCCCCGGGGGCTCACCTGAAGCTGTGGCAGACCTCCGGGGCCGCGCATTCCCTCTCCTCATACAGAGACTCCAGGCAGTCGCGGCCTCCGTTGGCAGGCAGCTGAATGATGACGCGATTCCGAGACTGCTTCTTCACCGCAGCGGCCCCTGAAAAGAGGCCGAGGAGGGGGTGTTTTTAGACTCCTGCCCCCCGGCCCAAGACCAGGGTCCGCAATCAGGTCTGGGGGAATGCCTCCAACCTCCCGGGGATAGAGCGTCGGGATTTCCGTCTGGGGAAAAGGCCCGAATGGGGAACAAGCCAGCAGGGCCCCAGCCAGTGCCAGCGGAGGCGACCATTGGCCTTCCCAAAAGCCTCTAAGTGTGTCCCTTCTCCGGGGAGCCGCGGTACTGCCTAGTTACATCCGGGCAATGGGTCTGCTGGGGATGAATAAGCAGGTCTCGGACAGAGTGGACGGCGGCCTCTTCTCCTGCCCACGAAGAACTGGCTTGGGAGCGACCTTGCTTGATCAACTTTTAAATAAAGTGTAAGAGACGGGTTGAAAAGCGCCCGAGCTTTAGAGAGGAGTAAAACCCCGGGGCGGGAGGCCGGCGTGAGGGCCGAGAAAGGGGGCCGGGGGACAGGGAGTCCTAGCTCCGGTCCCAGCACCGCCGGGCCGCCAGTCGCCTCGATCACCCTCCCCTCCGTGTCTCCTCTGCTGAGTCAAGGGAGCTCAGGGTCACAGCTCTAGAGTCAGAAACAATTGTAGGAGAAAGCATTGACTCTGATCTCCGGACAGAAGAGGAAACCGAGACCCGCAGGGGGTAAATAAAGTGGCCAAGGCCTCCCAGGTGCGACCCGAAGGTTTCTGCTCTATTGGCCTCTGCTGAATCCCAACAATCCATGTCTGGGTGGATATGCGTGTGTATACATGATATATAATGTCTCTGTCTCTCTGTCTCTGTCTCTCTGTCTCTCTGTCTCTCTCTGTGTGTGGGTGTGTGTGTGTCTCTCTGTCTCTCTCTGTCTCTCTGTCTCTCTGTCTCTCTGTCTCTCTCTCTCTCTGTGTGTGTGTGTGTCTCTGTCTCTGTCTCTCTATGTGTGTGTCTCTGTCTGTCTCTCTGAATGGGGGGCGGTGTCCGACCTTAGGATGCTAGAGAATTCCTAGCATGGAAACCTCCCTTCACCAATGTAATAGCGATTCTGGGCTCTATAGACGTGGGGAATTGCCTGGCAACAGAAGGCGCTTTTCTGGCTCGTCTCTGACCACGTAGCCAGTGAGAATCCGAGGTGGATTTCGAGTCCTTCGCCTCCCTGATTCCACGCTGACCGGGACGGCCCTCAGGATCTTTGTAGACTAACATACAAATGCTCTGATGCTTCAAGACCGAAACCCTTCCCTAAGCGTCAGGGGAAACGTCCCAAAGTCCCCCACGGGGCTTTTAGAGCCAGAACGAGGCCGGCGCGGTCCTGCCGGACGGTGTGGACAAGATGGACAAGTCCCAGCCTGCCCCCTGCTCTCGGGTGGGGCCGCTTTCCCGGAGTCCTTCCCCCCGCTGGGATGCGTCGCGGATCTCGTTAATGCGGCTTCTTCCTCTCCTCAAGCCACCCCCTCCCCCCATCACCCCGTGGGCCACGTGGGCCACCCGGCCCTCAGCTGCCAGGTGCAACACGTCTTCAAACCGAGTTTAAATGTGCAATTGTATTTGCTGGTGACTCGCTTCATTTGCAACGTGCAGCCAGCAGATTGTTCCAGTCATTTCCTATTCACGGGAAGCAGGCTGCACATCTTGCTTTGAGTCGCGCTAAGCCTGGGGGTGACGCTTTAAGGCCGGGAGTGACGCGCTAAGACGGGGGTGACACTCCAAGTAAGGCTGGGGGTGACGAGGTAAGGCCCGGGATGACGCCCTAAGACCCGGGGTGACACACTAAGCCTGGGGCTGACGGTCTAAGTCTGGGGGGTGATGCGCTAAGGCCGGGGGCGACTGCTAAGGTGGGGGTGACGCGCTAAGCCTGGGGGTGACAGTCTAAGTCTGGGGCTTGACTAGCAGAACTCGGCACTGGCTCTGCTGGCAGCAAATATTGAGAGAAATACTTTGGAGCCACGTGGGTTTTGTCATCGGTAATTTTCTAATTAGAGCAGTGAGGTGGCACAATGGAGAGGACACTGAGCTTAGAGTCAAGAAGAGCTGAGTTCAAATTCAGCCTCATTTATTAGGTGTGTGAACTCAGGCAAGTCACTTAACTTGTCTGCCTCAGTTTCCTCAACTGTAAAATATTAGCACTCTCCCTCCGCCAGGGTTTGGGATCTCCATGATCTCCAATGAAATCATGTTTGTGGAAGACTTAGCACAGTGCAAGGAGAATGCTCTACAACCCCTCCTTCTCTCCCTCTCTCCCAGCATAAAAGACAATCCCGGCCCTGATCCACATCAGGAGCATCCTTTTCCCCCCACGCACCCTCCATCCAAAGCTCGGAAGCCCCTCACCAAGGAGCCTGGATGGCTTTGATCGGCCCATTCCTGACTTTGAATTCGGTTGCCTTAATGCTCATTGGAGGAAGAGAAGGACTTTGGGGTTAGTTTAGGGTCTCATTTCCATTCACCTGCTGGACGCAGGAAGGGCAATGAATCGGCCAAGCTCACTGGGCCGGTTAAGGGCAGTGCTGGGGTTTCAGCCGGCTCCCCTGACCTCAGGGGGAGCCGCATTCCCACATCCACACTTGCCCAGAGCTCTCCTCTGTATATCTCGGCGCTCTCTTTCTCCCCGCGTGAATCTGGGAATCCTAACGCGGCCCCCACTCAGTTCCAGCCGCCCGGTGGTCTGGGGAAGCAGGTCCGAGGAGAGCGCTGGGCCCAGGGCATCGTCTGGCGCTGGGCGGCCTCCAGGAGACGGGCCTTGGCCCTCACAGGGAGCCGCTTCCATGTCTCACCTCGGCCAGCACTCAGAGGGCAGCCGGATCTCAGCAAAGCTTCCGCCGGCAGAAATGCGGGGGGTGGGAGGGGGGAGGGGGAAGGACGCCCCCAGGCTTCCAGAGTGAGGAAGAAGAGAGGAAGATTCAAATCCTGCCTCGGGTTTATAGCTGTTTGACCCTGGGCAAGTTACTTTAGTTCTCTCAGCCTCAGTTTAAACTAGACCCACTGCCCAGAGCATGGAAAGTACTTTGCAAACCTTAAGGTGCTAAGAAAAAGTTTTGATTGTAATTAATTATTTATACTAGATTATAATGAATTATCCTAGAACCCAGATTCAGGGTGTGGTCAGACTTGAAGTGCCATGTGGCCTCAGGCTCTCTTTCTCTTTGACTTCCTCTTTTTCTCTCCCTTTCTCTCCCTCTCCCTTTCCCTTTCTCCTTCTCCTTCTCTCTTGTCTATCCCTCTTTCTCACTCCCTTTTTCTTTCCTCCCTCTGTCTCTGTCTCTCTGGGTCTATGTCTGTGTCTCTCTATCCTGCCTGGCTGTCTCTGTCCTGTCTGTCTCTCCCGGGCAGCCCTGCTCTGGCTCTGGGGAGAGATCCTTCTCCTATTCTTTCTCTGCCTTGAGCTGGAGGGCCCACGGCCCATGTGGTCTTGCATTAAGAACTTGGCTCCTCAGATAGGAGATGGTCCGAGTCTGTGCTCCTTCCAGGGCTTGTGTGTGTGTGTGTGTGTGTGTGTGTGTGTGTGTGTGTGTGTGTGTGTGTTGTGTCCTGGAGGGACACTTAGGCATTGGAGGAGGGAGCTCCCATTGAGGAAATGCTCCCAAGCAGATTGGCTGGATCTGCTCTGTATTTTCCAAAGGTAGAAGAGTTTCTGGGGTTCCTGAGCGGTTAAGAGGTTTGCCCACAATCCCACAGTCAGTCGCTGTCTGAGGCAGGACCTGAACATCCATGTCATTATTCTCCCTGAGAAGAAATGGAGATTGGCTGGTCTTGAATGCAGGTCTTGCTGACCTGTTCCATATTTCAGATGTTCCTCTTTAGAGTCATAGTCTCAATTTATGGAAATCATTTGGTTGGTTTGTACCAAGTGGATGAGAAGTGTCTCTCCATGTCTGGCCGTTGTCGGTGCTCATTAAAGCTCCCCCCTCCTGGCTCTCTGCTTGAAGGTGAGTGTTCAGAGTAACAGAACAGTTGCCTCCACAAACATCCCTCCGGCCTTTAGCGAATCCAAACTTAACCTCCAGATTCCTTGTCTGAAGCAGGGCTCCAGTTTTTTCTTCGGATAACAAATAGAGAATTGAGACACTTGAATGATTTCTGCTTGGAAACTATATTTTATTCAGATTTGTGGGAAATTTTCTTGAGCACCATTCAGGGGCTTGCAGGATGCTTTCAGATCTCCTCCCTGACCGGTGTTGAGCTTATCACTGAGGATTTCTCCAGGCCCATCTGGGGGAGGTGGGACACCATCCTCAGGGACAGCTGCTCCCAGAAGAAGCCATTACTTTCCTCCATTTTCTGTAGGATTCCCAGGTAACAGTTTCTCTCTCGACTGCTGAAAAAGAAGCAGCCTGCTCCCCATTTTAATAGGTCCACAACTCCAGACAGTGCTTAACAAATTTAGAATTACCTGCAAAATCTAATTAGAAAGAAACATCCTGTCCCCACATTAATTTTCTGCTACTATTATCTCTCCTAGGACGCCAAACTTCAGTTAGCATTTTTAATTGTGGGTCGCCCTCAATGTAATTTCCCTGGAACATAAATTATTCACACTCTGTACACAGTAATGAGAAAACCTTCTCTAGGCCACCTCTGGGTCTTGCTCCCCAGAAGATGACGGTTTCCATCCCCATCCCACATCCCCATCCAGCACCTTGCCAGTCCACAGCCACTCATCCTAACTCACCACAGGGACATTCTGTTGGCTTAGGATGCTGGTTATTCTTTCTTTGAGTCCTCGGCCTTCAGCCCTTGGTGGCTGCGGGGGCCAAGATTCAGAGCACAGAGAAGCCTTAGAAGTCACCAGGATCATCTCTCCGCATCTGGCTGATGAGTTGACGGAGGCTCAGGGAGAAGAAGGGACAGGCCCGACATCAGCCATGTGTTGTCCAGAAGGGATTCAAACTGCCATCCTCCTCTCCCTGGACCAAGCTGCCTGCTCAACAGGACCCATGTCTCAGGATGGGACTTTCCTCAGAGATGACTGGGAGAACCAAGAGTTGAGATTCCCAAAGAAGGAATTTAAAGAGCACAGAGCAGATCCTTGATGAACATTTGCTGAAAGTGAAGAAATGAAGGACAGGGCAGAGCAGTGGGAAGTGCTGGCTTTGGAATGGGAATCTTGGCTCTTTGACCTCTGACCAGGAAGACCAAAGCAAATCCCTGTCTCTCTGGGTCTCGGCCGTCTCTCCTGTAAGATGAGTTGGCTTCTAAGGCCATCCTCCTTCTGTGTCATTCCATGGCATCAAGGGGTGCTGGGGTCCCGACTTTGCTCATTCCAACAGAGAGACACTCTCTGCTCTTCTGATCGTCAAACGTGGAGCCCAGGGACCAGGAATACAGCCACGTGTACAGCCTTTACCACCACAGCTAATGAAAAGTCTTTTGTCAGTGACTGGAACAGAGCAGTCGCTTAGTAGTTTGTTGATTGACTGATTGACTGAGCTGACAGATTCTTGAGCTAGAAAGCTGAGCACTGGGGCAGACTGAGTTGGGAGGAAGTATGCAGAGAGCCAGCCACAACTGCTCAGGCAGGCTAGAGAGAGGAGGTAGCAGGCAAGGGAAGGCAGAAAGTAGGGCAGGAAACAGATGGGAGTCTTCCCTTGTGGTTTGGTGTGAGAGTGGCAGAGGGCCACGATGTACAGGAATGGTAGCTGCAGGCCTGTCTGGGGAAGGAAGCGCCTTTGGAGGGAGCTCTGAATGGTCACTGGCTCAAGTATAGCTCTGCCCACACATTCTTGACAGGCCACATTTCTTGTTTTTAAAGGTCTAAAACAGAGTAACTCCACTCATTGACTCATTGACCCAACTGTTCTCAATGTGGACAGTCTTGTCTTAGCCATTTTATTGACAGAGCCGTTTAAAAATGGAGAAGAAAGGACACATTGCTGGACCATCCCAGGAGAAGTGGAACAGGAGCCCCCATATTGTATCCATTGGCTAAGATTTTCTCTGAGAGTTCTTTGGGCTTTGGGGCTCAGCGTAATTTTCTTTTGCTTCTTCCCTTCCCCCAATTAAAGAGAAATTAATATCAAATGACTTGCTATTAGTGGCCTTTATTAAGCACCAAGGATCGAATGACATTTGCAGACATCTGCATCTCATGGAACAAGCTCAGCTTTTGTAATAATAAGTGACAGTAACTAATCACCAATTACCAGGGGCATTAACACACAGCTCATTACCGACTCGGCTAGAAGGAAGAAATATTTAGAAGCTTTAAAGAAGGAAAAAAGGCCAGGATGAAATATCTGGAGAAGAGGCTAAGCATTCGCTCTCACGTCGTCACTCTGTCCTTCGAGGCTTCTCTCGCCTCATTGGATCCTGGAGGTGATCCGGGCTCTTGGAGGCTCCTCCAAAGTCCCGAGAGTTCTCAACAAGCTGTTAAGGGGCTGACGGGGTGCCCAGTGATGAACTGTGTCTGCTGTCTGAAGACCAGCCTCATCCAGCACAGAGAGGCTCAGAAGCAGATGCTTTCTCTATGAAGTGAAATGTTTTTTGGGTCCCAACAATTCACAAAGACCACCTTCCGAGGAAGGAGGGGCTGCAATTTGTCCCAGGGAAGAGAAGGCACCCACTGAGGTAACTGTGGGACTGTTGGCATAATCATATATGCACAAAGAAATGGCTACTTTGCAATAGTCTTAAGAGCACAGTGGGAACCTGGGAAAGATACATTGGGTCTTTGGGGATGGATTGGCCAGCTTTGTTTTTTAGTTTCTTTGCTCCTTAAAAGTTAAATTAGATAAAAAAAAAAGAAATTTGGGGGCATGACCTGATGGATCAAATAAACAACACGCATCATATTATAGATTTCCTAATAATTACAAAAGTCTTCTAATACATTTGAAGTTAACAACCGAGATTATTGTATTTCTATGAAAGGGAACCTGGTTCCTGGGGACTGCTACCTTTTCCAGATGCTTTGGTGGTGGCAGCGGGGTGCTAAAAGGGGAATTGAAGTCACAAGTGTGACTTCCTACCCCCAAGCCCTCGGAGAGCCATTCCCGAGGGAGACACGACCTCAGACGTGATCCAGCATAGGCCTTGGATTTTATAAAAGAAGGAAGCGGAGGCCTAGGATCTTAGAAGATGGTTCATTCAGCTCTTACTCGTAATGTAATGGAGGCTGGGCTGAGATGGCATCGGAAAGAGCCACCTGAACTCAGAAGTTCAGAGAAAATGAGAGAGTAAGGAACCCTGATGAGCAACTTGCCCAGTCACCCAGGCCCTAGAACCTCACTCCTCAGGAGCTAAAGGCAGTGGTCATTTACCGGCTCCAGCTGCTTTCCCATTTGCTATCTCATAGAGCCACGCTCTTTTGGAAGGATCAGTTTGCTGTTCCCCAAAGCTCTGGCTTTTCTGCCATTGAGCTTTCAGAGTCCTGCTTTGCAAGAGCAGGACATTCAGTAACCGTCAGTAATGGGACTGGTTCTACTCTCCATTGGGCCGCTGGAAACATGGGCCTGGAGCTCTGACCAGCTGAGCTAGGATGTGGTGATGTGTTGTGGAAGCTTCCTGCATACACAGGATGATGGAAGTCATGGGAACTTTTGGGGGCACCCAGAAAGATTGGGGAAAGGAAAAGAAAATGGTTCCTTCAACATCCGGAGGGATACCTAAATCTCAGGGGAAGGAAGATGAGGAGGAAGCATGGAAAGAAGATGAAGATGAAGAAGAAGCAGAAAAAAAGAGACAAGCATCGCAAGAGCAGGGGAACTCTGAGTGTACATGTCACAAAAGGCAAAGGGGAGAAAGTGCAAAGGATGGGGGTGGTGGGTCCTGAGCATCACACATGGCGCAGACATCAAAGAAGAGGAGGACATCAGAATGGCCACTGAATACGCTACTGTACTGGGAATGCAGGACATTTTGTTCATGTGTAGAAGGACCATGATAAAAACAAAATTCCCAGCCTCCTGTCCAGTTATCCCTAGCATCACATCTTTTTGAAAGGCTGGTTGGAAGTTGAGGAATAACAGCTGCCATTTTAATATTTCTAAAGCCCATTAATGTATTATCTCATTTTAATCCTCACTGCAACTTGTGAAATAGATGCTATTAAACCCATTTTATAGAAGAAGAAATTGAGTTCAAGGGGAGAGTAAGTGATCTACCCAAGGTCACAAAGAGCACAAATTAGCAAGACAAAATTGGAAAATGTCATCTAGCTCTTTATCTTAAGAACCAGCTTTTCTCCTCCTCCCTGGGCCCCAGCATTGATTCTAGGGACAATTTTGTAAGACCATATGTGCCTTTTTGAATTATTTCTAACTGATGAAAAAAATCCATCATAATTCTATCTGTGTTGTTTCCATTTTGATTCATACCCCTAAAACAAACAGAAGCAAGTCATTGTCTGGCATTCTATCATCTGGACTGTTATTTTATGAGTTAACTCTGCCCCCTCTGAATCTGATGGGGGAGAGGGGAAAGTTCATGAATTCCACCCAATGGCCTCAGCCAGAGGAAGCCAGAGCCCCTTCTTCATCAGCCCATCCCCAGTGATACCTTCTTTGCAGGTGGAGGGGCATGGCGTCCAGTCGCTATACGGAGTTACAATGCAGTCTCTTCTACAAGGAAGTAGACATGGCCTCATTGTTTCAGGTCGAAGGTTCTCGGGGCACCTGGAGGTAGCGAGACAAAAATCAGCTTAATAATAACATTCGTTGTTGTTGTTTGGGCTTCATCCTCAAAGGTGACCATGACATCAGGGAGGTGAAGCTGTGACATGCAAGTGAATAGGATTAGAGGGAGGGAGCCAAGGTCACCTGGCTCACTGTAATAACAATAATAAGGATAATATCTGGCCAACAATTATTTAGGAATTGTATCAGCAGCTTCTAGTCTTTCTAGACCCTAGAGTTTGTAAAGAGCTTCTTTTGATCGTTAAACCACTGGGATTTTTGTTTTTAAACATACTCAAGTTATTATTCTCCTCCTGCCATGAGAATCATACAGTGAGATGAGAGCTTCTGATAAGACCCCAATCTAGATTGCTAACAAGGGATCATAGATTCTAGAGTTGGTTGGAACCTTGTAGACTCAATGTCCAAAGCCCTCTTGTTATAAATGAGGAGAAGAAGGTTCTAAAGGGGAAGAAAATGCCTTGTCTGAGATCACAGGGGCATAAGTAGCAAGCACAAGATTCAAACTAGCTCCCCTGACCCCCAGGCCTTTCCTTCTCTCCATTTATCACTCACTGGTGGCCTCTTTCCATCCTGCCGATGTCATCCTTCGTATCTGGTTGCACGTAACCACCCAATAACTTTCCCAATCCACTTTCCTACTTCTGCCATTTATAACCATGGAGACTTTGAGTGTCTGCTTTGGAGTTAGCAGCATGGTGTCCACTGGGCATCTACCCGTGGTGATTAGGGCCCCAGTATGTGAGGTCATCGGTGTGTGGAAGAAACATGGCTGGAGAATTCTAAAGAGTTCTGAGTTCTACTCCTGCCTGGCAGGAGCTTGTGAACCATCTGTCTGATGAGGAAACTGCTCCGCTCTTTACTGTGCACGAGACTTTCAGATTTCTCCCCTCCAGGACGCCTTCTAAAATGGAGCTGATCTTCCCTTAAACCTCTTAACAAAAGCCAGCAAATGTCTTAAGAGAAATGGAAGAGCGTGAAACACTTCCTAAAACTAACAACTACCCACGATATCTGACTTCCAAGCTACCTTAAAGAAGGTCGCATGCGTTTCTTATACACCAGAGGACAAGATGGAAACTTTTGGAACAAATATGACCATTTAATGGGTCTTGAGATATTTTTAAGCTCCTGTCTTAAGTCAAGGATAAGCTTGAATTTATTCTAATTGCTATGCCTATTCAAGGGCATAAGTACAAAATGGAATCAGATAAGGATCATGGGAGTTAATCTTTTCTATTACCACTGAGACCATAAATCTCTAAGGAGGCCCATTTGGCTGCTGAGATGGCTTAGAAACAGGAAGCACAAGGGGTCCACTTATTTCATTGAAAACAGAGAATTATACTTCATTTAAGTAGGGCTTATTTTCCCATGCCATTCTTTCCGGGGGTACTTTTACTGCTATATAGACCAGAAAAGCTTGGGGGAATTATATTTTTTGTAAGCTTTAGCCTTGATAAAAAGTTCCTAGGAATCTACAGGGACACAGATTTGCAATTTTTTTCCAATATAGAAACTCCCTAAATACAGTTTTCATTAAGTTTTCCTCAAGGATTGGTCATGTCACTCCCCTGTTCAAGAAACTTCTTCAGCAACTTCCTGCTGTCTCCAGCAAGGGACTGCCTTGTTTTCCCTTGTTGGGATATTCCATTTCCATCTCTGTGATTTTGTTGTTATTCAGTCATTTTAGTTGTGTCTGACTCTTTGTGACTCCATTTGGAGTTTTTTTTTCAAATATACTGGGGTAGTTGGCCATTTCCTTCTCCATCTCTTTTTATAGCTAGGAAACTGAAGCCAACAGGTTAAGTGATTTGTCTAGGGTCGCACAGCTAGTGTGTCTAAGGCTGGATTGGAACTCAGGAAGATGAGTTGTGCTGACTCCAGGTCTGGCGATTTACCCACTGCACTGCCCAGCTGCCTCTGGGCCTTTGCACAGGTCCTTCAGTATTGGATAGTCTCCTTCCTGCCATCTGCTCAGTGACTCCCTCAGAAACCTTTTCTGACTTTAATCAGCTGGTCATCCTTCCGTGAGATGATGTAGTATTTGCTTCTCTGGGCTGTCCCCCAACAAAGTGCATATTCCTTGAATGGAAGCTCTATTATCCTTATGTCCTTTCCCCCCATTGCCTACTTCAGGGCCCAGATTGGGGGACTGATGAATCCTTGTTGTACTGAATGAACCCCCAAGTGCCTAATGTCAAGCCCTAGGGAGAGAACATTCCTGAGCCCCTAGTCTGCTAAGGAGCACATCCCTGCGGATGCCAGTTCTGGCAAATGGCAATTAAACCAAGTGTGGGTTTCCCCTCTTTTATGTTCTTTGTATTTAGCAGCTTCAACTTAAATCCAGGAATTGATCCTCTGCCCCTTCCCCCATCTTAGTCAAGGTCAAATTAAGCAGAAGAGAGAGGAGATACATGAGGTCTGTTCCGGGGAGGGCAGACCAGCCCAATCTCATCGATCTGTCTGTGTAGCACTGAGCTACTTTAGTAAGGGGAGTTAAAACAAGGTTTCTACGTGCATGTGTCAAATGCTGGATGGCAAATAATGATCCTGGGCAAGTCATGTGACATTCAGGAAAATAGGCAACGTCCCCGTCTTTTTGAAGTCTTTGTATTTGCTCCCAAACGGGAGCAGCCGTTTTCCAGAATGTGAAGGGCAAAGAAAATCCATCGGGTTGGGCAGCTCCATACGGGCAACCAGGAGCTTGAGTAGAAATCTGAGGGTAAGCCACTGTAAACTGTGCGGTTCAAAGGGCATTTCCAATGAATATGAAACTGGATTATTGCAAGGGTCCCCCAAGGCATTATTCTGATTGAATAGTCTGAGGGAGGTTAATCCTGCACCTTTCCTCTCAGATCCAGACTCACGCATGGATTTCTTTGCTTCTACTTTAAGCAAAAGTCTGGGAGACTAAAAATGTTCCCAGCAGTCCTGGGGGACAGAAAAACCGGATCCGGGAGCAGAGAGCTCTGCAAAGCCCTTGGTTCGGGGAGGGAAGGTGCCCTGGCGAATGACACAGAAAATGTTTGTCTCTGGGCTGCCTGAAGTCTGAGAGTGAGACTGTAGGGCCAGAGACTTCTTGGAGCTAATTTTGTCGCTGCTCTATAGAAGGTCATTAAATCAGGTTTAGTGGAGAGAGTGTTGAGTTTGGAGCCAAGAGACGAGTTCAAATCCTGAATCTGGCCCCTAACGGCTGTGTGACCTTGTAAAATGGTAACAAGACATTTCCTACACACAGAGGGTTTGTTCTACAAACCACAAAGCACTGCCGACTGACTAGGAGTTCCATTTTGTAAGATTCCACCTCACTAATCATTGCCTATATTTACATCAGGCTTTTCACGTGACCCGTTACCTGGTAAGCTCATGAGGCCACTTTCACCTGAGCTCACACTGCTGGAGACATCTCCCTCACCTGGGGTAGACACAAGACCCCTCCCCCCCCAGAGATTCTTGTTAGTACTTGGGGAGGCATCTCCCACAAGGAGCCCTTGCAGCCTTGGATGCTGAGCTTTCCCAACAGCTCTAACAGCCGGTATTATGATGACCATTTATTGTAATTGCTGGGGACCTCTTAGGTCCTCAGTTTCCTCATCTAAAGTCCCTCGGTGGGGGGAGGGCTCCATGGTAGCTGAGGTCTCTTCCACCTCTAGATAGAGGATCCTCTCTGTGATTGATGAAGAGGTGGGGAAGCAGCCATGTTTTCTGCCCCTTTCCCTCCCCAATGCCCAGGCTCCTGGGGAAGTTACTTCCTTTTCATCACAATTCAAAAAAAGCCCAAGTCTATTGGCGGGAAATGCATTTCATGCTGTTGGGAGAATGTAATGGTCATTCTTGGCATCTAAAAACTATCAGAGGCGGCTCTGGAACTTCCCAGTTTGCCATGATTCAGATCTTTAGAAAGATTTAGGTCTCATATTTCAGAATAAACGGTAGCTGGGGATTCAGCCAGAACAGGGTTTGTCTCCCAGAGATATTCCTACATTTCTTTTGGAGAATCAGGAGTTGCCCTGTTTGAGCTTTAGCAGGTTTATATCTAATTGGGAGAAAGGAAAAAGGGGGTGCCTGAAAATGGGCCCCCGTGTTTTGACAAGGGTGTGTCCTGGCATCCCATCTTGTGGACGAGCTCCCTTGGGCTTTGGGGAGTTAGTCACCCCCAAACCCAGATCCGCTTCAGCTTTTCGGGGATTTGCTGGAGCTGCCTCTGGGTACGATTTCAATATAAATGCAAGCATTTATAGCTGGGAACTCAGGACTTTCTGTTTTGTGCATTGTCTAGACTAGATAGTAATGCCGAAAATGCTAATGATGCAGATTCAACAGAGGAGTGGGAACGGGAACTTCTTTAGTTGTTAAACACTTGCCAGCAAATGCCGGGACACTCTCTCCTTCAGTGTTTCTCTCTCTCTCTCTCTCTCTCTCTCTCTCTCTCTCTCTCTCTCTCTCTCTCTCTGTCTCTGTCTCTCTCTCTGTCTCTCTCTGTTCTCTCTCTCTCTCTGTCTCTCTCTCTCTCTCTCTCTTCTCTCTCTCTGTCTCTCTCTCTCTCTCTGTCTCTCTCTCTGTCTCTCTCTCTCTCTCTCTCTCTTCTCTCTCTCTCTCTCTCTGTCTCTCTCTCTCTCTCTGTTGTCTCTCTCTCTCTTTCTCTGTCTCTCTCTCTCTCTGTCTCTCTCTCTCTCTGTGTGTTCTCTCTCTCTGTCTCTCTCTCTCTGTCTCTCTCTCTCTGTGTTCTCTCTCTGTCTCTCTCTCTCTCTGTTCTCTCTCTCTCTCTGTCTCTCTCTCTCTCTGTTCTCTCTCTCTGTCTCTCTCTCTCTCTGTTCTCTCTCTCTCTCTCTCTCTTCTCTCTCTCTCTCTCTTCTCTCTCTCTCTCTCTGTCTGTGTGTGTGTCTCTGATGTCTTTCTCTTAACCTTTTTGTCTCTGTCTCTTTCTCTGTCTTTCTGCCCACCTCTGTCTTTGTCTCTCTGTTTATCTGTCTCTGTCGCTGTCCGCCTCTATGTCTGTCTCTTTGTTTCCCTCTCTGGCTCTGTTTATCTTTGTGTGTGTGCTTTTTACACTCCCTCATCTCTGAGATGACTTTTAACCTTGAAGAGAAGTAAAGAGCTTGGATTCAGCATCCTGTGTATGGACTCCTTGCGAGGAACTCTGAAGGACCTTTCAGGAGGATGTCCCCCTGCCCTCTGCCCCCTCGCTGGCCAACCCTTCCAGCACATCCTGACCATCACAAGCGAGGCATGACTATGATCTTCAGAGCTGCTTTGGAAGACAGGATGCACTTCTTTAAAGTCTGGGAGGGGCTGGCATGGGAATTCCTCTTATGATTTTGGGAACCCGGTAACAGAAATACTGAGCTCCTGGAGCCTCATCCCTTGGTATCCCTCAGACCAGCTGCCCCCTGGCAGGCACTGAGCACCCCTGGTAGACACTTAGCACCCCCAGCAGGTACTGAGCTGCCCTCTAGCAGGTACTGAGACCCCCTGGCAGGCAATGAGCACCCCTGTCAGGCACCGAGCACCCCCGGCAGGCACCAAGCACCCCCTAGCAGACACTGAGAACCCCTGGCAGGCACTGAGTGCCCCCTGACAGGTACTGAGCACCCCTGGCAGGCACTGAGAACCACTGGCAGGCACTGAGTGCCCTCTTTAGCCCAGTGGTGGAGCCTCCGCAATGAGCTGCCACTGCCAGGCAGGGTCCCTTACTTTTTAGGTCCCACTTGGCCCACGTTGACTCTCACACAGATGACTTTCCTGGTCTGCATGCCCACGGAGCACGTGGCCTCCCCGTTCCAAGCCGTCGAAGTGTTGAAGGAGGAGACCGAGCTGTCCTCGATGCACGGGCCCCAAGGGCCCGTCTGCCAGTGGTAAACAGTGCACGGGTGCTGGTTGCAGCTGCGGGTCTCCTGTAAGGCACTGTGGTTTGGGCACGCAGTGCCCCCTGGAATGAGAAGGTGCCCGTTAGAAGGAGGATCAGACCCCGGCATCTCCAGCGTCTTCAGATAAGTTCGACAAGCATCTATTCTGCATGTATTCTACACCAGGTTCTGTGCTGGGCACCGGGTACAAAGACCCAAACCAAGAAGATCTAGCACTGCTACAGAGCCTATTTGGGGTGGGTGCTATGCTAAGCCCTTTACAAATATGATCTCATTTGATGCTCACATTAGCCCTGGTGGGGAGGAGGGTTAGTGCTATTGTAATAGTTATCCCCATTTTGCAGATGAGGAAATTGAGACTCTTTGCAGGTCCTAACGAAGTGTGAGTCCCAAGGTTGATGAGTTTCCTCTGAGATGGATAGAGTAGGAGGGAGTGAAGCAGAGAGGAAGAGTCAGGCAGCCTGCTAGCTCTTCTCCACTGCTGACATTCTGCTCCAACGCCTCCTTTCCCAAGCCCAGAACCCCCAGCTTCCATGCAAGGCTCAGCTCAGCTGCTGCCCCCTGTGAGAACTTTCCTAATCACCTCCTCCAGCCCCACTGGCCACATAGTTTGTTCTTATTTATTTAGGTCTGTATCATACAAAACCCGCCCCTTCCCCAAGTAGAATGGAAGGGACCCAGACAGCAAGGAGGTCTCCTACACTAACTAGCTGAGCAAGTCACTTAGCCCCTGCTTGCATCAGTTTCCTCATCTGTAAAATGTGCTTCTTAGGAAGGAACCAACTATTCCGAGATTGTGTATGGCAGGACGGCTCCCTCTGTTCTTTTGGGGCTGGCCACTGGGCATCTCTCAACCTAGCACTTCCAGTGTTTGCATTTTTGATCCATGTTGAACTAAAGTGTTCATCAGGACTCTGAGATCTTTATCCGATGAACGGCAGTCTAGCCACGCAGCAGCCGCAGAATCCCAATTAGAAGGGAGGTCAGTAGCCGTACAGGGCAGTCTAGACCTGAACAAAATTGATTTACCAAGGATGCCCTTGAAAAGTGGGCACCCGGCCTTCCCTTGAGGACACTAAGCAGGAAAAATCCACCATCTCCCGATGGAGCCCAAGGGGGCTCTCCATTCTACTCCTAGATAGCTGTTATCCTTCCCACAAGTTTGTCTTTACAAGTCTAAATGTTTCCCTTGCTTATGGTGCCATCCCATAATGCTAAATAGCACAGTCTATCTATAATAATAATAATATAATCTATCATTTTATAACCTATAATAATCTATCATTTGAGAATTCTTCAGATACCTAAAGATATTTCCCTGTCATCCCTAAGTCCTAGGACCACAGAGATATAACTGGAAATGATCTTGGGGATGATCTAGTCTAAGCTTCTGATTTTTACAGATGACGGGACTGAAGCCTTGGGATGATGGCAGCAGATTTTTGTTGTAAAGTCTTTTGTTTCTCCTTTAAGACAAGAAACACGATATAGTGGAAATACCCCTGGCCTTGCCTGGAAAATCTGACTGAACCTGCGTCCCGGCTCTATTATTTGTCAGCAGAAGCACATTTGATTCTGTGGTCCTCAGTCTCTACATTCATAAAATGGAGATGCTACTAATCTCCTTCCAACCTGCTCCTTCCCTCCAACTCGTGTGAATCAGGGGAGATCATACAATAAAGTGACTCGGTTGCCCGTGTAGTTGGGATAATCTTGACATGTCTCAAGTGCCCTGATGAAAATGACACAATAACAACAACAGAACTTTAAATAGGAACTTTCTACTCGCTTGACTTTAGGACAATTGATTGTGTCCATTCATGTCAGTGTCTACTTCCTCCGCACTGGGAAAAGGGAACGCACATCTGTTGGAGGGAACATTATTAACAGCTGTCTGAGGAAGCTATTATATCAGGTCCTTTCCCACTTTGCACAAATCGATGGCCTTTCCTTCCTGTGCTGAATGGGCAATTAGTTTCAAATGGGAATCAACTCCAATTGATGTTGGGCCCAGCGAATGATGTTTCTAAATCCATTCTCTTTCTAATGAAGTTTGCAAAATTATGAAACATGACATTTCAAATATCCACGACTGGGTCAGCCCACGATCTGCCAATAACTGGGCATTGTTCCTTTCCTCCATTATTTCTTTTTACTAAAAAAAGGAAACTATTGATGCTGCTTGAGGCTTCACAGACCAATCCACCCAACTGTGTCAAAGCAGTAGCCGGGTTAATGTTTTTTATTTTATACAGTCCCGAAGAGTCTTAAGTTTTGGTAAATTGGAACAAATACTAGGATAATAAATAGATGTTTAATCAGTAATAAAGAAAGACCGTGATCCAGGAAGTCCAGGTTTTATTCTGTTCTTCCTTCCATATTTCATCTGAAGTATATCTTTTCTCCTGTCTCTTGCTTCTGACTTTTATTGTTATCATTTCCGAGTCATTTTTCCTAAGGATTCTTATAATTTGTATATTAAAACATGCACACAGGAAAAACCGCAGAGAAAACCCCACATCTCTCCCTCATTATCAGATGGGATATCTGCCACAGGATATTGCCATTCTCTTGTATCCTTGTCAGTTCACATACACCTAAATGTGGGAAAAGAAAAATGTGCTCTGGCATTTAAACAATAGGAAGGCTGGGCGCATCTGCACATCCAGTATTCTCTGGATTCAGCCTTTGGAAGAACTTAGAAAAGAGCTCTCCATTGTAGGCAGAAGGAATGGTGTGTGTGTGTGTGTGTGTGTGTGTGTGTGTGTGTGTGTGTGTGTGAAGTGTTGAGGGAGAGAAGAGATAAAAGGAATAGGGGTTCCTGTGTCTCAGTCCAGGAAACATAGCTGACCAGGGCTGTGTTCCATCACCCGTCTGATAACCAGAGGTTTAATTTCTAGGGCAAAAATTTTTCCAGAATTCAAGGGAAACATGTCACCATCCGTCAAAGCAGCTAATGATGATGGTCCTCCAGAGCCCACAGCATACACCAGCTTAACATGATCATGACAATAGTTTGACTTCACAGACACTCCGAAAGGGTAAAGCTCCCTGAACCCTAGTTTCAGAACCACTGGTCTAAATAAACAGGAACCAAACAAACATTGGGAAAGTAAGTGAGGATCCTTTAAAAGAATTTATGTGCTACAGGTAGCCCTGCTGTAGATGTTTAGGGTTGGTAAAGTGCTTTACAAATAGGATCTCGTTTGATCCTTACATCAGCCCTGAGAGGTGGATGCTATTGTGAGAATGGAAGAAATTGAGTGACTTGCACAGAGTCACAAAATAAGTATCTGAGACTGGATTAGAGCTGAAGCTTTCCTGACTTCAGGGCCAGCATTTTATTTGCTGAGGCAGCCATGTGGCACAAGGGATAGAATGCTGGTAATGAAGACCCGAGTTCAAGTGTCTTTCCTGACATATCTTAGATTTGCAATTATTAGCAAATTGCTGAATGTCATAATGCCCTAGACAACCCTCTAAGCCTGCCTTCTAAAGGAATTAATGATCCGTACTGGGGAGAGGGTTTCCATGATTGGAACTCCACATACTAATGAAATCATAGGTCTTGTTCCCCATAGCTCCCCCTCCCCAAATCAAGGGAAGCAAATGATTCCTAGAAAGGAGGGAAGACAGAGGAAGTTCTAATTTGTAGTACAGGGACCGAATTCTTTTCAGACTTTGTCTTGTGTTTGATGCTGTGGATAATAATGAACTTGAACTACTTTGAGGGTCAAAATATGAGAACTGTGAGATCGATCTTTTGGTTTTGGGAGTTTCTTGAAGACCCATGCCCTTTGAGATTAAAGGAAGAAAGCCAAGCCAGATTCCCTGGTGCCCCCATAGCATCGTCGGCCTTTCCTGAGCCTGTGTTTCCCTTGTCACCCACAGAGCAAACGACTTGAGGCGAGAACCCCATGGCTCCCCTTACCTTCCTCTCCCGCATAGGCCAGAATGGAGCGGGCACGCATCTGTTTCCCGTCAGTCGTTTTGCCAGAACAAGTATGGGAGCAGGAGGACCACCCTGACCACGCGCTGAGCACACAGTCTTTGGGGCACGGCACTTCACAGGCCACGGGGATCGGAAGGATGGCGTCTCTGCACAGCTGTCTGTCAACCTCCTCTCCTGGAGAAGCAATGGCCAGAAAGAGTCCATTATATTTCAATGAATTCTAAATGTGCGCCACAAATAAACGAGGCATCCTCCCCCTTTGTCACTGGGCAAAACCAGAGTTAGCAGCTGAGTTGCCAAAGGGCCCCTCCTGCTAGACATGAAAAGAACGCAGCTATTGCCACCAGGACCCAAAGAGGGCCTGTAGCCCTGATGCACAAAGGCTTTGGAGGGCTCTTTCCCGTATCTCTTTTGAGCTGTCTTCATGGAACATGTCCAAGTCTCATTTGGCATTACTAAAAACAAGTTTTGTGCTAAGCTTCCATCGAAGGCTTCAGAAAGACACAGAATGGAAGTTGTTCCTTTACATCTTGTACATGATTTCCAAATAAATAATGAATAGACTTACAGCACCTGACATACACTCTCAGGGGTCAGTTCATGAGGATCTATACTTCAGAAATTCCATTATAAGGGCTTACTGAGAACTCAAGGGGTGTGTGTGTGTATGTGTGTGTGTGTGTGTGTGTATGTGTGTGTGTGTAACAACTGGACTGTTTCAATCTGATAATTAAAATGGATTTTTATCATTTGAAGATGTGTTGATGTATCAATAAGAGGAGAAAACAAGTTTAAAAAATCCTAAGAAAATGCTAGCTAAGATTATCTGATTTTGTCAACAGAAGGCAGAATCATCAAACAAATTTCAATTCTATTCAGTTCAGTGTTCATTAAATACCAACTGTGTGTGAGGTACTGTGCAAAGAAGCGCATATTAAATACCCCACAAATGTTTGTTGACCGACTGATGTGCATTTTTTTGCATTTGAAAGCTTGAGGGTTACTGTTCCCTTTATAAAGAATCTTATTTGGTTCTTAACAATGATGCTGGGAGTTAGGGGTGGTTGTTATTTCCATTGTGCAAATGAAGAAACGGAGACTGAGAAGGCTCACATGGTTTGTTTAGGGTTAGTCTGTAAATGCCAAAGTCAGGATTTGGACCCAGATCTCCTTGAGTGCGGTCAAGTCCAGAGTTCTATCTGTTTTGTTGCGTGGTTGCCATGAAGGAACAAACAAAATGTGCAGGAGATGGAATGAAGTCCTGGGGAACCGACCCCATTCATTTTCCCATTCTGAAGGAACTCCGTGTGAATGTGGAACAATTGGCCACAATATATGGGCTGTCATTGCAAGCAGGGACTTAGAAGAGGCTATTGAGTAAGATGGAGTTGGTCTGAGCCATGGACAGCTCCTCTGTACGGTGCCATATGCTGTGAGATAGCTATCGAGCCTGGCTCTGCCTTTTGGGTCCTGATCAGAGCTGGTCCAACCTTTACAGGAGGTGGAGGCTGGGGGTGGATTCACCTGAGGCAAGTCTTCCGTTGGAAGCCTTTTTGCCTTGCCAAAAGAGAAGCTGGAAGGAAACAACCTTCGAATAAAAGGGCAGAAAGATGCTCTCTTCCCAAGGGTTAGGAAAGTGCCCAGGGGGAGGGGGGCAGTCTGAGTGGGAACAAGGGAGGGAAGGAATTGGTTGTTGGAGAGACAACTTTCTCAGCCTGACACAGAGCAGTTATCTGCAGCCCCTGGCGTGTGGATGGAAGCTCGGCACCAACCTGGGCTGTGTCTCCTTCCATCTGTGGCCAAGCAGACTGAAATAGAAACTAATAAGAAGCGGGCCAGCTCCATCCAGATTTCATTTAGTGGGAAACAGATGGCTAAAGATGAAAAGGAATTTAATAAAGTGATCTCTTTTGTCTGGGAAAGAGTACACGCAGGCTGGGCACCCTCCACTCTCCCTGAAGGAGGAGGAAACGTTGAGACAACCACACTGACCCACCCAGGCAGCCTCCGACCAAGGCATACGCTCTAGGGACCGGCAGAGACTGGCGATGTAGACTTTGGGCTATGGGATAAGGGAAAAGTAACGACCCAGAGGAAGGCAGAAGTCACGCCTTTGGAAGCATTTGCTCTATGTTCTCACCCACTAACATGGCACAAACTAGATCACTTGGGAAAATGTTTCTCAAGGCAAGATTTTTAAAATAGCCACTTCCCCCTCAGTGCCCTCTGATCTGGACATGTCAGCATTAGCTAGCAAATGTGAGATCTTTAGTTCTTCTTATCTATCTATCTATCTGTCTGTCTGTCTCTACCTGAAATACCTATTAATACTATTTAATTCTGAGGCAGTATGTCATAATGTGTGACGATGGGTTAGCCATTTATTGCTCAGAATTTTAGATAATTCCTTAAGATGATATATTGTAAAAAAAAAAAGTGCCAATTTGACTTTGCCTGTGTTATATTCCCTGTATTAATGAAAAATCATAGGGCCAGCATATCCAGTCATCTTGCCTAAACTTCAGCCCTGCATTATCAGCTGCCTACTGCTTGTGCCATAGACAGGTCAGACTCCAAGCAGATGTTGTCTTTCCCCAGCCACCTCTTTTGAATTGCCTTGTTCCCTATTTTGAGGCACAGTCATCTTTCCACCTATTCACAATCTCAAAATCACACTCATTTCTTTCCTTTCCTTCCTTTGTCAGTTGCCACGTCTTGTCGATTTTTCTTCCTCTTTTGATCGAGGCCCAAATTTCCTTTCGGTGCCTGGTAACAATAGCCTCATAACTAGTTTCCCTGCCTTGAGTTTCTCCCTTGTCACACCTATCATCTTTAGAACCATCAGATTGATATTCTTGAAGCAGAGGCCTGACCATTGCCCTTGATCAAGAAGATTCAGTAACTCCCTATTACCTCTTGTATAAAACCAAAGTTATCTGGCTCTAACATATCCTTTTAGGATAATTTTGTGTCGTTTTGCTCCAGACACTCTACAGGATGTTCTAATCAAACTGGTCCACTCTCTGTTCTCCATCTCACACTACTGTGCCTTTATAAAGGTTCCCACACCCACAATGTTCTTTCCCTGGGATTCCTTTTTGAAATTTCTCATCCTATTCAAGGCTTAGTCCAAACACCTCATTTAAAAGGCCTTTCCTGGACCCATATGTGTGAAAATGTCTGTGGCAGCCCTTTTTGTAATGGTAAGGAACTGGAAAGTGAGTGGCTTCCCATCAGCTGGAGAATGGCTGAATAAATTGTGGTATATCAATATTATGGAATATGATTGTTCTGTGAGAAATGACCAGCAGGATGATTTCAGAAAGGCCTGGAGGGACTGACAGGAACCGATGCTAAGGGAAATGAGCAGAACCAGGTCATTGTACATGGCAAAAAGAAAATCATACAATGATCAATTCTGATGGACGTGGCTCTCTTCAACCATGAGATGATTCAGGCCAGTTGCAATAGATTTGTGATGGAGAGAGGCATCTGCACCCAAAGAGAAGACTGTGGGGACTGAGTGTGGATCACAACAGAGAATGTTCACTCTTTTTGTTGTTGTTTGCTTGCATTTTACTTTCTTTTTCATTTTTCCTGTTTTATTTAATTTTTCTTGTACAGCACAATAACTGTATAAATATGTTTGCCTATATTGAATTTAACATATATTTCTACTATTTTTAACATATATTGGACTATTTGCTAGGGGAGAGGGTGGGAGTGGGGGTGGGGATTAGAACACAAGGTTTTGCAAGGGCTAATGTTGCAGAATTATCCATGCATGTGTTTTAAAAAATAAAGATAAAAAAATTAAAAGGCCTTTCCTGATCTTCTAGTTGCTCTTATTCTATCCCTCCTGAAATTGTTTTGCATTTATTGATCTGTGAATGTGATGCTTACATCCAATAAAATGTAAGATCCTTGAGGGCAGGAATTGTTCCATTTTTATCTTTGTGGCCATAATGCTGGGTCCATCATGGGTCCTCAATGACTGCTTACTGAAATGAACTGAATACAAAATAGAGGAACAGCAGCTGAAAAGGGACCTTTCGCAAAGCTAGGTTATAAGGCCATTTTCTTTTCTCAGAACCTTGATGGTCCTAGAGAACTATAGTTGCTGTAACTAATTTAAGTACCATGAGCTTGAAGAAGATGGTGAAGCCTTGAAAATGTGGTAGACTGTTGTTATCTACAAGGTTAATTTGCTGGGAGGAGCCAGGAGAGATGGCTTTAATTGTGTGAGGAAAGAGTGGGACTGAAGATCTACAGAAAAACCCCACTCCAGTCTTTAAGGTACTTAGTGGATCTCTCCCAGCAAGAACATGGTGTGTTCTGCCTGCCTCTGGCAGACCCCCTTCTTGCCTTCTTCCTTTCAGGCTGTGAACATATAGATACGTGATATAGGGGTGCAAGGGTGCTTCACATTCGGTGAAGAAAGCTGTTAAAGTGGGAGGTCTGAGCCCACATCAAGGACATTGGCTCTCCCCAGAGCAGCTACCCTGCCCCTCTGAGGGTGAGATGTGGGCCCATGCTAGAACCCTGCTCCAGCTGCCCAGGCCTGGATCCCATTCTCTACTGAAATTGGCGCAGTTCTCCAATGCCACTGGCTTCTCCAGTTTCTCTCTGTCTCTGTCTCTGTCTCTCTCTCTGTTTCTCTCTCTCTCTCTCTGCCTTTGTTTCTTTCTCTCTCTATCTTTTTCTTTCTTTGTCTCTGTTTTTGTCTTTCCCTCCCTCTCTCCCTCCTTCCCCACCTCTCTCTTTCTCTCTCAAGCTTTCTCTGTCTTTCTCTCTCTCTCTCTGTCTCCTTATCTCTATCTCTCTGTCCCTCTGTGTTTCTATATCTCTGTCTCTTTGTTTCTCTGTTTCTTTGTCTCTCTGTGTCTGTCTCTCTCGTTGTCTCTGTCTCTCTTTCTCTCTTGGTCTCTTTCTCTCTGTGTCTCTGTCTCTGTAGCTCTCTCTCTTTCTCTCTCTTTCATAATTTCTTAAGAGAACTTTGATCTTGACATTGATCTCCACCTCCCTGCCCTCATTCAACACATTATTTTGCAAAAGGAGCTTTCCAATGCCAATAGCATCCAATGGCTGCTTTGAAATGACATAATGTCACATTTTGAGGAGCTCAAGGGACTTTACCAAACTTGCAAAAGGTACATTTTAGAGGAAGCATATGGAGAAAAAAAGCTCATGTGTGAACCCTCGGGCCAAAAACATATCACATTTCTGTGGCGTGATTTTCCATTGGCATCACATTTGTGTGCTTCTCAGCTTTCCTTTGAAAAGAGGGGGAAAAGGGAAAAAACCCTCTTTGCTTCAGTGGTATGATCTCTAACTTTGAAAAACAGTCTTCTTGATGCTCTTGGTTTTCTTATCACTCTCACTTTCTGAGATCCTCTCCCCCATCAAGCCCTTCCACAGCAACCAAAGAGAATAATTTATGCAAGCGAAGCCAGTGTACTGACTGTTCTTGACAACATATTACCCATGCTGCACCTGGAGGTATCCAGCTCTCTGGCAAGAAGAGAGAAGCACATTTCAGTGTCTATTCTCCAGGGCCATGGTTGGTCATAGTTGTTATGCAGAGCACCACATTTTAATGTTCTTTCCTCTATGTCATTGTTGCCATGCATCCCACTGTTTTGATTCGGCTCTTTGCACCCCTTTGTGTGTCTCCCAATATTTTGGGGCATTCTTAATATTCACCTTTTCTTAAAGTGTGGCAAAACTCTTAAGTCACAATGGGTGTGGCCATCACCTCATCAATGGATGCTCCTTTTTGCCCTTGCTTCTATGAACATTTAGCCTTTCTTTCTCTGTTTGACCTACTTAGGGTATTAAAGGGATTGCTCGGTACAAGATGACAGACAGTTCAGTACCTTTTCCAGGAAACTATACATATATTCAAATTGTTTTCCAGGATGGAAATTATTATCTTTATCAATTTGCTGGGTCTGAAAAAAGTCTCAGAGACGTTTTAATTGCATTTATATTAGTATTTTGATTTAGAAATTTTTGTCCAATAGTTGTTGATAGCCTATCCATCTTCAAAAACTGTTTATATTTTCTTTACCCCAATTATACCATGTCCCATTGCTCTTACAGCATACTCAAAGTAGGCAAACCCAAATGGACAAAGAGTTCTTGGGAAGGAAGCCACAAGAAAGTCCTATCAGTTGCTTTGAGGGCTAAGAATACTATTTAAATGCTCTCCTTTCCTATATTACCTCTCATTTTCTTTTTGAGAATGGTTAAAGAATGCTGATTCAATAATTTTACTTGTTAGTTAATGCAACCTTGAAAATAATTTCCAGAAATGCTTAAATCCGCAAACTTTTTTTTTACTCTTCCCCTCTATCCTTTAGTGACATCCACTTTCCTTCCTAACCTTCACACACACTAATCTTTATACCACTGGGCAATTGGCATGTGAGTATTTGCCTGCAGTCAATACTCCAAGAAGTTTTCTTGAAGATTTCCCTAAGAACATCACAGAGGGTTAAAGGAGATTTAAATGGATATCATGGTTTTTTTTTTATTCAAGAAACAGTTACTTATTGAGAGTCAGTTGTAATCTTAAGGCATGCAATAAATGAGTGCTTATCCATCGAGCAGCGAGGGGAAATGGGAAAAAGAACATTAGAAATCATTTACTAAAAGGGAAAAATAAAACATAGACTGGCTAAAGTCCCTAGACTCATAAAATCAGCCATGAAAAGGGATTACTCTCTTTGATTTGGAGATTAGTGCTGAAACAACATTTTGTTCTACCTATCTCAGAATGAATGTGTTTACACATAATTATACAGATATATGTATATATGTGTATACAAGCATATATTTAACATTTCAGTTTGTCCAATATTCCAAGAAATAGCCTGAAAACATCAAGATGCCTTGTGATTGTGGACAAAGTGCCTGTCCTATATACGGTTAGTATTTAATTCAATGGATCCCTCGGGGGGCAAATCTATACCTTGAAAATTGGAGCTAAATTGGATTTGGGTTGGTACACATGGCCAGAATTGTACTTGGGGACTGCTTCTATAACCTACACATAAACACAGAAGCCATTTATGTATGATGGGGAATCTGCAGATTTAGAACCTAAAATCATAAGTTTATACAACACCTGAGAATTATAAAAATACATTTCCTATTTGCAGGGATGAATTTGTTCACTGATGTCCTATATATAGCCAAAAGTCCATGATATCACCACAAAAAAAACCCTATTTAACGTGAGAGCTCTTAATAATCACTAAAAAGCTTGATTTCTGATTTTGTCATCCTTAGCCTTATTATTTCCTTCCTTCCTCAGCTCTTTTCTCTATTGTATATTACAGATCAGATTGGCCAGCCTCATTTTGCTCGATCATCAAATTACTTTCAGAGTATTCTCCTCTTTGTTATTTTGCTACCTCTTTAGACACCACTTCCTCCCTTTCTTCGAGTCCTTATTATCCTGTCTTTCCCACATCCTTTTCCTTCCTTTCTTTGTCTTCCCTTCAGTGATATCTCTGTTCCCCTTCCTCTGTGACCTGAGCAAGATTGAATCAGGTGACCTTGAGGTATAAAGCAGCATTACCAGTCCCCCTGAGCTATCCAGACCTGTCAGACTTTCCAATTTCAGGCTGAAATGTGCTAAAATACGTGACCTCTAAATCCTGAGGTGCTGTGGGGCATATTTTAATAAAGTACTTAAAGGTACAAGATGCTGCAAATAAGTGTTGAAAAATTACGGTTGGCTCCAACCATAACTTTGAATTTCTCTGCTTTAGTGAAGTTAACTACACCCTTAGGGTGGGGTGCCAGCTGACTGAGCAGGGAGTTATGCAAACAGTTCCCTAATATCATATTCCAGATTTCCCCATAAATAAGTGTCTGGGGGCTAAGTGGAGGGAAAGCCTTTTTCCTATCTGGAAGTTCTGAAGGCAGAAACCACAACTTGGGTCCTGCTGTCCACTCCATGACCCCTGGAGGCTTTCATTCAGTGATTACTTACAGAATATCCCTAGGATACTCCTTTGTCCAAGGAACCACAGAGACTTGATGTTGTGAGAGACCCAAAGGAAAATATAATTCCCTTTCTCCTGGACTAGAGAATCAGAGAATCACGGCATTGGAAGTGACCTCAGCTGTCAGGAAGTACAGTCCTGAGTAAGACGTTCCTTTGTAGCACCTCCAATAGGTGGTCATCCAGCCTCTGCTTGAAGAACTCCAGGGAGGAGGGGCTACTACTTCCTGAGGCAGCCCAGGCCAGGATGGGACAGCCTTCGGGGTTTAGATCAGGGCTTCTTAAACTTTTACTACTCTTGACCCCTTTTCATCTCAGACATTTTTACTTGACCTTAGGATACAGACATATAAAATAGGTATAAAAATCCAACGTTTACTGATAATAAATCATAATGTCAGTCTCCCATTCAGTTATGAGACCCCCATATGGGGTTTGCAACCCACAGTTTAAGAAGCTGGGGAGAAAACCCAACCACCCAATACTCCAGCCCTCACCAATATCCATCATTTAAAACTTAGCCAGTTAAAATAAGGCTGTAACTGGGGATTTCACAGGTCATTCACAACACTTTTGTATCAAATTCTGGCTGGCCACATGCACCAGTTCAATGGTCGAGTCATTGGAAGGTGACAAAGCCCCCAGTGTGGCACTGAAGGGGCCTTTGGGCTGATGAAGTAATCCCCCATTGATCATTAAGCAGGAAGAACGGTGACCTTGTGGCCCTTTAAAAGAGAGCTCCCAAACTAACTCTCTGTCTCTTCTTTGCTGAGAGTGTGCAAGTGCCTTTGAGTCTTTCAGTGAGGGAGTGAGGACAGAGAGTGGCTGCCCTTCCCTTACCCTGGCCAAGCTAAATGGCGGCTCGCTTGTGGTCATTTACAGCAAGGGCCCTCACTGAGCTACACTTAACATGGGCCTCTGGTTACTTCTTTTGCTTCCTATTTCTTTGCTCATCTTGGAGACAACCTGATGAGTTTGAGAGATCTTGGGTCTACTGGTTGATGCTGACTGCTGGAAAGGGTTGTTTCTGCCTCAGAAAAGATAGTCACCCAAACGAGATTGGATCTAAACCCTAACCTGGTTTGTCATAATACGTGGACCTGGAGCTGCTTGAATAGTACTGATGTCTGTGGAGAAAGCCTGCTTTGATATCTATCTCAGCCCCGGGGACAGAGTACCAGATGTTAGGACTGCTGCTTGGTGAGTTCATTTGGTTCTTTTAGTGTTCTCTGATTATAGCACTTGTGTTTTTATTTATTCATTTACTTACTTATCCATCCATCCATCCATTCATTCATTCATTTATCTATTTCTTTATTTGTTGGGACAATTGGGGTTAAGTGACTTGCCCAGGGTCACATAGCTAGAAAGTGTTAAGTGTCTGAGGCCAAACTTAGATCCTCTTGACTTCAGGGCTGGTACTCTACCCACTGTGCCCTCTGGCTGCCCCTACACTTCTATTTTCAAAATGACCAATGGTCATCTCCATACGGCTGCCACTTCTGTAAATTCAGTCTATCACAATTGACCTCATCATCCCTCCCTCCACAGCCACCCCTTTCCCCAATTATTTATGTTTTTTGGTGGATGGATTCCTCCTACCAATCCCCAGACCCCAAATCTCAGTGTTGACATTTCCCTCTTGACATTCTCCCATTGGTCTGTGGCTGAGCCTTGTCACTGCTCTCATATCTCCGACGACCCTCATTGCCCCTCACTTTGACATTTGTCATGGCTCATTAATTGCTTGAACCGCTTTGATTTCTTACACAGTTGTCAAAATCTTCTTCCAAAAGCACCACCTGATTGTGTCCTTCAGCTTCTCAAGAACATTCAGTCATGATTCCTTGTGAAAGTAAAATCCATCTTTGACAAAGAGACCTAACTGAGTTTCAATTGATAAATGATGGACATAAGCAGCTACACCCAAAGAACGAACACTGGGAAACAAATGTGAACTATCTGCATTTTAGTTTTTCTTCCCGGGTTATTTATACCTTCTGAATCCAATTCTCCCTATGCAACAAGAGAACTGTTCGGTTCTGCAAACATATATTGTATCTAGGATATACTGCAACATATCCAACATATAAAGGACTGCTTGCTATCTAGGGGAGGGGGTCGAGGGAGGGAGGGGGAAAAAAATCAGAAAAGAAACGAGTGCAAGGAATAATGTTGTCATTATAAAGTAATCATTAAATAAAAAAGAAAAAAGAAAAAAACAAAAAACAAAAAACAATATGCTTCAATTTAAAAAAAAAAAGAAAGTAAAATCCATTCTCCATCACCTGGCATTAAAGGCCCTCCATCCACTGAATACAAGCCATCTCTCCAGTCCTCCTTCCTATTATTCCCTTTCTCCTATCTGTTAACTAGGCTGGCCTGGAACCTTCTGTTTCTCATTTTTGTATCTTTTTGTAGGTTGTCTTCTGTACCTTGAACACTCTTTCTTCATATATCTCTGTTAAAACCTTTCTTTTTCTTTGAAGCTCATCTCACCTGCCACCTTCTTCAGGAAGCCACCAAGGCTTCCTAGATTTCACCACTGCTCAAAGTGCTCTTTCTTCTGTTCCTCTAGAGCACTTACCTATGTCTTCCCTTTGATCTTGCTCCTCCATACCTTGTCCAGTTTTATACTTATCTACGCATACACTGTGTCTCTATCATTGGTAGCTTGAAAGTTCCATGAAAGAAGGGAGTATGTCCACCATCTTCACCTTCATATCTCCGTGACTCGGGCATAGCTGGTGAATGAGTAATGCTCATTGTATGAAAAAAAAGTCTATTTCACATAAACCTTTGCACAAGGGCGCATCCAGCCTCCGATTTTTCTTTTCCCTGCACACAGTAGGTAATTAAGACATGCTCACAGAATTGAAATGCGTTTCCCCTACAATGTAAACCTTTCCCAGAATGTATTGATTCTACTAAGCGTATCTGGAAATCATCAATAGTCTACTTTGGGAAATGAACTGGAACCTGGTTGAGAAGCTAAGTTTTTATAGCATCTACTTTATTTCTTTAGGGGTTTATTCTTCTGAGCAGCCTAATTGCTTCTGACATTTCCATAATGATTTTCTGAGCATCTTGACCTTTGATGCATTTCTTTTTTTGAAGCTCATAACATGATAAACTGCCAGAAACCATACATTTGTACGGAGATAACAAGAGCCACTTACAAATCCTGCCTGTGTAGAGGGAGCCTCCTCTGAGTGACTATTTCAACTCCTGCCTTCCCTAGTGTCCTGCTTGTGACACTCCACTTCAGTCATCATTTCACAACTTGGATCAGAAGATGAATAGGGCATGAACCTCCTCCCGGAACAGAGTGGTCCTGCCAAGCACGTTCTTATGTATATTTAACAAAAGACTGAATGCAATTTCACCGTAAGATTCTAGTTAACACTAAAACATGAGATTCTCTTCGGGGTGGATGCATTTGCTAAAACTAGGATTTGGAGAACAACGATCGGGTCACGTCACACTCACCCGCGACATTTTCCGATACAACAAAATTGACAACAGGCCCTTTGCACAGGAGTTTATAGCACTTGGTATATAGCATCCATACCAATGAAGTACAAACCTATCAAAGAGCCCCCGCCCAGATCCTGTGTCTTATAAAATTATGTGTAGGGACTCTCAGCTCTAGAGACAGCTTAAAAGACAATCTAATCCTCTACTGAATCAGGAGAACCTGAAAATGGACATAGTTTGTAGCTGTATGTAAAGCTGAAGAAGTAGTTGACTATTTGATTAAGCAAGAAAAGGAGATGCAAGGCCCCTGAAGTCTATGGCAACTGCAGTGAGACTTTCAATCCTGAAGCCTTGGGGGGAAGGAATTATCACAAGCTATATGGGGAGATCAGGGTAACCCAACAGAGCCAGAGTGGAAGAAAGATGTGAGCAGAGATGCATAGAGAGGGTTTTCACAATCAGGAGTTTAGCCAGAAACTCTGGGGACATTTAAAGGACAGAATCACCAGTAAGAAGGATGTAAATAGGACAACCTCAGGAAAACACTTTCAGCTAGAACAGGATGTATTCTGTAAAGACACAGAAGGTGTTTTAAAAGGACTGGGTTTTAAATGCTAAAGATCAGACCTAGTTATTGACTTGAAATTCACACAGGCAGTGAAGAAGGATTAATTAAGAACCAGTTAGATGTTAGGCACTGTGCTAGGCACTCGGGATTAAATGAGGGACCAAACTCCTCCTGCTTTCAAGAAGCTCACATTCTGTTAGGAGAGATGATAAGAGCACATATGGGGGATATGAAAAGGGAGGATCAGGGAGGCTCCTTGGAGAGGGGAGTCCTTGAGGTGAGCCTGGGAGGGAGGAAAGAGGGGAGAGGATATTTGAGGAGCAGGAGCCAGCCAGTGTAAAGACCCTGAGAAGCTCTGTGGGAGGAACAGAAGAAAAGTCAAAGTTGTCTGACCCCTTGGGTCCCTGGAGGGGAGCAGCATATAATAATTTGGAGACCAGATTGGGGCCATCTTGGGAAGAGCTTTTGAGAGAGGTTTGCATTTGATCTGAAAGGAAATAGGGGAAAACTCGAATTTACTGAAGAGAAAAGGGATATGGTCAGTTTTGTGCTTTAGGCAAACCCTTTGGAAGCCACATGAGGGCTAGATGGAGAATGGGAGAGAATTTAGGGAAGGTGCCCAATAAGGAGGCTGTAGCTGTGGTCCAGGTAGGGATTAATGAGAATGGTGGGGGTTTTCTAAGGGGCAAAAGAGAGAAGATGCAAGAGATGTCACAGAGATAGAAAGGGCAAGATTTGGCATCTGTTTATCAGAGTGAGAACTGAGTCACTCACTCAACAACTGGAAAGCACATACCATGTGCCAGCCCCATTGTAGGCACGGGGAATAGAAGTACAAAAAACATTCTCTACACACAATAAATTTAATTTGAATGGAGAAGACAAGTATATGTAAAAGTAGAGAGAGTACAAACATAAATGTTAACAAGTACCAATTTATACAAAATAGTTAAAGTATGGTAAGTTTGGAAAGAAGGGCACTATCAGGTAGATGAAGAAAGATCTGTGCAGAATATGGCGGCTGATCTGTGCTTTAAAGAGAGAAAGAGACCATGAAGTAGAGGCAAGAAGAGAGTGCTAGAAAATGGTGTAATGGAGTGTTTTGATGGAGAAACAGAGAGAAAGAAAATCATTTAAGTTGGATTGAAGAGTGTGGAAGGGAGAGCAAGGAACAATGGGACTGGATCGATAGGTTGGGACCATGTTGTGTTGGGCATTAAAAACTAAATGGAAGAGTTTCAAATTATCCTATAAACAACAGGAAATCACTAGTGTTGGTTTAGTAGAGGAGTCACATGGTCATATCTGAACTTTAAAACAGACAAATTTGGCAGCAGAGACAGGATGTACCCAAGTTGTAGAAGAACCCGGGGGATCAGTTAGGAGCTCGTTGCTACCATGTGGGCAAAAGGTACTGAGAGTATGAACTAAGGGTAGTAGCTAAGAGAGTGGAGAGAAGGGGTCAGATGTGAGACATAGTAAAGTTCCAAAATAAAGAGTTGGCAAATGATTGGATATGTGGGGTGAAGAAGAATAAAGGGGTCAGGATAATGGCAAACTTCTGAACTGAGACAATGAAAGGAGAACGGGGTCTGCAACAGACCTAGAAGGTTTAAAACAGAGATTGATTTGGAGAGAAAGAAAATTAGATGTGTCAAATTTAAAATAACTCCGGAGAGCTAGTTTGACAAAATTTAATCGGCATCTGGTGATCTGGGATCAGAATGTGAAGCAGGCTTAACCTGACTAGCCTTACACAGCTGGAATTTGTACCTGGGTCTCTCCTGAACCTAAATCTAGGTTTCTCCACTTTACCATGCAATTCCTCTATGAAGAAGAAAGATCTCATTCCTCATTCAGAAAGAGATAAGCCTCTTTAAAAGGTGGGTAGGCTGCTGATGGCAATTTTCTCTCTTTCCTTTCTCTCTCTCTGTCTCTTCTCTTTCTCCCACTCTCCCTCCCTCCCTCTCTCCTTTCTTCCCTCTTTTCTTCCCTTCTTTCCTCCCTCTCTGTCTTCTTCCCTCTTTCCTTCCCTCCTCCTTCTGTCTCTCTTCTCCTCCAGCCCCTCACTCACCCTCTTTTTCCTCTTTACACTCAAAGTCAAGAAAGTTTCTGTACTCCCACGTGCTCCAGAGATAATTCCCATTTCCAAAAGGAAGATTATGTGGTAACGAGAAACTTGATTTTTACATGAAAGCTCTGAGAGCCAGACTCAAGGGAGAAGAAGCCAAGCAGTTCCCACACTTGAATGGGGAATATGAGCCTTATTAGGGCCAGACAGACCAGGAATCTCAAGCGCATCCTTTCGATATCTGAGGCAGAGAGAGACAGGTACCGGTGGTTTTAGACACTAAAAAGACATTGACGTGTTTGGAGAGGAGAGTTCACATTTAGAGAAGAGAATAGGAATCAGGATTAGATGAAGGCCTCTAGCAAAGAAGCCTGCCAGTGAACTAAGGATGCACACTAATGAGGAAATGGCACCTTCTAATTGGATTCCTATGGGGCGGCTATTGCATTATGAGACAGGCAATAAGTCTCTGAGTTATATATTGCATTACGTTATCCATGATGATCAGAATTGGCGCAGGTTGGATCCAGTCCCTGCCGCTGACACAGATTTGGGGGGAGGGCCTTGTAAATATTGCCTGATTCTAAAGTATTCTCCAATGAGGTAAAACGTGATGAGACAAAGAGGTGAAGGTATCTGTCCTAAGTGGCCTGAGAGCAGGCATAGGGCTAAGCGGGGTCATCAGGCTGTGTTCAGGGCATATGCTATTCCTGGTTTCCAGGTTCTTCATCATCTTATTATCTCTTCTGAGTAATAGCTATTAATCAATGAACAACTAATAATGACCAACCATATATTTCCCACTTGCCATTTTGATATCTGTTAGGAATGATTATCTGTTTTTTAGGCATTTAACAGAATATTTAGTGTCCAATTGATCTTTTTAAAATATAGATCTGATCACGGCACTCTGCAACTGAAAAATCTTTATGACTATTGATATAAAATAGAAACTCTTCTCAGATTCATATTTCTGGCCCCTCCCATCTGACCCCTTTCTATTTTTCTAATTTCCTCTTACCTGCCTCCGTGCTTTTTCTATACTGTTGGTCTGCTAGTGATTCCTCATAATCCATCTCTTATTCGATGCCTTTAAATGGAGGGCTGAGGGGAGATTGATGTCTGGAATATACTGCCTTTTCATCTCTAGTTCTTGCAGTGATAAGACCCCTTCAAAGCTCCCTTCTGGAGTTACCTCCTCTATAAGCCCTTCTCTCTCCTTCCACGCAGTACCTGGTTCAGAGTAGATACTTAATAGACATTCAGTGGAATCAAGTTGTCTTTTAAGCTTTCTTCATACAAAACCCAGAAGATGCGTGCTATATATTTCTTTCCCTGTAAATGGGTAATACTTGTGGCTGTGAGAGCAGCTCAGGGCTGTGAGTGTACTGCTGCCTTGGTGATGAAAAATGGTCAGAACTAATTGGAATCTCTCCCATGACTCAGTAGAAAGATAAAGCATCCTGAAGGATTTCCAGCATTCCCAGCCTCCCCTGAGTCAGTCTTTATTTTTGATAGAAGTTGGACCCCACAAAAGAATAGAATATTGTCCCTCTAGGAGAGGGCACACATGGCATTGGTAACTAGCAGGACAGCAACAAAGCAAACTTCAACTCTGAGCTGTGGAGAAATCCTCCTGCTGCCTTCCCCAATACATAGCTTCCCTCCCAATGAATTGTCTAAATATTAGTTCTGTTTAATTATGTCTTAATTCGATGATAGTGGCTTGCAGTAATTGTCTTTGAATAAAGCTGGATAAAACACATTTTTCCCCCCTGGGAGATAGATATGAAGAGGTTTCTTGAACTATAAAGTATAATGTTTTGTAGATTAGAGAAATATCATGAAATGAAAAAAGAAGTGGTTTTATTTCCCCCTACTCATTTTGTAAATAAAAAAAAGAAAGAAAGAAAGAAAGAAAGAAAGAAAGAAAGAAAAGAAAGAAAAAAAGCCTCACACTTTCTATTATGGGTTCCATGTGTAGAAATTCAGTAGGCTCTAGTGTGACTTTAATTCAGGTCACTTTTTATTTAGGGGAACTAGAAAATCCTGTTACCTTAGCAAAGATGATTCATGGATCTTTTTTTTTTTTTTTGGTTCAGAAATGCACTCCCTAGCTTGGAAGGACAATGCAATCCAAGAAATGAGCTAAACACTAGTTGCAGTATAAAAGCATATCTATCCATTGCTTTGCCTACCAAAATTCATCCATCTGCTTATCCAAATACTATGGAATTATCCATCTATCTACCTGTCCAAATATTATGGAATTATCCACCCATCTACCTATTCAAATCCTATACAGTCATCCATCCATCTTTGCAGGTACTATGGACTCATCCCAGGTGACCCACCAGAAATTCATGAAGCAAAAGCTTTATGAACAAAGGTGAAAATGCCTACTTTAATCCCTGGATTCTCTTCTCTAACAATAAGATTCGCTTCAAATATCTTTTTAGCAACTGGGATTTGTTTCTGGGCATTTTGGGGTGAGTAGCCAGGAAGTCAACTTGCGTCTTAGTTATCTTCCTTGTTCAGGCTGAGTACACACTTAATAGGAATAGATGATGATCATGGTGGTGGATTGATTCCAGTTGATTTTTGTTAATGAATCATGATACATTCCTTCACCTCTCTCTCCATCCTAGGACTCTTCAATCCACTGCCTCTACCTTCTTTGCTGTTCTTGCTCCAGCTCCGGGGATTTTCACTGACCATCCTTCATGCATAGAAGGCTCTCCCTCCTCTTATCTGATTCCTGGCTTTCTTGTCTTCCCTCATCTCCCAGCTAAAATTGCACATCCTACAGGAAGCCTTTCATAATTTATCTTAATTCTATTATCTTCCCTGTTTTGATTGATTCCATTTTTACCTGGTTTATATCTTGGACATAGAATCAATCTCCAACATTGTGCGTTTACGTTTTGTATTTTGCCTCTATGTACAATGGAGAAAAACAAATGAGAGGTGCTATGCATGTGTTCTTGGAGAAGCTTGCATCCTACTAGATGTTTCCCTGGTCTTGTTTATCCTCCCATTGTAAAAAGCTCCCATTTCTTTGCTTTTAAAAACACAAGTTTCTAGTTGCTGTCATGTCCCCAAAGCATCGTGCAAGTCCTCTGGGCTCTAAGCTCGAGCCTGTGAAGTCAGTGCTGTGGTTTAGGGAGAAAATAAAGGTGTCAGATAAACTTAGAGTGGAAATGTCAGCAGGCACTGTTAGCCATGAGTCTGGTGTTAATGAATCGATGATTCATTATATCTGCAAAAAGGGGGAAAGTATTTGTAAAAGTGTTCATGAATCTGCTCCGGAAAGTGCTAAAGTAACCTCTCAAGTGTTCAAAGAGGGAACTGGAAGAAATGGAAAAGTGGCTGTAGGTGAGTTAATATTTTGTTAATGTTACCGTATTAATGTTTCATTATAAAAATTGCATGCAGAAAAGTATATTTTCAGTATCAGAGTTTGTGGTGGTCCTGAGAACCTAACCCCCTACTTCACATAGGCTCAGTACGTCACCACTGATATTTTTGACTTTTTGCATCATGTCCTAGGAACGTTACCCCCATAAAAGTTGAAGATTTACTATAGTTTGCTGTTGCTGTCTCCTCCATTAGCTTTGTATTCCCATCACTTAGAACAATTCCTGCCTCACACTAGGTTTTTCATAAGTATTTATTGACTGACTTACTGATATGTTTTTCTCACTGGTTTAGGACAATTTTCAACCTACCTAGGGAATGATATCATATAGAAGAATTATTAGATTTTGGCCCTATCAGCTCATCAAAGAAACCCTCAATTTTTGACTACTAATATGTTTTTAAATTAAGAAGCAAACACATAGTCAATAATACAGTTCCCAACCATTTCTCAACTGAGTATAAAATAGCAACTAATCATATTTTAGCTTAAAAATTCATTGTCAGAAGTAATATCTTATGAGCACACACACATTATTAAAATAAATCACCTTAAAAAGTTGCTAGAAAGAATTCTGGGGGAGATTATCTAGGATAATTGAGTTAACCATCTACCACTCAACTTGGGCCAAATACTAAAACAATCTCACTGAACCCTTCAAATTTATAGCAGCCATTAGCTTGCCATCCCTGTAGAGTAAACTGAGGCGTGGAAGAGTAAAAATCAGGAAACTCCAGAATCTTCAGAGCCAGAAGGGACCTAAGGAGCTTCTGGTGGGTCATTTTTATAGTTGGTGGAGAGCTTCATCTACAATGTCTCTGAAACTGTCAGACTTTATGGGACGATGCTAGTAAAGGGGAACCCATTTCCCATCCATTCCATTTGGAGACAATTCTCAATGTTTGGAAGGTTTTCATATGATCAAGTTTAGACTTGCTCCTTGCTCTTCAAACAATTGTTCACAGTTATCATTCTTCATCAACTCTGACCTCTCTTATCCTCCCTCTTTTCTCCAGGTGAGCTCTCTGCAATTCCTTCACCCGATTACATTCTGCCTTCATTCCCAGACCATTTGCTATCTGAATTATCATCTGCATGATTTTTTTCTGGCTTCTTGATCTTCTTGTACTGACCAGAATGCCTCAAATATGGTCTGAGCAGTACAGAAAACTAATGTTTCTTTAGTGCCAGACATTATGTATTTTACAATGTAATTTAAGGACCCATCAGCATTTTCTTTTTTGGGGGGGAAGGGGCTGCCATATGGCAATATAAAAATAACAATGAGAGATTAGTAGACTATAATAATAGCATGTGCCCAAAAGTTCCCTTGACCATCTCCATGAGTCACCTTTAAATAACTTCAAGTGTTATTGCCTGCCTATATTTTCCTCTTGAGTGTCTTGCTAGCCTCGGGAATGTATGATAATTACAACATATAATTTTTTGTGACCTACTAAAATCCTGTTCAAACTCTGTACTAAGAGCATTTTTATCCATGAAATATATAACTTTTTTTTAAAAAAAGAAATGAAATACATTTCATAATAATTTTGAAATCAGAGAAATGCATCTGAAAAAAAAAAGGCATTTCTGAATCCAGGTTGCTATCCCAGGACCCACTGGCAGAAAGAATGGCTTTGGGAGAGCATTGCTTCATCCTTCTGGGAAATCTGCTTCTGACTCAGAAATCTGACTCTGGAGAAGGAACTTCATTCAAGGGAGAGAGGAAATGGTACTTCCAGAAGTCAATCAGCCTCACCTGTCTTCCCCGCCACAGCCAGGATCAATTACTGACCATGATATGGAACTCTGTTTTGTTTTGTTTTGTTTTATTTTTTGGGGGGGGGCTGAGACTTCTCAGTTTTAGCAAAATCATCTTTTCCTTTTAATCGATAAATGCATTAAAATTTAAGATAACACCAAGAAAGCTTAAGAAAATAAAGAATGACAGTTCCTTTGAAAAATTATAGGAAAACTAAATTGTAAATATTATCTGTTGTGTTTTAAGGAGCTTTAAATATAGAGTTTGGTTTCACCTTGATAATGAACCTCTGGAGCCAAAGCATTCTGGGATATGAGAATTGAAAGAGGCCCCAGAGAAGATCCAGACCACCCGGCTCATTTGACAGACGAGTATTCCAATAACTCTGAAGGCCACATCATGTGTGGCTAGCCACAAAGCTGTGCTCTGGGATATGCCCCACACATGCTTGGCAACCCCATTAGTGAGCTTGGCAATGGGAGGACATGTGTATCCCCATTGATATTGTAGTCATCAATCAGGTTTTGAGTCGTGTAGATACAGCTTTGACTTGGCACAGAGGGAAAATACAGAGATAGCCATGGTGTTTTCCCCATCCAGATAATTATTTTTAGATGGAAAATGCATTGCCATCTGTCATCTGTGTGGAGCAAACAGATTAAGCAAAAGTAGGTAGAGACACTTCTGTAACTGGATGAAATTCATTAGGTTATTGGAAAATATTTAATAATGTTGACCTAGTGAGGAAAACTTTTGCTTCTGAAAATAAAACTGACATTCTAATGTGTCTAGTACGAGGAAATGCAGAAAATTAAATTGAAATGTTGAGGGGGAGGCTGGGAAGAGCATGAAAGTGGGCATTTGGGGCTGAGTTTTTTGGATCTTGCCTGCTCTCCTGCTTATTTCAGCCTCTTAGATACCCTTGTTTCCTTTAAGATTCATCACAAGAACCCCTTGAAACCTTTCTTGACTCCCTAGCTCCTGTGCCACCCCTCCTAAAATTATCTTATATTTTTGTGTGTGTGTTCTGTATACTTACTTATGGCACACACACTCTTTTCTTTCTTATATGTGGATCTCCAGTTCTTAGCACAGTGTCTTTTATATAGTAGGGGCTCAAGAAATGCTTCTTGGATTGGAATGATTTGGATGAATTCATCTCTCACGATTTTTGTCACCATCCTTCAGGCAGCCTCCATCTCATCTGGTTTCAATAGCTCAGAGTGAATATAAATAACCATTGTTTCTGGCCTGGCCAGAAACTCTGAGGGTCTTCCCCTGTAGTTTTGATTCTTTTGTAAAGACAAACTAGATCACAGTTTGCCTCAATTCTTACCTAACCTTGAACTACTAAATGGATATTGCCTCAGACAAACTGAGACACAGAAAAGACCAGGATGGCTTGTGATGACCCTGATTCAATGGGAAACTTTAGCCTTGAACTGATGGTCTCCAGGTTGGGCAAGAATGGGTGTATTGTGATCTGTATCACTGAAGGGAAGACCCACATCAATGAGAGCACAAAGCCGCTGGAGGACAAAATATTCTCGAGACTTTACAGTATCAATTATGTAATTGGAAAGACGTCCCAAGCATGGCCTACATATACTTGTAGACTTAAAAGAGACATCCACAGTGAGATACACACCATCTGGAGGACGTGGGGGAGGGTTTTTCCATAAAAGCCATAAGGAGAACTTTTCATGCTGCCTCCAGTTTCTAGTCCATATTCATCCTGTTACTGAGGAGAGTGGCTGGGTAGCAGAGTGGAATGGCTCCTAGATCCATCACTCAGCATCCTAGAATGTCAGTGCTACAAGGGTTTTTAAAGGCCATCTTGAATAATTCCTGATATTACAGCTGAAAAATCTGAGGCCGAGGACTTGTCCTAGTTTACCCAGCAAATCAGTGGCAGAATGTGAACTTGGATGAGGTCATTTACCACTAGGGATTTCTATTTTAATTACTGTAAACAAAGATGTCATCAAAGGTTTTCAAATCCATGTATCTTTATGGCAATTCCAGGTTGCAGATATGGCGTTAACTGGGATAAGTCATACAATCCCACTGAATATGTGAAGGTCATGGGGTCTTCACCTAGGTAGGGTGAGCGAGCTGCAGCATGATGCGAATGATGAGAAAGAAACAAGAGTCCTGAATATAGGGGTCAGTCAGTGAGTTGTTACCACAACATTTTGGATTCACCCCATTTGGGAGCAGAGAAGAAATTCTATGTTTGGTCAGTGACATAAATAGTGGTGATGATCATGATAATTCAATCGGACTCACGCTTTTATTGAGGTTTCTAAAAGTCTTATTTACAACTTTCTGAATTCAGTATTATTTATTATCCTCATTTTAGGTAGCAAACAGCCAAAGCATGGGAGTCAAGGTGTGAGGGATGTATCTAGGGCCCCCTGGCTCTTGAGTAGCTAAGACCTCATTCCATGCTCAGTCAATCAGCCATAATGTATTCTGAACCTGGCAGTGAGCTTGGTGCTGGACACACAGATGCCCTGGGGAGAAAGCACCTGACTTCAGGGAGCTAACAGTCTACTTCGGGGAGATAGGATGTCCAAAGAAAAGTAAAGAATTTTAAAAATAAAGACCAAGTAGAGGGAGAGAGCACTAGTAAATGCAGAGGAAAGGGGAGAGCAGGAAAAATACCTGGAAGGAGGTAGGACTGCTCCAGGCCTGAAAGAGAAATAGGGATTCTACGAGCTAGAGGTGAGGGGGAGTCAGCTCAGGGAACATGAAACAGATTGCTCAGTTTAATGTCTGTTCTTGAGTCCAGCCACATGCGCAATTTCAAAGCTGCCTGTCCACACTGTTGTATAATCAACAGTTTTAATTTTGTTCACATGATTAGCAAGAGAAAATCTGTCCAATGTTTTGTTCAAATCTAGGTACATTCTATCCACAGCATTCTTTTGCTCTTTCCTGAAAGGAACTCTGTGAAAGAAGGCTGATGTTATTCTGGGGCGACCTGCTTTTAATGAAGTTATTCTAGCATCTTGTGATTCCCTGGTTCTTTTTTCAGATGGTCACTAAGCATCCTCTAAAATTTATTTTAGAATTTTGACAGAAATCAGTCAAACTTATTAGCCTCTAATATAAAGGTTCCACTTTCTTTTCTTTTTTTGATAATCAGAGTAACACTTGCCCTTTCCCTGCCTTGTCTTAACTCTCCTTTAATATTCCTGATTGTTCATGAATATGAGGAAGTGGGTGCCCCTGGATAAAGCACTGGTACGGAGTCAGGAAGATCTGAATTCAAATCCAGCCCCAGACACTTAGTAGTCACATGACCCTAGGAAAGCCACTTAGCTTCAGTCTGCCTCAGTCCCCTCAACTAGTAAAAGAGATTATACAACACATGGCACAGGATTATTGTGAAGATCAAATGAGATACTATTTTTTAAGTGCTACAGTATAATGACTGACACATAGTAGGTGCTTAATCAATTCTTGTTCCTTCCATTCTCTTCCTTTAGAGATCTAGTTTACTCCTAAGACAGTAATCATGCCTCATTTTATAACTAAAAATCTCAGGCTCTGTTTCTAAGCTTTCCTTGGACCTTCAGCTCCCTATCTCCAGACATTTCAGTTCAACATATTTCAAACTCATCTCATCCATGATCTAGTTCTACTTGTGACTCCTCATTCTATTAAGGGAAATATCATCCTCCCAGTCACTTAGTATCCAAACCCTCGTATGAGATTGACCTTTGCCATCCCTTTCCCATGCTCCAAATTCAATTAGTCAGCCAAATAAGATGAGCCTTTCCTTTAAAACCTCTCTCACATCCTTTTATTCCTTCCTTTCTATTTCTACTATTAATACCCCTTTCCAGATACTCAAATTTTATGCCTTGACTATTATAATGGTCTCTTGACTAATCTCTCTATTTCCATTCCTTCCCCTCTTTAATTCTTTCCCCCTTTTCCTATCAGCTTCATCTTAATGCATCCCATTGTTTCCACAGCTCTCCACACCAGACAGAAAAATACCCAAACTCCTTAGCATAGATTCAAGCGGTTCTTCAGCTTGATCTTAGCTCTTAACTTCTCTCTGTCCCACCAAATAGATCCTTTCCTTGATCTCAAACATAATATATGCATTCTTGTCTTGGTACCCTTTATTTCCAGCCTTTCTGAACGCTCTCTCCTCCCCACCCCTCTAAGATGTGTTCGAATCTCACTACTCCATGAAATCATTTCTGACTATTCCAGTGATCTTACAGCATATAGTATAGATCTAGAGCTGTTGAGAACCTTAGAGTTTTTGACCCTAGGCTAGAGGTTTAGCTCATTTTATATACAAGGAAAGTAAGTCTCAAGGATATTATTCAAGTGTCTTGCCTAAAGTGATATAGACAATGAAAAAGGTCCGTGTGAAGCCAGGTTTCTGCCTCTGGCAGCATCGCTTTCTCTCTCTACTGTACTATGTGACCAGTGGATGTCTGTTGGGGGTTTCAAATGGTTTCTTGTTAAGTGTAAGAAAGTTTTGGTTTTAGTGTCAGAGCTACTGAGTGTTCTATTTTCAGCAGCCAGCATGGCCTGACACCAAAAAGCTGCTCAAACAGGTTTGGATTGCTCTTGTAGATGGAGTCTCTGACAGATCCAGAGCACATGGAACACCATCACACCGAGCCCCTTCAACCATGGAAGCTATCTCCCATTGACCAATTCCTTCGGATGACATTGTGCTATGAGACAAAAAGTCAGTTTGATGAACGGCAAAGGTCTCAGGGGGAGAAAAAATCAATTTTAGTCATGGAAACAAGTGGGATCAATATCCAGACCAATAGAGAACAAAAAAGTATGGGATGGGGATTCAGAGAGAAAATTGAAATGTTGATAAAGCTCTAAAATTAAGTACATGTTGTAGCTTTTCAAAAATACAATAATTTGGGAAGGTGGTTATCCAACCATGGCTTCCTAGTTTTGAGGAACACTGTCACTCATCCATCCATTTTTACATGAGAGGAAAGTAAATACTATAAGAATCCTTTAATAATAAGAAGAATAAGAATCCTGAGTTTTCCCTATGGGTTATCTCCCTTCCTGATTATGTAAATGTTTCCTAGGTCACCTCCTAGACTTTTCAAGGAGAATGAGTCTATTGATAGTTGGATCCTATCACTAACATTCTCACCATCTTTTCAATCCCCAATCTGTCCTGCACACAGTTAATGATACAGCAGCCCTCCCCAGGAGCCCAGTTAGATTCTTGAACAGTAAGTCTGGGGCCACTGAGGTAAAGCTCTATAGTCTAACATAAAGGCAGAAAAATTGTGGTCAAGGACCTGGAGGCTGAGCTATCATTTTCAAAGACATTTATTTCAAGAAGAAATTAAACTCGATGTGTGCTTTGTCCAAAGGCATCATGGGAGAGTAGTTTTTTACAGAGCAGAGTGGCTCTGGGGAGGATCTAGCCTCTTGGCAAAATTCATTTGTTACTCAGTTCATCATACAAACTCTATGATGCTCATCAGGATCCTTTCTTCTTTTTTACTTTTTCATAACTTATTATCTGCCAAGGAGAATAAATCTTTGGACTAGAACAAATAGAAGGGTGAGGGAAGAGGAAAGTAGCAAGCATTTCAATAGTGCTTAATGTTTATGTAATACTAAACACCATGCTAAGGTGTTTGTGCATGCTAAGCACTTTTAAAATTCTGATTTCATTTGACTATAAATGAAAGTTTTTGGCAAAAAAATTGGAGTTCTTATGAGTGGGAGCTCAGTGCCTTCAGAGGCAGCCTATTCTCCTTTTGGAGAATTCTAATTATTAGAAAGTTATTTTCTTACAAGCCTAGATTTCTGTCTGCATCTTTTTAAACCCATTGTTACTAATTGGGCTCAGAGCAGACCATGCTTCATATTCCACCTAGACGTTCATCTAAGACATTCTGGTAACATCCTTATGCTACCCCAGAACTCCCCACCTAGCTCATCTGGATATTATTTCCAGAAAATATGTCTTTAGGCTCTGAGAGAGCTAGTCTGCTCAGTTTTGTAGCTTCCACTTTGGGACTGAGATGTTATGATTGGTGAGTAAATTAGCATCCCTCCCCCACAGCCCACTACATCTACTGTACTCAGTTTATACCCTATTTCACAGCCCAACCAGTATCCACCTGGGGCATCTTACCATGTGGCCTTATGGTACAAGTATACCTCTTCTCCAACATTATTTTCCACATTTATCTTTAGGAATAAAAAATGTACTTAAGACAAATAATGCTCTAGAAAGTTTGTACCAATCAGTTGCTTTGTAGATCAGCTCACAATCCCTGTGGATCCCCAAACCAAATCTCCTTCTCTGCTCACAGCTCCTCAATTGTATAGAATTGCCTTCTTGAAGGCAGAAACAAGCTTCTTTTGTTTTATTTCCCAGTGTCTTTCAAATGCCAGGCATGTACTCAATACTCATTTCCTAAATGCTCATCCATCATTTAGTCAGTCCTCATAGCCAGGGAGAATAAGTCTAATCCCTCTTCTGAGGGACTTCAAATACCGAGTGTTACGATCTTCTCCACTGAGTTATCTACACTATGTTTTCCACTTCTTGGCCAATAAAAGAGCTGTCAAACATTTTTGTGAGCCACTTTTGGAAATCTTTGAAACCGTCTACTAAGAATTAGAAGGGCTGCAGTCTATGTGGGACAAGCACCATAAAGTCCCAGGATTCAGAACTAGAAGAGACCTTAAAGTTCACCTAGTCTAACCATGTCATTGAATAGAAAAGGAAATGGAGGTCAAAGAGCTTAAATCAATCTTCTGTATTTGGGAAGTTATTAAGCAGCAGAACCAATGTTTGAACTCTACTGACTTCAAATTGTAGAGAGCCAGAACTCTGGAGAAGTCTACCTGAAACAGGTATTAACTCAGTGGAATTGATGAGATGATGGTTCTCTAGTTCACACATATTCAGTATGCTGTAATAGTATAGCTGTAATAGGATACTTAAGCTGGGACAAAGTCAAACTGGGGCGGGAGAGACTGGTTGAGACTGGAAGAATGTCAGACTGCTGGAGGACTGAGACTGGATCAGACTATGACAGACACAGACAAGATAATAAAGACTTTGGACTCTATTCTTGTCCATCCTCGTGGTGTCTATCCTGTTGGAATCCTTACAAACTGCTAACTAATTAGAGTTGATCTAATCTTATAAGAAGATGTTTTGGGCAGAACCTGAAATGAGGTACTAAGTAGGACTAATTAATACAAGGCTTGTGTTTATACCTTTACTCATTGGAGTTCACAAGTATGCCAGCTTCACAAAGTAAACTTTGTACCTTTATGAGTTCACACCTCCCTTGAAGCTCTTTGGGCCAGAGAGCACTATGGGAGAAAACCCATAATCCCTCTCTCTCGTATCCCACAATTCCTTCCTCTTGGATAAAAGAAACAGACAGAGGCTCTCGGTCAGATTTCACCGGAATGACATGAAGAGTGGAGCTGGCTGGAGGCTGAAGAAAGCAGAGGCAGAGGCTGAAGGACCGAACCTTTGGATTTGGAGATATTCGGAGGGCTCTAAGCCTCTAAACCGGCTGTGCTTTGAGAAGAACAAGAACTCCAACATTTGAACTCATAACATTTGGCGCCCGAACAGGGACTTGAACCCTGGACCCTCAGATCCTTGAACTAGATCACAACACTATCCAGCTCAGACCAAGACCCTTCCGGAGGTTCCAGGAGGACCTCCAGAAAGTTAGTTCCAACTTTATATCAAATATTGGTACTGTTACTGCTACGCAACACTGAGTATCCATATCAGTATCTGAGGCAGCTGGTGGTTCAGTGGACATAGCTCTGGGGTCTAGAATCAGGAAGACGTGACTTCCTAGTGCTGTGACCTGGGGCAGATCACTTAACCCTGTTTGCTTCAGTGTCCCCAACTGTAAAATGGGGAAAATAGCCTCCCTGGGGTTGTGATGAGACTCAGATGAGATTACGATTTGTAAATCACTTTGTACAGAGTCTGGTACAGCATAGGCACTATATAAATGCCTATCCCCTTCCCCAGGGAAGCCAAAGATATTGTCAAATATTAAATCTGAACTTCAGAGCTGTCTCTCTAATGAAAGATTCCTTGATTTTTCATACTGGCCTTTCCCATGCTGGTTCTTCATCCTGTCTTTATCAACTGCAATATTAATCATGGAATAGGAAGTAACTATCCACCATAGACTGGGAACTCTTTGAGGGCAGGGACTGCCTTATTTAACCTTTGTTTTTTCTTCACTTCTCAGCACAAGAGTTATTGAAGAAAGATTTGAAGGGAAATCTGAATGAATATACTTACAGGGTTGGGTGGGAGAGATGTTTTTAATTAAACAAGAGACAGAACCAATTATAATAGATGGAATAATTAGCTTTGATTACTTGAAACTAAAAAGCTTCTACACAGACAATAGTAATGAGTCTAGAATAAGAAGGAAAATGGTTGAATGGGATGAGATCTTTTATCATATTTTGAATAAGGTTTTGGCATCAAAGATATATAAACACTATGTCTATAGCTATATGCATAAAACTAATGGCCATTGTCCAATAGAAAAATGGTCAAAGGATATGTACAGTTTCTCAAAGAACTGCAAAGTATTCACAGCCACATAAAAATGCTCCAATCCCTAATGATAAGAGAAATGCAAATCAAAGCAATTCTGAGGTTTCATCTAACACCCTGAAAATTGGAAAAAAAATAACAAAAATTGTCACAGTGTTGGAGGGGTTGTGGAAGGATAAGCACATTAATATAGTGTTGGTGGAGTTGTGAAATGGTTCAGCCATTTTGGAAAGCAATTTGCAATGATGTAAATAAAATGACTAATATGTTCATATCCTTTGAACCAGTTACTCCATTTCTGGGCCTACACCCCAAGAAAAGAACCTACATACTGTGAAATATTTACAGGAACACTTTTTTGTGAAAGCTAAGATTTGGAACCAAAATAGATGTCCAAGAATTGGAGACTGACAAAATAAATTGTGGTACATGAATATGATGGAATATTATGGTGTGTAAGAAATGTTGTGTGCATGGATAGATCTATATAAACTGACGCAAAGTGAAGTAACCAGTGCCATGAAAATGATATACATATTAACTACAACAATGTAAATGGAAAGAACAATGACCCACCAATATATAAAAAGTAACTATAACAAAATCATAAAAATCAAGCTGGACTAAGAACAAAAGAAACAAACAACTGGGAAATGAATGTAAACTGTTTGCATTTTTGTTTTTCTTCCCGGGTTATTTTTACCTTCTGAATCCAATTCTCCCTGTGCAACAAGAGAACTTTTCGGTTCTGCACACATATATTGTATCTAGGATATACTGTTACATATTTAAAATGTATAGGACTGCTTGCCATCTAGGGAAGGGAGTGGAGGGAGGGAGGGGAAAAGTCGGAACAGAAGTGAGTGCAAGGGATAATGTTCTAAAAAATTACCCGGGCATGGGTTCTGTCAATAAAAAGTTATAATTATGAAAAAAATCAAGTTGGACTTGAACAGAAATGAGAAGATATACTCAGTCCAGCCCTATGTAGAGGTGGAAGATCCACAGGCATAAGACATTGAACATGTTGGATTTTTTCAATGCATCAATCACTTGTGCTGATCTTATTTTTTTCCTCTCAAAAATATTGTCATCTGGAGTGCCTCTGTTGGAAGGCAAGGGATGCTTGGATAAGTATAGTAATATAAGAAACAATAAATATCAATGAAACTTTAAAAGAAATGAAAAAAAAAAGAAATATGTTCTATGCTAGAGATAGAAAGAAAGATGAAGATCAATAGCAGAGGCAATCAATTCTCTCATGGAGTTCAAAATCTAGCAGTCCTAATCATACTGGCAGCCAATGGTGGGGAAGAGCTGTTGCTTGTGAGTGGTGTGTGTATCAGCCACCCATGATGGTAGACTACTAGCTAACGCTTTCAATTGCAGTAAAGTATTTAGTCAGATGTCCACTAGGGAAAAAAAGACAAAAAGTATTGACCATCCCAAAGATTCCTGGGAAAATGCCTCTCTCTGGAAAATGCTGCCAAAGGGGAAAGTGCAAAATTCAATAAAATCTTGGTGGGATTTTGGTCTTTCCCTGGGGAAATTCTGGTTGTGGATGTTCATCTATGTAACCCTACTGTGTTCCAAAGTCCCTGTGAGCTAGCTCATGATTCTTCAATTGCAGCTGTGTCTTAGCCCATTCAGAAGCGGGGGAAGGGGGTTCTCATCCTTTTTGAGGTGCTTTTAGGGCATAGAGCAAGCCCACTGCCTGCAATGAGGGGGCTGCTTATGTGCAGCATACAATTAAGACAATGAAAATACCTTCACAAATGACTGTGTCAGAGATGTGCAGAAGGCGGCCAATGGGAGTGTTGGGAGGATCTCTGGCTCATTATTGTCACCATTTCATGGCTTAATAATATTTATGGAGGCAATTTATCACCAGCCTGCACCATGATAAGCACAAGCTCATCAGCAAATGAACTATGTCGATGGGCAGCTCGCAGCCTGTCAGATTCCACAGCCCGGCCACAATGGAGCTCTGCGCTCCCGGACACTACTCAAGCCTGACGGGGCAGAATAGAGATGAACTCATTTCGCCATTTCTGTGGCCTTCAGTTGTTAAACGCAACCGCGGAAAGTAAGAGGATAAGTGGGGCTGACAAATCGGGATCAAGAGATTTGTATTTTCATAGTGAGAACATTTTTCATAAATAAATCGAGGGCTCGGTGTCGTGCACGATAAGAAGATCAATACGGCTGATAAATTGGGATGGATGAAGCTCCCTCGGAGTCTGATCCCGACCGATCAGAAGCTCTCAGAGACAGCTACTTCAGAAGTGACTTTTCCGATAATAGAAGCTTAGATTCAGAGCTGAGAATGGACTTCTGGGGTCATCTGGTCTAGCCCTTCATCTTCCAGAAAAGGAAACCAAGACTCACAGAGGGTAAGGTTTTCTCCCAAAGTCACACAGCTAAATATGGGGATCCAGGGCTCAAGTGCCCAGCCAGTACTCTTCCCAGAATGCTCCACTGGAAGCACCAGTTTGAGGCGATTTTCCCACATCAGGAACCAGTTATGCAGTCATGAAGAGCAACAGAACCAAATCCCATGGATTCAAGGAGAGGAGATCCAGAGGACGGAGGGATGCCCTGCAGGCACATTGTCTGGCTCTGGGTCTACTCAGTATTATATTATTGCTCATGTTTATTCAGAAATGGAAGTAAAAAGAGATTTAGGATGAGATGAAGAGATCAGAGAAGCCTAGCATGGAATGATTTATCAAAGTGTTGCTGCTCCCTGGGAGTCCGGTCCTGCCCATCCCCCTTAGACTCACTTTTCCATCAAATACTGCGTACTTCTTTTATACTTAGCTGGTGATGAACTCTCAAATGAGACCCGGCCTCCTCACCCTTGGCACCGGGGCCAGAGACTCGACTGGAGTCAGAAAGTGGATGTCTGATTCTGGCTGTGCCATGAAGCTGTGGGACTGGGTAAGGGAACTGAGCCTCCATTAAAGAGACTTGAATAAATGGCTTCTAGGGTGCCTTCCCACTCTAAGAATATGTCACATAACATTTCATTAATTCTCTCACTGAATAACATTGGCAAAGCCTATTGTAACAGCGTTTGTCTTACACCCATGTGAGAATAAATACATACACATCTAGATATGGTTTTATGCTCACACATACACACATGTATGAGCACTTAGGTGAGTCAGTGAGCAGAATGCTAGGACTGGGTCTTCCTAAATTCAAATTTGCCTCAGTTTCCTTATCTATAAAATGTGTTTAATAATAGCACCTACCCAACCGGGCTGTTTGTTTTGAGGAGCTTGTTGATTGGAAGAAGGGGGAGAAGGTGACATAGACCTGACAGATGAGTAGAGAAGGATGGGGTGGAGAGGGCAGACTGGAAGCAGGCAGGAACTTCCCCTCCATCCCAGTAGCTGGGGAGATGAGGGCCGCACTGGGTTAGGGCAATGTCAGAGGAAAGAAGAGAGCATTTTCACACAGAAAGCACTTTCTAAATATTAGCTCTTCTTAGCCGGTACCTTGGAGAGTGTCCTCGGCACACCACGAGGCTGCCTTCCCCTGTTCTTCCTGGGACAGTTGTGGCCCTGGCTTTGCTAGCTGGATTTCAAAGAGCCCTGTACACCTCTCTCTTGTCTGCCTGGCTTCCAATCCAGCCTTTCTGACTTCTTCCCCATGCTTGTTCCTAAGATCAAGTGAAGTTTCAGCTGCCAGTGCAAGGTCAACCCACCTTGCTCCTGTGACTCCTGACTAGCTCCAGGATGAAACAATCCTTTGGGAATTCAAGGCACTTTACAAGATGTTTTCTTCCCATCTCACCAATCTGCCTCTCCGTCTCTCATCTCCATGTGCTTTGGGATCCAGCCACATTCGTCCACCTTTGTCCCACGTCCACCATTGTCCACCTCCAGTTCCATGACTGTCTGTTTCTTGTACCTGGAATCTCTAACCTCTCTAATTTCATTAAGTACCATCTCCCAGGAGGCTTTATCTGCCTCCTCCACAGCTCCCCTCTGCTAGCTCCTTTTCCTCTAAGGTTAGCTCCCATCTTTTTGGCATTTATCCAGAATGTTACTACATATAGTTTCTCCTATTAGACTGTGAATTAGTTGAGGGAAGGGAATGTTTTTACCTTTCTCTATACATCTCATCCTCAGCATAATGCCCAATATGTAGTAAGTGCTTAATAGATGCTTATTAATTGATTGATAGACAGGTGGAACAGAGATCCTCACCCCTGACCATTCAGCACTGAGAGAATCATGGCTTTTTAAAATTCTCCATTTAAAAGGGTGATTCCAGGAGGCCTTGGATGGATCAGGTGCAGGAGGGCCTGAGCTTTTCTTCTAGAAACAGGCAGTCCTAGTTCCTGGCTAATTGGGAATCGTGAATTTGCGAATGCCAGCAAGAGTTAGCTGAATACATCTGGTATACATTATATTTCCTCTCTGTCAAAATAAAATCTGGAAAGCATCTGCCTTTGGTTATGGAGAAAGAGAGAGCTAGGGACATCATATGGAGACATCAGGATTTTCCCACAAAGTGGAACCAAGGATGTTGTTCATGTATTTATTGTTGATCCTTAAGTCTCAGAGGACTAGTGATGTTGGACTTGTGAGTGAATTATAAGGAAGGGAAGGAGGAAGCAGGCATAAAGAGTTGCCACTGAGAGCTCCTTCTTTGTCTTTCCCTCCCACTTTGGCCACTCCCATTGGGATTGGAAGACCACAGCTCCTATACCTATTCTCCATCCCATGTGAGTGCTTCCCACGGAGAGGTGAGCTCAGTACATGGGCACATTGGCTGCTCTTAATGGCTAAACAGGGCACCTCACTCATCACCGTAGGTTTCTTTCCAAGAATATCAGGTTTTCTGTGCTAGAGGTACAAGGTTAGCTTGGCTAGGATGGTCACTCAGCAGATGGGCAGGGATCAGGAGGAGCTATTGGGATGTAAGTGTCTCTGCCCATTCTACACTCCTAGGCGGGACATCACAATGCAGCCATGGCAGCTGTTTTAGAGTAGGCCTTTTTAAAATGGACAGTATTTCATGGAAAGAAAGCCAGGGGCTTTGTTGCAGTGAGCCACTGAAGCTGTGGAAAGCCAGCCCTGCTGGGAATTGTGCCTCGTGTGTGCCCATATGTCCTGCTGGTGAAGAGTCTCCTGCTTTAGGAAGGTGATCAGATGCATTTGGTGTCCTCTGAGGAATATTGTGTACGTGCGGCAGGGGCGTCAAGCTGCTCTCCCGCTCCCTCAGGTTGACAGTAGTTTATGGTCAAATATTGTCCTTTCTACCTTTCTTACATCTCTTGAAAATGCTCCCTTCTTTCTTGATATTGCCCCACCCCGGTGCAGAGTCTTATCTCCCCAGCTGCTGGGATGGAGGGAAAGTTCCTGCCTGCTTCCAGTCTGCCTTATCCACTCATCTGTCAGGTCTATGTCACCTTCTCCCCCTTCTTCCAATCAACAAACTCCAGTGGCTTTGCATTTTAAGAGTCACATCTAAAATCCTCTTGTGGGCCCCCTTCCTGCCTTCCAATCCCTTCCACGATTTCTTCTCTGCTCTATATGAGGCAGCCCCACTAGCCTCACTGTTGCTTGCACACAACACTCCATCTTTCCGACCTTTGGACCGGTTGTTGGCCCTGCCTTGAACGTTCCCCTTTCTTCCCTTTACCCCTTAGCTTGCTGACTCTGCTTCATTTAAGTGAGTTGCCTTTGATCAGAGACCTGAGATCTCTGTGGGGTAAGGAGGGCGCCTTCCTGAGCCATGGCCGTGGGGATGCTTAACAAACCGACTGTTTTTGTTTGTTCAATGGGACAGTGACTGGATTGGTGCTAACTGCCAAGCAAACCCCTTTCACACATGCCCTGCCCCTGTTTGCCTAATTTAAAAAACAGGGAAATTGCAGCAGGTGGGGGGGGGTTGGATATATTGTGGGAAGACTCATTTCTTTCACTTTTTCTGGATTTTAAATAGTATTCACTCCAAATTAGTGCTTAGCAGTATGCTGTACATAGTAGATACTTAATCAATGCTTTTTTGTCCTCCCCATCCCTCATCTGGGAGTTGGGAGTGTACAGAGCTGACTGGGGTATTTTCTAAGGTTTCTGCAGACATCATCCAGGGTCAATTCAGCTGTAAATGAGGCAAATTTTAAGTCATTTTGTGGCTGTTAAGGCGGCCCATCCAGAGAGCTCTGGCCTAGCTTTTCTGCTTTCTTTTCAAGAAAATGTATCCATTTCCCAGCCCTTTCTGAATCGAGCTTCAGCTTCACCTACAGCATCAAGCCCTTGCTTGTTGCAGAGGAAAAATTAGGCAAAACATACACATTGTTGGTTTAGGGACATTCAAAGGGAACGCATGGAATACAGTGAAATGGACTCAGAGAGGCTGCTTACAAAAGTCACAGGAGCTTGGGGCAATCTACAGGCCAGTATAAGTCTCTGTGTTCCCCCTGAAATAGCTGCTATGAACAAAATCCAAGTGATCAGCCATCTTCCTTCAGGTAAGGGATCAAGTCTAGCTCTCTTGGGAGGGACCTTGGCAGGCTCCAATCATACAAGATACCAGGGCAAGTACTTGGGCCTCTCAGTGGTAAATTATGCTACCTATATGGGAGATAAATCTCCAGAGCTTTCATATCAAATACAACTTCTGGCTCTAACTGGATTTGTATTTTTTCTTTGGCTTTCTCTTTGTAAAGAAACAGAGAGCTACCTGGTCAAACTACCAAGGGGATCTTTTTTTATAGAACAGGCCAAATAACAAAAAAAAATTCATTTGGTGGAAAACAAGGCCCAGAATCTCAGGGGAAATAATGGGGGGTATGAATAGAGGAAATACTACTACAGGATACCAGGCTATATTACAAAGCTGCAATCATTGGGATAATTCAAGACTGATTAAAGTAGAAAAGCAAAAAAACAGACAAAAAGAGACAGAGCCAAAATAGAGACAAAGAGAGAAAGACACACAGAGAGCTTCACACATATAGGGACACAAAGACTAAGAAAAACAGAGACACAGAAAGATTGAGAGACACAGAGAGATTGAGAGACACACAGAAAGAGAGAGACAGAGAGAAAGAGATTCACACAAAGAAACAAAGAGAAATAAAGAGTCAGAGAACCAGAGACAGAGACAGACAGGGACAGAGACAGAGAGAAAAAGAAAACCAATGGCTGGCCCAAGCATGGCAAACTATTACTCCATGGCCACATTCTGCCCATCATCTATTTCTGTATGGTCTAAGAACCAAGGATGTTTTTTTACATACAATAAAATTTTATTTAAAATTGTAAAAACTTAACTCAAACTTCATTTAGGCGCTGAGATGGGCTGAAGTTTGTCAATTACTGGACTCAATAAGCAAAAATCAGAAAACTGAACATATTTTAAAAATCCCAACTTCTCAATAACTATGGGAAAATGCTTTAAATCACCACTAAAAGAAAAAAAAGTAAACTACAATAATTCTAAAGTATCACTTCCCACCTAGAAAATTGACAAAGATGACAAAAAAGGAAACTAAATATTGGAGAGGCAATAGGAAGACAGATGTGAGTACATTGCTGATGAAGCTGTGGGATGGCCCGACTGTCCTAGAAAGCAATTTTAACTTGCATGAAAAAATGAACCCATGTCCTTGCCTACTACAAGGCTTAATTGTTCACTCTTTTGATTTTTCCCTTCTGCTCTGAAAGGCAGAATAAAACAAAATATCAACAGCAGCACTTTAAGGTAGCAAAGATACAGAACCTGGAAACAAAGTGAGTGCTCTGTGAGCAAAGCAGAACTGCAGTAGTTCAAAAAAAGTGAAAAACACAAATTTTGAGTCATCTCCATTCCCAAGGTTTAGAGGGATTATTTGTGCCCAGCCTGTGTTAGTCTTCCCAGCTTGTATTAGTCTGATCCACTACAGCTGGAGCCACTGTTCATTGACCCTAACATAGTGAAGTCATAATTGGTCCTCTTCAATTATGAAGGATAACAACAGCTTTTATATCATAAATAGACTAAAATGTTAAGCCATATTTCTTCAATCTAAAGAAAAATGGAGATTCCTGTAAACTGCTAAAGAGAGTCTTCTGTAATCTCCTGTGATGGGGAAAGAGATTTTCTTGTTCTGGACTGTCTGGGAGGCTTTAATGACTTCTGTCTTTCTAGCACATTGAATAAAAACTCGGGAGCTAATTATATGAAGCCCTCCCTCAAAACCTGGCACTTGAGCCTGATGGTAAAATGAGAGACCTTCGAGTTAAATAGAATACCCCAGATAATTACATTCTGAACACATTTAATGACACACCAACTTACAGGAAGAGGAAATTCTCTGTTGATTTATAGGCTGCATTATGGAGAAAACAATCTAGTTATAGCCTTGCTCTCTGTGCTTAAAGCATCAGCATTTCCCATGTAATGGCGGGTTAATCTTCGTTCTGAAGTTGCTTCCACTTCTGGAGAGCAACCATGCATGTCACAGTGACAGAGGCATTTTTCTAAGGAACTGAGCTGAGTTCTAAGCTGGCCCCCTTTTAATTCTGTCCTTCCTGTCCTTCACAGAAACCCAGCCACCTAGAGGGTTCCTTCTCTTCTCCAGTACTGACCTGAAGGGAGTTCAGGTAGTGACTGGGTCCTTGCCTCTCCATTGGGGGAGGAGGGTGATGAAATTCTCAGGTTTCAGCGAAGGTTGCCATCGAAAAATTTGAAAACGGAGACAATCCCAATACTAAAGAGCAGCAATTGTTCTAATTTTGCAAACTTCACATTCTAGGCCACATTAAATATTGGAAAGCTATCGAGGTATTGTATTGTATCAAAGTAGCAAATATCACAGGAATTTTGGAAGGGAGAATGACATGCTCAGACTCTGTGACTTCCCATTGCATGTCTGGAAGCAACTGTCTCAGTATCCTAGAAGGTGTTGGAAGACCACTATATATAAAGTGTGTAACCAAGACTACCAGTGCAAAGGGTGATACTTAAGTCATCGAGTTCCCTACTAAGGGCCAGCAGTTGGCAGATAGTCTTGGGCGTAATGGGTATTTCTAGCTCAGTGAGGAAGGGATTGCACTGCAAGGAGACAGGAAGGCTAGAAAGGAGGTGTAGCGGACTCTCATTCTCCATTCTCACAAGACAACCTGATGCAGGCTAGGCCAAATCTAGTCTGTTTGCTGCTGGGTCTGGGGTAAAGATGAGATCCTTTGGGAATCCCACTCTATGAAAGTCATATTTTATATGACCCGCTGAATTCCCTAATGAAACAGTCTTTGAGTCTGCCAACTCTCCCACTCTGAAGCCATATGACTCTGCTATTGATTGCGCCACATCTCTCCATCTTATCCATATGAAGACTTATCCTGGACCACACAGCTAGCAAATGTCTGAGGTGGGATTTGAAGTTAATTCTTTCTCACTTTATGACTCAATACTACCAAGCTGCCTCAGAGAAAATGGTGGTGATTAGTGTAAAGTGAAAAGCTAAATGCCTTCCATGCATCAGGCACTATCACAGATGTTAGGGAAACAAAGGCAAAAGCAAAATGGTCCTTAGTTTCAGGATGGAGGAAAGTGGATATGAAGAGAAATTTATTTTCTATCCTTACAATCCCTTCTTTGTACCACTCTTCTTGACTATTCAGAAAGTTCAGAGAACTTTTGATAACTTCCAGTTTACTGATAACTGATCCTGCTTATTTCTATATATTTCCAAATAATCTGGGAAACAACATACTCAGTAGCAGCATAGATCAGCCTCTCTCAGGCACAGTTATCCATCCTTTCCCTTTCCCTTTCTCTTTCTTTTCCCCTTTCCATTTTCTTTTCCCTTTCCCTTTCTTTTCCTTCTTTTCCTCCTCCTTCTTTATTATGTGTAGGAGGTCTAGGAGAAGAAAGAGAGCTTTAGTGGGAATTTGGTGTGGCAAGCTGAAGACTCTAGCTAAAAAAGAACAAGATCTCCCATTTCATCCAGAGCCATCTTCAGTTGTCTTGATTTGTATCTTGCTACTGGACCCACATGGCTCTGGAGGGGAAAGTGAGGCAGATAACCTTTCACAGCCTTCCTCACTTAAATCCAATTCACTTGCATGTCATAGTGTCCCCTCCCTGATGTCATGGTCCTCTTCAAGAAACTACCACCACCTCTATTGTTGCAAGGACCAAGAGCAGATAAATAAGTAGAGAGAAAAAGCCCATTGCCTTCTGCCTGTCTGTCTTGAATGTTGACTCTGTGGAAAAGGAACCTTTGCTTGTGTTCAAAAACCTTGTTTTTCTAAAGGATTTTTTGCCCATGAAGGAACTGGATGTGTCCAAGGTGAGACAAAGGATTAGATGAATAGTTGAGGACCAAGTGGACATCAGTTTGTGCTTGGTAAGGGATGGGCCAACTTTAAAAGTTTGACTTTCTAGTCCTTGGAGGTCAGGAAAACCTTGTCCTGAAGATGAATTCTCTCACAATGTCTAACACTTGCATTCTCTGAAGGTACTGTGTGACTCTTGACCTCTATTTAGGTTTTAGGATTCTGGAAAGCCTCCCCCTTCCCTTAGGGCAGCTAAAGAAGTGGATCCTTTCACAGTCACAGAATCGGAACTCTATAAGCTCCTTAGCATTATTCTTTGTTCTGCCTGATTCTCACATGATATGGAAAAGGTGAGAAAAATCCAAGTAGCCAAGTAACTTTGAGTTAACCTCTTGTCTTCTGGGGACCTGAATAAATCCTCTCTTTATGCTATCAGTCTTTGATTCAATAGTTTCTGGAAGTATTAATATTAAAATTCTGAACAATCATTTCAGGAAAATTAAAAGGAGGCATTTAATTAGAATGTTTCTTGAGTTTAATTGGATTAATTAACACCTGAATTTGGAAGATGCAAGGGTTTGGTGGAAGGAAATAGCTTCCTATCCTATTTACTCCACAAACCGAAATCAGGCAGATGCCCTAATTCCATAGTTCCACAGTTGAATCTCAACTCAATTACAAAACAAAATCTATAGCCCCAGCTCAAGCATTTGTATTGGGAAGAGTCTGCAGAAGTAATCAACTCCAATTCCCTCTGCCTGATTTAATTACAGAGCAACATTTGGTGCAGCTGCTAATCTCTTATTAGGTGACCCCGTCCCTACTCCCCCTGGCTCATCCAGGAGGAAGAAGGTTATTTATAGTCCTCCACTTGGCCCCTGAGCTATCTGCCCATTTATACTGAAAAATGTCCACTCTGAGAAGATTCCCAGATTTCTTTTAAGTCACAAAAGTTTTCCTTCTTTTAAAATGATCATCTATGAATCGATCCAAGTATTGGAGGTATTCTACATTATATTGAAAGGTAAAACTGTGTGTGTGTGTGTGTGTGTGTGTGTGTGTGTGTGTGTGTGTGTGTGTGTGTGTGAAAGAGAGAGAGAGACAAAGAGACACAGACAGAGACAGAGAGACAAAGAGACACACAGACACAGAGACAGAGAGACAAAGAGACACACAGACAGACAGAGACACACACAGAGACAGAGAGACAGAGAGAGAGAGACACAGACAGAGACAGAGAGAGAGACACAGACAGAGACAGAGAGAGAGAGACACACAGACAGAGACAGAGAAATACAGAGAGAGAGACACAGACATAGAGAAAAAGAGACAGAGAGAAATTCAGGGACGGGGCGGGGAGGAGGGGAATGGAGAGGGCGGGAAGAGGGAAAAGAGAGAAGTTGTTTGATTCCTTGTATGGACTAACCAAGAAGTATATCCTGATTTACAACTGAAAAGAAGAAGTGGGATTGTGGGATTCTGAATGTTGAAACTGGCAAATTACATAAATTTTTTTAAATAAGTTTGTACTTTTTACAACCAAGAGGCCAACTGTGAAGGCTCTCTATTGTCCATTTGATATCGAAGGATCAGCCTGCAGTGTTCTGTGTTCCAAGATCACAGCCTTTAGAGCTCTAAGAGACTTTTAGTACTTTTAGTATTAAAAAGAGGCTGTTTGCCTTTCATTATACAATTATAGAAACCGAGGCCAACAAATAGGAGTGAGCAGAGCTGAGATTGGAACCAAAATGTTCTGACTACTAGTCCATTGCTCTCTTCACTATATTACATGAATTTCTAAAAAAAAAAATTAAAAGTTAATAGCCCAGTGTAGGCTTTTTTCATTGCAGGGGGGACACTCATCATGCATTAATCTAACTTAGAAATAGGTAGACTCTATAGGATTGGACACCATGGGGCATGCTGGGTAAGAAATAGCCCCCTCTCTGGCTCTTCAATCTGACCTTTGCATCCAAGGACTTGACCTTCGCTCTCTCAGGAGGCCAGAAAAGCCCATATCCACTACAAGATCACAAGAGCCCCCTTTTCCTTTCCTTCCCACAATACCAAAGGGTGGGCCTGTTTGCCTTTTCTTTAAGGCTTACCACGTGTGTGGTTTGGATCAGCGTAAGAGAGAGAATTGCTAAGCCTAAAGGTAAAAAAAATTTCTCCATGGCAGCACTGAGCTTCCTACCCCAGAGGACAGCTTTCTGCTCAGAACACTTATTGTGAGCCACAGGAGGGAACGATTGTACTCACTGAGAGCAAATAGGAAGGGAGCGGTGATGACAGTTGCCAGATGTTCCATCATCCCTGAGGGAGCCCTGAATGTTTCTGCCTCGCCTCCAAACAGACCTCATCATCATGGTTCCAGGCCCCAGGGCCCAGTTTTCTGGGCATGCTGTTCTAATATCCATGGAATCCTAACATTTGAGCAAGGAAGGACTGCGATGACAATTATGTCCAACCTCCCTTATTTGAAATATGGAGAAAATGTGACCCAGAGATGGGAAATAATTGGCTCAGGGGTACAGAGCTAGTTCATCTCAAAGCTGAAACTAGTACCACCCCCCTGAGCCAAAATAATTGGCCAATTATTTTGCAATGGAGGATACCGGACCTGAAGTGAGGATGACCTAAATTGGAATCCTGCCTTAGATTCCCCAGGCAAGTCATTTAACCTCAATGTACCTCAATTTCCTCATCTGTAAAATGGGGATAATAATAGCATCTACCTCCTTGGTGGTGATGTTGTGTATTACCCCTCCTATGGTATTCTTGGCTATCCAGAAGACACATTGTTGGAACCCAAACCACATCCAGGATTCTCTTTTGTGATGAAAGGTCTCAAATTATTTTCCAAAGTTTTAGTTTAGAACTCTGGAGGAGAGAGCCCTGGGAGACCACAGTACCTACGGAATGCTAAAAAGGTCAGTTTGGATCCTGGGAGGAGGAGGAAAAAAACTGTATACCAGGGGGAGGAGCTTCAATCAGTTAATCATGGGCCAGTCATTATGCCTCGTGTACCATCACCAAAGGCAAATCTAGAATGAGGAAATGAGGCTCATTCATATCCTTCTCACAAGGAGCCTCCTATGGAAGTTGCACCCAAGCAACAATTATCAATTTTCTGGGACGAGGAAAGATCCCCTCACCCTCTGTTCTGAGCAAGGTTTGGATCCAGACCACTTTTAGATGCTAGGTGCTTTCGCAGGGTCCTAAGGCAAATTATCATCGGGGAACTGGCACTGAAGCCACTGTTACATCCCTGCATCAAAAGGGAGAAGGCAAAGTGATCTGTGGGCTGAAGCGAGAGGTAGTGTGGTTCTGGGAATAGAGAGCTGGTCTGGCTTCAAGTGATGGCTAATAACTTGACGGTTATAGCAGTGTGACCCTGAGGAAGTCATTGGGAACTCCTTCACGGGTGATGGTTGGTCCTTTATAAGGATTCCTAGCAGCAGTGAAGTCCCGGGTCTGGCCTCAAACAGATGAGGCAAGACCAAAACAAGCACATTTCCCCCATTCTGATTCACAGTGAGCATTGCTACCATCTTCTCCCTGGTGATCACTGGCATGTTTAGGGGTTTCTTATTTTTGAGTGTGTCCCTTGTATTTTGGGCCTCTGTCACTGGGTTAGTTGTGTTTCATGCCACAGTGTTCCAAATGAAAAGATCCTTCTGAACCCCAAAGCCCTGACTATGATATTTCTGTCTCTGGGAACTCATTCAGAACTCCACATAAGGCTCAGTGGTCATCATTCTACTCGGGTGACTCGGTCTTACCATCACTGTTGATGCAGACCACCTCCTGCACTTGTGTCCCGGGACCACACTGCCTTCCATTGTCCGGCTCGCAGTCCCCAAGCTTCACGGCCTTCCAGTCGTAGCAGGAAGGCTCTTCACAGGGGATGGCTTCCAGCAAGTGAGGGCAGTTACTAGTCCCTCCGGATCCTCCAGTAGGCTCATTAGTAATCCTCCGCTTCCTCAGCTTAAAGCCTGAAGTATTTGGGAAGGAAAAAGTTTGGTCAGTGGATGGTCGAGTACAATGGACAGCTCCAGGAGGCACGGCCCTTAAGGGGTCAGAAAGACAGGGAATTCTGCTGCCCAGAGGGAGATTCTCCACTTAAAGGATTGAATCAAGGCCTACCAATAATCCTAGAGGGAGCTAAATCAAGGGCCAGAGATTGGATCTCTGATTTCACTGGCACAGACAATGCCCTCTATCAATACAAGTTGGCAACTGTTCTGCATTTATTACCCAAGGCAACTCTCTCTCTACTAGGCTACACTTCCTCTCAGGTAGTCTGTCTTATAAATGGAGAAAGAGTGGCTCAGATATTGACTACCATCACATCCCTCTAGTAAATGTTAGGAGTGAGATCTGAATCCAGGTTTTCTTCATTCTAGCTCCAAAGTTCTAACCACAATCCAATGCTGCCTTTCAAGCATGCAATCCAATCTTAGAGGTTTAAACGATTTAACCATTTGCCAGGTACGTATGTCATAGTTGGTGTTGCCATGGGATAACGTATGCACCTGACACCCACTGATCTTGGAGCCAGCCAGGCAGACAGATGCATCACCTACCTTCAGCTATGGCAATATCCCACTGGGTACCTGAGTTTTCTGGAGAGCTCCAGCTTTTTCCAACTTTGAATACCAAAGCTATTTTAAATTTTAACTATTTGAAGGGAAACTTTCTTAAATGTTTCAGAGTAATTGAACACCCTTTAATTATCTCTTAATGATTCATGCCAAATACACCATTGTGTATAATACAGTGAAGCCATCAGGAAGTAGGAAGAAATATTTGCCTTATCCATTATAGCCCAGGACTCTATAGAGTCTTCTCTTCTCTCTTGGATACCTTTAATATTTTGTTCATATCATCCTTTGCGGTGTGACTATATATCGTCTTTTTCTTTCCTTCTAAGTTAAATTAAATGAAACTAAACTAATTTCACTTTTCTATAGGCTAAGGAACTGGTTCACCAAGGTTATGAAAATTCCTAGAACCTGAGAGTTGGAAGGGACATAACTGGCCATCTGGCCAAGCTATACATGGAAGGAGTTCTCACTATAATATACTACAGACAGGTGGCTATCCAACTTTTGCTTAAATATGTGTGAAACGAAAGTAGGTCCTGAGAAAATGTCTAAGACTCTATACTCTGAATAAACGGGTGACTTTTTTTAACTGCTCAGAAACCTCTTTTTGGGGGAGCACTTTGCAGTTGTGCCCTGAATAAGAGAGGTTGATGGGTAACCAGATCCCACATTTGTAATGTAGTCTCATTTACTTATTTTTTCAAGGACTCTAGCTCCTTTTTTTGCATACTAAGCACTACCTTTAGTAGTACTCGTGGATTCCAAAATTTGTCATATCTACTGAGACATCTTCTCACACAAAGGAAGATACATTCTGAATTGATGACTCTTCGGTTCCCTCCGTGACATAATGAGCCACTTCATCACTGCATGTCCAGCCTCTTTATCTTTAATTCAGTTCTACAGACACTGATTCAGCAGCTATTCTGTATGAGGCCCTGGGCTCAAGCCTGGAGATGGCAGCCTGAGAGAAAGGTATCCCTGTTATCGGGGCTGTGTGCTGTAATGGGATGTGAATGGACGCGGCTCCTCCATGCTATGAGATATCATTGCCATCCCTCGTAGTTCAGTTTTAGGTCACCTTCTGACCCGAGCCTTCTCCAGTCATGAAGATTTCTTCTTTTTGACTCATGGTCCTGGATGTTAAATCATTTCAGTAATCTTTACCATGTGCTTACAATATGCCCAAGACTGTGCTAAGCACAGTGGACAAAAAGCCTAAAGATTACAGCAGCAAATTCCGCTACAGAAGGCCAAAGTGAGAGAGTCACCTACCTTTCTTGCCCTGCTGGTCATTACAGTTTTCAAAGGTACAAGGTCCCCAGGCTGACCACGCTGACACGGCGCACTCAACAGGACAGGGAATGTGGCAGAGCTGAGTGGTGTTCGGGACAGTTCCTGTGCAGAGTTTCCAGTCTACTGGTTTGGAAGCTGTAGGGGAAAATAAAAAAAATGAAATCCCCCAGAAAAGGACCCTAGGCCTCAGTATGATTCCACACTGATGTTTCCAACGTGAAAGGAAGATGGCATTGTATAAATTGGTGTCGTGGACTACTTTTCATTTCACAGATCATAATGGTAGGCTCCCCAAAGGTCTTGACAAGTCTGGGCGCTGGGCTGCATCCAATCAGATGAAATTTAATAAGAGAAAATGTCTAGTCTTACATGTGGGTCCAAAACTCAACCTCATAAGCATAAGACTGGAGAAACACAGTTAGATAATGATGTGTCTGAATGTTGTCGTTTTATTGAATGGCAGGCTCAATGTGAGTCATCAAGTGGGGCAGCATTATGAGAAGCAAAGCTCCCAGAGCCAAGAAGGTCACAGACTCCTTGTTCAGACAAGGAAAATTGTGCTCAGTTCTAGGGTACATATCTATCTAAGGAAACACCACCAGCAATGGTTGGATGGTTTCTAATGAAGTCGTTATTTCTCAGAACATCAAACTTCATTTCTGTGACCACAAGAACTTTGATAAAATTGAAAGGTATGGGACAGTTGGATGGTGCAGTGGATAGAGCACTGGCCCTGAAGTCAGGACGACTGGAGTTCAAATCTGGTCTCAGACACTTAACACTTCCTATCTGTGTGACCTTGGGCAAATCACTTAACTCCACTTGCCTAACACGTGTACAAAATTAGTTTCAAAAAAATTAGTGAAGTTGAAGCATATGTAGTTTGGCCTGAGGTCATTCGTGAGAAGGATGGTACAAATAGGGGAAACAATAGAGAGGGGTGAGTGTTTATGGCCCACAGCTTCTCAGGCTCAGATTTCCATCTGGTGTCCCTACTTATTCCTTGCTTCCAAGTGCAGCTCGCCTGTCCATACCATACAACCAGTGTGAACAGGATTTCCTGTCTAGTCCCTACCAGGATGCCTTGGCTTGTGCTTGGGGAGCATCTTCAAGAAAATGAAGATGAGCTTGGAGAGCACAGCTGAAGGAAAAGGATCCCTTCGACGGACAGTTTCCCTCTCCTCCCCCAGGAACGCCAGAGCAATCTTCCTCCTCCTTGCTGGTTCCACACATGGAAAGCAGGTAGTATTTGTGTGTGTGCACATCTGGGTGTCTCTGCAGATGTGGTGCCCGTGTGACTGCCTGAATCTCTGTGTGACTGAGTGTTCAAAGGTTCATCCATGACTTGAATTACATTATCATTAATGTAATCTATGGAGCAGTTGTTCAGCATTCTATTGGGTGCTACATGTTGAGTGACAGATAAAAAGTAATAGTTCCTGTCCTTGGAGGGATTATATTCTACTGGGGGTTAGTAAATACAAGATCATTTGAGAAAGAAGACCATATTAACGTAGGAAGGGATAATAACAATAAATGTACGTACCTATATAACAACACACTATGTATAACAAACTATCTAGTAATTAAGTGGTAGGTGAAGGTTTCTGAATTGCTTGATATGTGTTAACTCCTTTGATAAGGGAGGTTTCCAGTAGTCCACAGCAAAGCTTCAATGGAAGCTAGGGATTCTGAGGCAGAGAGAAGGAAGGAGCGCTGCTGGTTGTGGTGGGTGCTGGGATGACGGGAAACTCCATGGAGTCTGAGGCTGCAGCTTGATTACTTCTGGGGAAACACGGTCCTCCAAGGGATGACCGCCAACTCGGCCCCCACTGTACTGTTCCCAAGCAACCTGGGTAAAGGTCTGGGCTTAGAGATGGAATGCCATGACAGGAAACGCCAAACAAGAAAGTATGGGGATAAGTCAGAGGAATGATGGGGCATGTTGGGAGAGGTCGGTCAGAATCAAATTGGCACCAATAATGGGTAATCAATATAGGAAGCATCGCCCACGTACCAGGCAATGAGCTAAGCACCCATGAAAGGCGAAAGATGGTCCTTACCTTCAAGGAGCTCATGGTATAATGGAGGAAGAGAATATGCAAATAATTCTGGACAGATAAACAATATGCAATCTATTTATCTATGATATATGCATGGTGATCTATTTCCTATACCCACATGTACGTGTGGTATAAATATATATGTAGTTAGTACACATATATATGTGGGCATATATATACATACATATATATATATATATATATATATATATATATATACAGATGTATATAATTTATAATAAATATATTTACAGAGGGGTGTGTGTGTGTATGTGTATATAAGTGGGAAAGTCATTCACTGTAATAGTGAGAGGTGAGGAGGGACTGTGTGAATCTGGGCTGAGTATTTTATTTCTTCAGAAGGTTGAAGGCACCTATATCCTCTCTAAGGGGAAGGTGATTGGAAATCATCAGATTCCAAAGCCATTCATTCCCATTGGTGTTGATGATAAGCTTAAGGAGGATAAAAAAGGCAATGCTACTATACAGTGGGCACCTCAGGAAGGTTTCCTGGAGTGGAATCAGAGGATGTTCTGTGCTTGTTATGGGAGTTGTCTGATTATCATTATGGAGTTTTGTTTCTTTTTATTCACACAGATTTCACTCTAGTAATGATTGCAAGTATGGAAAATCAGACACACATAATCTGTGCAGGCACCATTTTCCTGGGCTAGCCAGGAGATACCCATCCAACACTGCCCTCCAGACACTTCCCTTCTCACTGCCCCCTGGCTCTCTGCCCTGCATCCAGACCACCGCCACTTTCACTAATGAGACTTCTTCGTCTCATGACTAGGCACAGATCTGTGTAAGATCTGAATCCTTATTTGTTGATGTCACAAATGCTCAAATTAGCTATTTCTGAGGCTTCCCAGATTTGTTTTTCTTTTTTTCCTTCTGGGAACATTTTGATTATTTCTCTTTACGGCAATGAAAATAAACATGATTCTACTTCTATTGCTTGTGTTGTGCAGACCACAGTGAACTTTTCTGCTTATGTTCAGCAGAATTGTTTTCTGATGTGGATTTCCATATCAGTCAAAGCCAAGAATGCTTAATGATATTACTTTTCCAACACTGAGAACATGATGGATCGGTGGAACAAACTAAGGAAAGTAAAATCTAATTTTTCTTAGAAGATTAAAATCTTTACCACACTGAGCAGTTTCTTGTGGCCCAATATGTCCATAATTCAAGGAAGTTAGGGCACCTAGCTGTAAGGCTAGCCAATGAGTATGGTTGGGAGCAATTATTCTAAGGACAGATGATAGCAGGCAGAAGGAGACTCTTTGGGTGAGTATCATGCTGTAGTTGTAGTGTGTGTGTGGGGAGAAACAACCTTGGAAGGTGAAATTAAAAAAAATTAGTAGTAGTAGTAATAGTCAATATTTATATAGCACTTTCTGCATGCCAGGCTCTGTGTGAAGCACTTTACAGTCATTTCTCTCACTGGATCATCAAAACCCTTCTGCAAGATATGTGCAGTTATTATCTTTATTTTACAGATGAGGAAGCTGAGGCAAATAGAGATTAAATCATTTATCCAGAGCCACACAGCTAGTAAGCATCTGAGGCCAGTTGACTTCTGGCCCACTATTTTATTATTGTGTCACCTAACTGCCTCTAACAGGACAGGGAAGCCCTCTTCTTAGTGCAGAAATATGTTTCAGGGAGACTGTTGCCCCTAGGTTATTTTCCCCGTGTGTCACTTATATTGTACATACTTGGGGATTGTTTTTGTATTGTGCTCTACTGAAAAGTGCCCGAACCTCACATATACAGAGCATTAAGAAGTTTGTGCCCTTTGAAAGAGACATGGCCTTTACTCTTGTCAAGACTGACTCGGATTCCACTGAATCCTGTGCTTTCATACTCCTTTTAGATCTTACTCTCATTCTCAAACCCTCGTCAATTCTTGGAAACTTTCTGCTGCCTAAAAATGTTTCTGGTTCTCTCTCTAAGCTTTCAAAAATCTCCATTTTTAATGTCACTTTAATGTCTGTGTATATATACATATCTACATATCCATATTCATCTTCCCCTCCTTTCCCCATCCATCACTTGTAGCAAATGTTTTAAGAAGAGAAGGAAAGAGAACAGGGCAGGAAAATCAATCAATGCAACTGAGAATGAAAATGCATGCAATCTTCCCATCTCTGCAAAGAAGGGATAGTCATTTCTTCTTTTAAATCAAGAAGGTGATTGTAATTACACAAGATTATGAGGTTTTGTTACTTATTCTACTTTCCCCATCCATTATGTGGTTGTTATATATTTTGTTTTATGGGTTCTATTTATGACACTGCCTCAGTTCCTTTAATTTTTCTCGTGCTTCTCCCAGTTCCTCACACCTACTGTTTCCTGTAATTCAGCAATCTTACATTACCTTCATGTGCCACAATTAATTTGGTTATTATCCAAATGATGGACATCTACATGGCTTACTATTCCTTATTAACACAAAAGTGTTGTGAATATTTTTCAAGTATATTGGATATTTATTCTATCTTTGATTTCTTTGGATGATGTACTTACTAGTGGGATCTCTAGGTCAAGGGGCATGTCACTGTCTTTCCATGGGCCCTCTGATCCTGAATATCTTTTGCCAGTTTTCTGAGTGGGATGTATCTTTTTTTAGTAATTTTTAGTAATTTTCCTCCACCATGCTTAATAAAATATTTTTTTCCTAGTTATTCTATAACTTTCTCTTATAGAGTCAAACTCCTGGAAAAATTAATTTATACTCATTAGCCTTCTTCTTTACTTTGGTTCTTTGAACGTTTTAAAAAAATTAAACCTTTTATTTTCAAAACATATGCATAGATAATTTTCAACATTTACCCTTGCAAAACTCTGTTCCATTTTTTTTCTTCCCTCCCCCCCCTTACAGGACAAGTAATTCAATGTATATTAAACATTGCACATTATTTTTAACAGGGCTCCCAACCCCATCATCTGATTCAAACTGCTCTGTTCAGAGGTCATCAACAATCTATTATCCTCCTTCTCCCACCATTCCCACATTCAATCACTTGCCAAATGCTATTGATTCTACCTCTTCAACAACTGTTGTTTCTATCCCTTCCCTTCCAGTCACAGTCATTACTCTAGTTCAGGACTCCATCTCTGGACATCCCAGGACTCAGGGCTATTGCAATGGCCTCCTGATTGTCTGAAAGTCTCTCCTCTGCAACATATATTCTATCTTGATGTCAAATTGACATCACGTATCTGACTTCACTCTTCTGCTCAAAACTGTGAAGTAGACCCTTTAGTATTTAGTATCTAGAAAAACACTAATTCCTCAGCAAAGCACTGCGGTTTTCACAGTCTGGCTCTGTCCTAATGTTTTTATTTACTTTACACCCCAGCTACAGAACAACCAGCTGCTCCACAACCTTGACATTCCATCTCCCATTTATGTTTTTTCACCGTCTAATCTAAAAGCTGGAGATGCTCTTTCTTTCTTCCCCTGGACTCAATTCTCATGTCACTTCCAAAAAAGGAAGTGTGCTCTGACCCTTTGCTTTAGTACCTTTTATGTAAGGTAACATATTTTATAAGGAGCGTAGATGGTGCTTGAGGACAGGAATTGTGGCCTTTGTCATTTTATAACAGTCTCACATTGTTGTTGTTGTTTTTTCATATAGAAGGCATTCAATCAAGTCTTGTTTAATTAAATTTAACCTATTGAATGGAGACTCTAGGGCACAAGGTCTGTAATATTTCCTCATTACTTGACCATACAAAAATCAAGGATTGAGATCTTGTAATTTGGTCAAGGGTCTCGGGCAGTAACTTTTCAAAAATTTTTCATTGAATAGGAAGAATCAAACTGAATAGAAAATTGAATAGGAAATGGTTTAAAATTCACAACATGTAGAAACAAATCTTTGAGTGATTCTTAAAGAAAGGTGTCATCAGACTGGGAACCATCTCTGAAAGAGATGAACACTGTGAAAAATTATGTTCTCCTCAGGTAGTTCTTCATGAAGTCTGGAATGATATGCCATTTTAATAAATAGATACATTTATACCATCCTCAAGAACATTCATTTTTTTCATGTGGTTGAAATTTAAAAATACAAATTATTAGTCCTGTCATATTATCCTAGAGAGCATGAACAATATGAAGGGAGGCCGGTGAGATCAAATTTATCTGTGGACTTAAAGACTGGCTTTAAAATATGGGTATGATTAACCAAAGTATGTTCTTTAAGGTCCATGGTTCAGCCTTGTTCTTTATCAGGTCAAGTTTAGCCATTGGAACATTTTCAGTGAACCGCTTGGACTTTGAATGAAAAATCCTCCATCAAAATCAAGCAGCTAAAATATTGAGCCTGGAGTCAGGAAAACTCATTTTCCCAAGTTCAAATCTGGCCTCAGATATTTACTAATTGTATGACTCTGCCTCAGTTTCCTCCTTTATAAAATGAGACTGGAGAAGGAAATCGCAAAATGAGGCAATGGTTTTGCCTCAAAAATTTCCACCAAAAGAAACACCCAGTAAATTAAAGCAGCAGAAATGAGAATTAAAACAAAATCTTCTTGAAAACTGTCTTGCTGTTCATCCAAGTGAACTCTAGCAAAATGAACTGTTTCACATTTTTTTTCTTTTGAAAAATACCTAAATCTCATGAATCAAACAAACCAAGGCAGACAGCCAAGGCATTTATTTCTGTCAGATTATTCCCCTTTCAGGGTTTGCTTTATGAGTTTTATTCTAAACAGGACACATATTGATTCGAGCAATTCCCAGGCAGATAAGAAGTGCTCTCTACCACACAGAAGACAATCACAGGTCTATATCTTAATAGTTCTCAGAACTCTACTCTATGAAACTCAATTTTTCAAACTTGATCAGGAATCAAGCTGTGCCCCCGACTGTTCTTGTGGAATCAAATTCATTGTCTTGGATTTTCTAAAGAATCATCATCACTGACAAGGTAGGCTCCTTGTGTTAAAAATTCTGAGATCCTTATAAGGACAGAGTCTGTACAGAGGGCAGGGTCCAAGATGTAACTTTAGAAAAAATGTTCATTGACTAGGAACAGTCAAATTGAATATCTTGATTTTTATCAACAATCTAGAAGAAAGCATAAATAGTCTCATATTAGACTAGGCTTCTGGATTGCATAAAGCTGAGCTATTTAGTTATTTTTCAATCATGTTTGATTCTTTGTCAAGAAAACCCCAAAGGGACTCACAAAGATACTGCAGTGGTTTGCCATTTTTTTCTCCAGCTTGTGTTACAGATGAGGAAACTGAGGCAAAGAGGGTTAAGACCAGATTTGAACTCAGGAAGATGAGGCTTCCTGACTCCAGGCATCTATCCACATAATTGCCCTTATTAAACTATGAGAGCTAGCTAGCTGAAGGTAGAATAACTGAAAAACAGGATAGTATGAGGAAAATACTAGGTCAAATTGAACTAAAATGCAACTTCATAAGGAGAATTTTGGCTAAACCAATCAACTTCTATAAGTAAAATAGAAGAGTGAGATTTTGCCTAAAATATGCCTGGGATCTTAATGGTTGGTAAGCTCAATAAGTATAACAGGGAAGCTAGCAAAGTGATTGTGATTACAGTCTGCATTAACAGCAGTAGGGCCCTGACAAAAGGAGGAAGCAGTCCCATTGTGCCCACGTCTAGTGAGTTATAAGAAGTCAGTGGATCATGCTCAGTTCTGGGAACTACACAGGAAGAAAGAAATCGCTAAGTGGAAGAATGGCTTATGTTTGGCAATCATGACTTTGATGCAATTGGAGGCTGTGCCAGAGGAGGCTAGGTTGAAGGAACAAATGAGATTTAGGCTTAAAAAGAGAAAATTAAGGAAGACCACGTTAGCTATCTTCAAGTGTCTGAAGGATCCGAAAGGAGGAGAATTATTGTGCTTGATCTGAGAAGGTCAAATTGGGAGTAACTGGAGGAAACAGATTTCAGCTTAGCCTAAGGGAAAAAAAATTCCCAGTAATTTGAATTATTCAAAAATAAATGGACTGGCTCAGTAGGGAGTAAGTTCCCTGTCACTGCAAATACAGGAATTATGGCTCTGTTCCACATGCTGAAGAAGGGTTTCTTGCTCTGCTAGTGTTTAGATTAAATGACCTCTGAAAGTCTCCTCCACCTGTGAGATTTGATCATGATTCGAGTCAGAACTATTTGTACAAGGAGACAGAGATTAATTTCAATTTTGTAAATCTAATTATGTTGTCATCCTTCAGAAAAAACAAGGGAGAATTTTAAGTGCAAAATAATTATTAGCAGGCATAGCCAGTTTTTGCTGCTATCCTCCCACACCCGGAGTGTTCTTCCTTCTTACTTCAACCTATGGGCTTCATTCATGTCTCACTTAATGCCCCACTTTGTACAAAGAGACTTTCCACATCCTCACTGATGCTAGGGCCTTCCTTGGGTGATTATTTCCAATTTATCTTTTCTGTATCTTGTTTGTATAGGTTGTTTGCATGTTGTTCCCCATTCCTTCTCTTTCCCACCATACCCTGTCAAACTGAGCTCCTTGAGAATAGGGACTAGATATTCCCAATGCATAGCAAGTGTTTACCACATAGTAAGAGTTCAATAAATGCTCATTTACTTTACTCTTTATTTGTTCTTTTAGAATCAATCCCGAAAAGCTTGTTTTTTTTAAAACTAGTAATTCTTAGTAATCTTGGAATTGTAGCGTCAATTATTCAGATATAAGTGGATCAAATTGCCATAAAGATTCCTTTTGATTCCCATATTCTGTTGATTTTTCATTGAACTAATAATTTTGACTTATGACAAAAAGAAAGTGCATCACATTCAAGAAAACCACATTCTCTTTAAATAAGAATAGGAACGTCCTTGAGTTGTTAATTGAGTTTCCTTGTCGCACCTGTGAGCTGGTACTTAGTCTCTAGCAGGTGCAAATGGCTCCCTAGCACAGCATGACTCATCAAGGGAATTTGAGGTAAAGCTTGTTGGTTCTAAAGTACACCCTAGAGCATCCATTCCTTGCCATTGCCCAAATGCCTTCCTATAAGATGATGCTCTGGTGTTCTTCCCTATCTGAGGCATTAGCTCCAGTGTGCTGGGTTTTGTTTGTTTGTTATTGTTATTTCTGCTTTAAAAGTATTAAGGTTGGTACACTACTGTCAGACACTGATTCCGGAAAGGGAAACTGGAAAGAGAATATTTTCTTTAGTGTCAAATGTAGAAAGGCTAGCGCTGATAAGGCAGAGGGAAAGCCAGGACCAAATCATGATATTCATATGAGTTTCAAGATCCATGAATACAGAACTTAGACGTCTTTATATATTGCAGGAGAAACATTCTTTCCAAAGGAAGCGATTAGCAGAAGATTAATTAATTTAATCGGTGTCAAGTATTGATTGGATGCTCATCATGTGTCCAAATGGTTTCTGTGCAAACTCTCTGTTCCACTTTGGACCATGGAGAAATGAAAGGGGCAGATACTCTGCTGATTCTGTCTTCACAATACCGCTCACATTCATCGTCGTCTCTCCACCCACAAAGCTGGTACCCTAGTTCAGGGTTTCATCATCTCCCACCTGGACTACGGCAATTGCTCTCTCTGACTCTGGAAAATGCCTTTGCTAGCCTACCGTTCCTTTGCACAGCTGCCAAGTTCATCTTTGCAAGGCTTAGATCTCATAAATCTAGACCTCTACTTAAAAAACATTTAGTGGTTCCCACTTGGTGCTAAGTTCAAATGAAACCTTCTTAGTCAGACACTCATGGTTCCACTATGGCCTAGTTTTAACTGAAGATCACCCCGGCACCTATCCTTGGTTCTACACTAAATGGGTAATTAGTATTCCATATTAGCAGAGTACTGGTTCTGGAACTGGCTCTTAAACTCTATCCCAGATATTTTCTGCCTTTGTGACTGTCTTTCCTGGAATGTAATTTCCTCTGGTATAAGGTGAGAGGAATTGTACTAGATGGTCTTCTGAGTGTTCTCTGTTCCTCTGAGTTGCTGTCCCCTGCCTCAAACTTGCAACCCATTCATTCCTTATGTCTGCCTATTAAAATATTTTCTTTTTTTCAAGGGTTAGTTCTAGCGCTGCCTCTTCTGGAATCCTTTCTGGATTCCTCCTACTAAAAATGTTCTCTTCCTCCTATTCCCTTCCTCATTTCCTCCCAGGAGCTATTGTTTACATTTCTTTTCTGCCTCCATCACACCCTATCTTCTATCATAGTTCTCCATTAACTCCTTTCCCCCCCACATGAATAAGAGCCTGATCTTCCAGAGGACCTGTGACCAAGCAATCACCCTCTGCCCAAGCTGGAAAGGAACCTTTTAGATGCAAGCAGGCTACTCCTTGGACATGGCGCATTAGATATCATTGGACCCATAAATGAAGTATTTCCAGGACAATAGGACCAGCCAGAGCGTGGGCTCTGAAGAGTATTTTAGGCTCCAAGAACTCAAGCTTACCTCCAAATCATGATGAGATCCTGAAGAAGGAGGCCAATGGAGGCTAGTCTAAAGTAGGTTTTGTTTAAATACTATTGTTCTTGCTCTCAAGAAGCTCTTAAACAATTTCATCATCTTTAAAATGGGACCTTATCTAGAGGGCTTCTTTAGAGGCTCAAATGACATAATGGATTAAAAATGCTTTGAAAACTTCAAAGTGCTCTAGACATATTGGTTGTTAATATTATGAATTTTGGAAAGCAACATTAGTGTGCATAATTTGGTTATTGAAAATGCAGAGAAGATGGTGTATAGTTCACTATTTAAATGGAACAATCCAAGTTCAGTGGGCAGTGGGACTCCAGGGCTACGGAGGTGGAGCAGCTAGGTCAGGCTTCATGAGACAAGGGTCGTGTTCCAAAAATTTGTAGAGATCCTTGCCCTCACCTGCCTTTTAATCAACTACTGTGGAATATTTCCTCAACATCCACAATATTTCTTCTGTCTATTGCCAGCTTTCCATATCTCTAGTCACTCCTCAGTCAAGCCTCATCCCTGCTCACATGAACTATTGTAGTGGACATTGTCTCCCTGTCTCCAATATCTTCCACTCTGAATCCATCGTTCACTTGAGTGAGAAAAAGATATTCCTAAACCATGACTCTGACTCTTGCTTGCTACAGTAAACTCTAGTTTATGTTAAAAACTATAAACTTATTTAATGCCTTCCATAACAAGGACTTATTTTGCTGCTCCACACGTATAACAATCCCTTTCCCATCCTTGCTCCCCTGCAATGTGGTCTCTTCTACCTGGAAAGTACATCCCTTCTCACCGGCACATCTTAGAATGCTGACTTTCTTTCGAAATGAATCACTCATCAATCTTCAGTTCAATTTGCCTCTGCTATGAGGGGCTGTTCTTGATCCTCCAGTTACTAGTGCCTTTTCGTCCCCTGAATGATTAGCTTATATATATTTTGTGTACATTTGTATAAAGAGCATCTTACTTCCTGGTCATTTCCATGACATTCATGCCTTTTCCCCACCAGAACCTGGGATATCACCCCAGTAATGCTCCCAGCGCCTTCTCTTCTTCCCACCTAACTTGTATGTCTTGTCTTCTCCCATTAGAATGTAAACTCCTAGGACTTAGTACAATGCCTGGCCTATGAAAAGCCCTTAAGAAATAATCCTTGTGGAGCAATTAGGTAGAACAATGCTTAGAGCATCAGCCCTAAAGTCAGGAGGATCTGAGTTCAAATCTGGTCTCAGACACTCAACACTTCCTAGCTGTATGACCTTAGTCAAGTCATGTAGCCCCAATTGCCTCAGCAAAAAATATAATAATAATGATAATCTTTGCTCTCTCCATCTGACTCTGAGTGCTTGGCACATAGTAAGTGCTTAATACTTATTTGAGGATTGGTTCAGAGAAGAGGGGAAGCAATCCCCAGGATTTACTTGCCCTCTTTTGCTGAGAGAATGCTCCAGAGTTCCAGTCACGACTAGATCCAGATCGAAAGCTTTAGGGTTACAACGGTTTCTCCTTCAGGGGTCAGGAAATCCAGCTTTGCCCAACTCAAACAGGAAACATCAAGATAATCTCTCCCTATATTGTTTTTCGACTTCGATGTCCTGAATGACGTTAATGAAGACTATGATTTCAAGTGGTCACACCTATAGAAATGCCATTTTTGTGGTTTCCACACTTGCCGTAGAGTGACCGGGAGCCGCAAGCTCCTTTTGGCTCAGATGACGGCACTCAGGCCAGAAGAATTTGCTGCCATCCCGTCCCTCTCCCACTGTCATTCTTTCTCTTTATTTCACTTTGCTTTTAGCAGGAATCAATATTAATGAGCTTCACAATGGAGTTGCTGCTCCCCTGTTAACACTGGAGAGAAGTCCTGCTCCCCATCGGGCCATCAGCAGCAAGCAGGAAGCCGCCAGCCATGGGCTGTTTCTTTTCCCTCTTTAGCTGGAGACGAGCTGGCTTCTGCAAAGCTGTTAAGTTTATTCACCAGAGCACAGCCCGAGAACATATTTCATGGCTCCTCCTGGTGCCATCACTCATTGACCCGGCACTGACAGAATCAGCACTTGGGTAACAGAGAGCCCCAGGACTGTGATCTCCTGATGGGGCCAGATTAGCTAATATCCTAGTCACCATCTTTGGTTAATGGAGGTCACTGTGCTAATGAGTGGCAGTGAGGTTTTACCTCTCTCGGGTTACAGCATGGAGTAAGATATCCTTTCCTTAGTAGGGACCTCTGGGAATCAGCAAGCCTTAAGTGCCTCTGGTAGCAACTTCCCAACCACAAATCTCAGTGATATCAGAATCCTGGATCCTCAGAACTGGAGGGGGCCACTGTAGCCATCTTGTCCAGTCAATGGTTATCCAGTCCCTATTTAAAAGACCTAGCACCATGAACCATTATTATGATTTTTCAGAAGAATCACGGCTATGGATGATCCAGAAATCAATGGAAATATACAAGGTGAATTCAAGGCAGTAGGATATTACCTGGGAATAGGGGACATAAATGACTTGTAGGACTAGAAGAAAAATGGGCCTAAGGTCAGGGGTCTGAGGCATAAAAAATGAACCATCCCAGAGATGCACTAGGAACAGCACAAAAGCAAGAGAAAAGCTTTCAAGCCCTGGGTAGAGTCTTTTTAAAAAAAAGATAATTTACAAGAAAATATGGTCAAAGACTAGAGAGAAGGGGGCTAAGATCTTTATCAAAGAGGGTCCAGAGCCAAGTTTTTAATTAAAAAAAGAGGGGGGGGAAGAGAGTAAGTCTAGAAATGATTAACCTATGGATCCAAGTCTGCTCAGAATTGCCTCATCACTGTACAATTTACAGATCTATTTTTGAAGAAAAACAACAGGCACAACAAAACCTGTGTAAACCAAAATACTGCAGATATTTCTGGCAGCTCACTATTTAACAGAATCCTAAGGGAATATTTTAAAGAAGAAAAACATGAAAACAATAGAATAAAGCATCTTTGGGGGCATAAGATTTTCTTTCAGCGGGAGAGAGGAACTGAAGAAAGTAGGGAGTGCCATTGGGCCATTCAAATATAGAGTTTAGGGTAGAATTAATATGAATTTGGACTTTTCCATATCTTCCATCAGACTGGGACCCTACTCTGGTTTTTTCCCTGTCACTCACAGAGAATGGATAGATCTGGGCTCTATCATTATACTAAATGCAACAAGGAGATCTAGTATTCTTTATATCCCCAAACATGGTACGAGTGACGGTAGATAAGATACCACTCTATCCCGCAAATTAGACAGCATCACACTGATGAAATGATTTTGGCTGAAACTTACAAGCCTTTAGATTAATGAAAACTTTCTTTAGCTATGACCACGAACACAATTTAGAGATCTAGCCTCAAGTACTGAGAGGACTTGGTTATATTTGGGGGAAATCAATCCTTCTTTGTGCTCTCCCTGCTCTATATGCCAAATGCTGTCTCCCTGTCTCATCTGCTTACTTTGTTCTACAAAACTGAAATGCTCTTTCTCTCCTTCTTTGCCACTTGATTTCCTTTCCACACTTTAAAGAATTTATATGCCTCCTTCTCTATGATGCTGAGTCTAATCTTCCCTTCCTTCATGGATCTCACAGAGCACTTCATTTGATACTTCTCAGAATGTCTTTTCATGTAACCTCAGGTTTACTTTGATAGTTCTCAGCATTAGTGCCTTATCATTATAGCCTAGGAGCCCCATGGAAAGCTAGGATTATGGCTTGGCTAAACACTGCATCTTTCTCAAGTGTAAACACAAGTCTCTACATATAGAAGGCACCACACCAATTTTCCTTAAACTGAATTGTATTTAGGAGGTTCTTTTTCCTTGAACCTTCATTGTGACAGGGAATTCATAAATCACTTATAACATCTTTGCACCCATTTTTTTAATATGATGGGATCAACTTTGATTATTGCAATATATGCAAAGGAGAAAGGGAGAATAGGAAATAAATGAAGAGAGAAGATAGAAAAGGTGGATCTGAGATGCCGATTCTAGTTCTTAAAGGGGCTTTCAAATATTTTCAAGCAAGGCTTTCTGTGGAGAGGACCAATTTGGCATGTCATATTTTGTGGGCTATAAACTTATGTTTAGCATTATTGACCCTAAAAACAACTGGAAAGACTCAGGATATGGAAAATAGTCATATATAAATATATGTATATATAAAACCAGATCCCACTTTTACTGACAGAGCTCTATTCACTGTTGCAAATGATTCTAGACACTTTATAGATGAAATATTTCACTATCTTTTGAAGCCCTTTTCTTAAATGAATGGCAGTTATTGGCCATGTTTTGATGAAAATGATGACAATGACCAAGTCAGTTTGGGGTGCTTCTCAGGAATGGGGGATATGTGCCAGAATATGAGTGCTGCCGTTGAATAAATACTTCTTTGAAATACTGAAGTAAATGAGTAGAAATGCCTAGAAAGAGGGACCTGAAGGCTTAGCTTATTGCTGCCCTCTGCTTCTTGCCCCTTTCAGGCCAAAACTAGTATGAGCTCAGTTCTGGCAACATCTTTTCTAAGGGTCTTTGATAAGCTTTTGTGGTCAGAGGAGAGTGATCAGGATGGTCGTGGTTCTCCAATAGAGGCTAGATGAGGATCATTTCAAGGAAAAGGTGATTTTAAGTATATTAAATATGTGTAATTTGATTGCCACATTTTCATATTGCTAACCTATGAGACTGAAGGAGGATTAAAGTTATGAGACATAGCTCCAGATGGCAAAATAAGGCCCTGTTAGGTGGAAGGTGAACAGAAGTAGATTTTAGATCAACATAAGGAAGAAAGCACTTACAAAACACCAGAATTGTACAAAAATGGAATATGCATCTTAGAAAGCAATGAGTTCTTTCTCCAGTGGTGCTTAAATAAGGCCTCTAAGATTACATGTCAAAGATGCTACAAAAGGTATTCATGTATATATTGATCATTGGGTCAGGCTGTGTGGGACTCTCATGGCCTCCTTTACACAAACGATCCATAGTTGTGAGGTAGTTGGCCAGGTTAGAGAGAGAGCCTGTGATTCTTAGTGAAAGCATGTTTTTAACCTCTGCAGGAACTTGCCACCTTCTCCTTCCAAGTAACACAGGCTCACTGCTCAGATAAGTGACCCAAATCATGAGGAGTTTAACTGAGGTTCATTGAATTCCATGTTTGCTCATGAATTGGTTCATTTCTCTCAAAAATGCCTCGGGGACAAGAAGGAATGTCTTATAAATAAAGGAGTCATAGAGAGCTTAATTGACTTGTAAGAAAATGGTATAGAAGAGAAAAAAGGAGAAAGAAAGGCCTTGGGATTGTGGGATCTCGGAGGATTGTGGGATCTCGGGAGATCACCATCCTGGCTTTTAGCACTAGGAGGATGCCTTCTGAGGAGAGAGGGAGAGATGATGAGAGACTATCCTACTTGTTGTCTCATTGCCATGTGTATCAACCATTCAATCATAATTTCTTATTCCAACTTTGGGATTATACATAGCCAGTTGTTCAAACAGGAGAATGAAGAGGCAAAGGTCACTGATTTGGTCGCTAGGCTTTTCACCTTCCTGGCTGTATAACTTTGGTCTGGTCCTTGCATCTCTCTTGTCTTATTTGTGAAGGGGACTTGATACCTAACGATCCTCTATCCAACCCCATCATTTTACAGAGAAACAGTCCAGAGCTTAAAAACAGACACACCCAGGGTCACACAGATAGGATTTGAATCTAGGTACTCAAATAGGGACCTGAAAACCCCTGGTTCTTCCTACTGTCCCATGCTCTTTCTCACAGAGAGTGAACATGGATTTCTTCACTAAAACCTAGGTAGTTAAAGTGAAGTGAGGGGTTAAACTGGGAAGAAAAAAAGCATTTTTTAAATCAAGTTTCTTTCCATTCTACTTCAAGGGTAGCAGCACCTACTCCTAGCAGGGCATCAAGTTGGGTGCTTTTGGAGGACTTTATTTGCTTTAAGGTGCATGTTCTAACTCTCAGTTGGTAGAGCTGAGATTGTTCCTGATTAGCTGTGCTCTGACAATGGCTGAGGGCTCCTCCATCTCCTCAGGAGCTCTCCACCAGCAGGATTCCCATAGACGACTGCTCATACTCATAGTCCAGGACAGATATATACAGCTACTATCCTAGAGGTTCCATTGTTCTAAATTTGTCTCTAGTTGTTGGGATTCAGATCACCTTTAGGATCCATGGTTCTCCAGTCACAGACTAGAGATCCCCCAGAGGGTCCCTGCCTTATTTTCATTCTAAATTCTCTGTGGAAATCAGAGATAGAACCTAGACTCACATGGTACTACAGAATTTGGGTCTTAATCCTTTATTTTGACACAGGATGATGTCTTAACCATACAGGGACTGAAGTGGTTGAACTTGTTCCACACATGTTAGGCAGCAAGGTGGCGTAGAACTGTGTTCATAACCTAGCTTTGCAGCTTACAACCTGTGGCATCTCGGGCAGGTCATTGCACCCCCTTATGCCCACAGGTTCCTCATCTGTAAAATGAGGTACAGGTATGAACTATAAAACCTTCCTCAAAGGGTCCTTCCAAATGTAGAGGGTTCTTTCTAACTCTTTGATCACCAAAAAACCAAAAGCCAGATCCGAATGCCTGGATTCTGGGCAAACCAGATTCCTAGATTGCATGATTTGTTCTTCTCCTCTTGCTACTCCTCATATCCACAAAGGCTTAGGACAGCCTCTCTTGGTCAGCTGTGCAGACTCTGAACCATTTTTATTAACCCGACTTTGCATGATCCCTCTTCATGTTTTCTACATTCCCTCTCACATACCCTGGGTGAATTGCATAGTACTCCCTTATCTCCCCATGCTTTCATGCTTCCTTCACTTTTCTTAGGCCATCTATCCCCTTTGTTCCCAGTCAAAACTTCTGTGTATGCCAATCCTGCCCTTCCTTCAGGCATTAGATCAGATTTTTATGACGTCTTTCTTAATGGCATCTTCTCAAATTTCCCAACACTTAAGTTTTCATACTCTTAACTTTCATCACAGCTATTTTTGCATGGGTCTCATTGACTCTTCCCCCCTCACTCCTTGAAGGCAAATCCTAGGTTTTAGTCATTTACTAATCACCAGTATAGCATTTAGCATGGTTACCTTCCAAAGAGCAAGAATTTAATAAACTAATTAACAATTATACTTATAATTGCTCAAGGAAGGCAGCATTATACCCATATGGTACCTTGGTTATAATATCTGTTCTGCTTACAAATTTTTAATTTGTCAGTATGTTAATATCTTTTGAGGCATCTTTTTTGATGGCTTATTTTTATGAATAAAGGTCTCCAGTGGAAAAATTATAAAACTACCAAAACCTTGTGCCATTTAGTGGGAAACATGAGGTGACTTCCTAGAAAGAGAAAGGGTATGCATATAAATATCTCTCTAAGATGGTTTAAGCCTTGAGGCAGGGAAATGGACTCTGGACCTCTGCAGGTCTCTCCCTGCCCTGCCCCATTGATACATGATTCTGATGGAAATATCAAGCAGAATAGCCCCACCTACCTGTGATTTCAAAAGTGATGGATAGGAGGGGTGCAGCACTAGCCTTCGACCGGCTCTGAGACTGACTTTCTGAAATAATAGGGAAATAGCAGCATAAGCAAAGACGTGTGTGCAAAGGGGCTTGGGGAAAAGGCAAAACAGGTGACATCTACACAGAAAAGGCAATGGTGTGGACAATGATCAATGGATGCCCTTCGTTAATGAAGGTGCCCTTGCTCTCATGTAGCCCCTGCTTTTCCAAGCACTGGGGAAGTAGTAGCAGCTCCCCCTTCTTCTCTGCTAATGATACTATTTTATAACCTAACCCCCTTCACAATTTCCCTTGTAGCCACATTCTTGTTCTGAGTGGGGGTGGCTCCTTTAGAGGGCTTTTTCCTCATGCTGCACGGAAGCACCAAAGTCTTCTCCTCATCTGTCTTTGGGGCATTCTTTAAATACCCCAGAGCCTTTTTGTATCTGTATCAGGGGGAAATGTCCCCTGGAGCTGCGGGATCTAGGCTTTCCACCCCTTCATTCAGAGCTCTCAGAGGAGCCTTGTCCCATTCATGCATCCCGAGTCAAGTTACGCTTTAACCAGCTCGGAGGACCCTGCTCAGAGCGCCACCTCTTCCTGAGCTAATTTGCCAAGCACCAGTTTCACAAAAGCCCAGGCCCATGGTAGCTTGCTCCTGTGCTGCCTCCAGGGCCCTAGAATCATCAGCCGGAGCCGGGAGCTGTCCAGGGTTTTGACCAGCTCCTCTCTACAGAGAAAATGCCAGCCTTCAGCTCCCTAGCAGAAAGGTCTCCCATTTGCTCACCTGAAGCTGGCTTGAAAAGGCTGCTAGGGCAGGAGCGTTACAAGGAGCTGGCAGCTGCAGTGGGAGCCATCTTCCTGCTGTTAGTGCTGCTGCCTGCATCCTGCTGTGTCAGTACGCTTCTGCTGAGGCTCAGTGACTCAGGGAGAATAGCAAACATCCGGGATAGTGCCCTGCAGACCCAGCTGGGGCGCCAGAAGCGCAGTATCCCTGGCTGACTGGCTGCTGTAGGCATGCACCAGGAAGGGCGTTGCCCATGTCTGCACTGGGAAAGTCTGGGAAGGGGAGGAGAGTGCAGCCCCCTGTACACACAAAGCATCCATTTCTATTTCCTGGGCAGGAACTGGGCTGGAATGGCTGGGCTACAAGTTGCCCTAGGGCACAGATGGTCAGAGATCCCCTCTGTGAGCCTAAGAGCAGCCTGAGTAGCTTTGCTTGAAGGTGCAGTGAGCTAAGGGCTTGGGTTTGGGAAACTGCTGAGTCACAAACAAAATGCCAGACATGATGGCATCTCTGCCATAGCCTGACTACTCAGTTATAAACATCTTTTGCCCTTCTTCTTCTTTGTCATGTCCGAATCTTTGTGACCCCAGTGGGGTTTTCTTGGCAAAGATCCTGAGGTGGTTTGCCATTTCCTTCTCCAGCTCATTTTTGCAATGGAGGAAACTGAGACAGAGTGAAGTGACTTGACCAAGATCAAACAGCTAGTGAGGGTTTGCCAAAACCAATCTGGGGCTGGTTTTGAATTCAAGAGACATGAGCCTGACTTCAAGCCTGGCACTCTATCCCATCTGGTTGCCCAGCAAATACATCTAGGCAGTGCTGATCACTTAAAAATAATGACTTAAAACAAGGTTACTTTAAAAGGTCCTTTAAGGAAGGCCGTGTTTCTTTAGAGCTGTCCTCTCTGTGCTTACTTCCATCCTCTCCCTTCAAAATAGCCTTTGGGATTGGTTGATCTTACTATCTGCCAGGTATGAATCTAAGGCTGAGACCATAAATACAAGCAGAAGTCAGTCCTTGCCCTGAAGGGGTTTCTGTTCTAATTGATAAGGATATTGCTTCTGCTGGTGACTACTTTTAAATCGTCTAACTTTATTTTCACTTGAGCATTCATGCTCAGCCCATCTTTAATTCTTTCTGTCCACTTCTGCCCACTTAGAGGTGAAGATTCCCCAGTGATTTGTAGATATTATAATGCTTTTCTGCAGGGAAATTCTAAGTGGAATTTGTATAAGCATAAATATTGGTAGATTTTTTCCTAAAGTACAAAAAAACTTTCAGAAAAGAGCAAAATTTTTTGTGAAATATATATGAGATTTAGCAGGTAAGCAGTTAGTGTTTGGACCATTGTATATAGAGTCCAGAACATCTGAGTTCAAATTCAAGCCAGTTGCTTAGTCCATCTTGGTTTTCGCTCCCTGTTATGTGAAATGGGGTTAATAATGGCATCTATCCTGTAGGATGATTGTAAGGATCTAATGGGACCATAAATGCTAGTTCTTGACACTTAAATCTTGAGTAGCTTTGTTGACCAACTCTGCTCTTGAGATGAATTTAACCCTATCTCAAAAACTTGTCTATGGAACTTGTCAGACATGTCCCGATTAAATTTTTTTTGCAATAATAACATGGTACCAGTTTGTGTACTTAGTGATTTTTCAACTGATAAAATTATATGTTAAACATATTAGATTCTAAGTTTGTAAATGGCATTAGGAAATGAGTAAATGAAAAAGAGAATGAAAGGTCTATCTCTGATAGGACTTTCTAAAGATCTTGTCATACAATGTGAAGATACAGTTGATACAACAGTCGTGTAGAGTGGGGGAAAAAGTGGGGTCTAACAACTTTTCCAAAGAGGGTCTTCTCTTTTTTTTTCCTCTTCTCCACAAGGGCAACTCTTCTCAGTATGAAAAGGAAAGCAACAGCTGGGACCTATCTGACAAAATCCACATGGACCATCAGTGCCAGTAGTTGGTCCAGTTTTGATGATTTTATACAGTGATTTTCACTCACTTTCACTTTAGATTGTGGGATATCTGTGTGATTTCATGGCTATTTTTGACAACTGGTTTACATCCCATTCTCTAAGCTGACAGTACCCCTAAATCAGAGCCAAAGATAGAGAGAGACAGTGGGTTTTTACATTCCAGTAATCTTCACATCAAATTCACTGTTTTCTCCATTTCCTTTAGGAAGTTCAGTCTAGCATCTCTGGACCAAAATATGGAACTGTGTCTTCCAATATAGAAATTACCAAAGGGCTTTTATGACTGAGTTCAAGACCTCCTCTGAGGATTACTCAAGAGCAAAAAAGAATCTGGCTTCCTGTGAACTGAAAAAGCATAATCACTTTAGAATACAGGAAAACTAGGATGATTTATAATCTCATCTGCTACTCTTATGATCTGGGAGTCAACACAGACCACAGATGTTCTTAATGATTCCTGCTCACACACTTCCAGATAGAGTTACATGTCATACATGCGCTCTGCACAGCTGTCTTGGCACTGTGAGGAGCTAAGAAGGAAGCTGAGTTTTATGTCTACTCTTCTGGGATCTGGATCTCTCAGTCACAAAGAGAAATGTTTCAAGCAGGACCACTGCCTATGGAATGTCCCATTTAGATCATAAAAATGGGATAAAGATTTGTCCTTTGCAACTTTGAGTCCCCAGCACTAAATATAATGTTTTGCAAACAGTAGGAACTCAATGAATGCTTCTTTCATTGAATTAGGTTGCCAAAAGTTAGACTTGAGTTTTATTGACTAAGAGAAAGATATAGTTGGTCCTCAACACTTATGGATAATGAATTTTATTTTTTCTGTAATTATATTTGAGGGCTTATACTTGACTTTTAAAGTATATATAATTTCACTTGAGACTTTTCCCTTTATATAAACAGAGTAACTCTCTGCTGCTGTAGCATGGCTCGGAGATAAGCCTGATTAACTTAGCCAGATGGACCATCTGGAAGGCTCAGGCCAAGCCAAGATCACGAGTTCAAGGACTCGTGATCAAAGATTGGAGAGATGGGACTCGCAAGAAGTTTGGCTATCAAGGGATGGGGGTCAATTTTGACAATGGAAATTTATGCAGCCTGGATATGGAATAGATAATCTTAACCTGGATCTATAAACATGCTTTTAAAAAAATTATTTTAAGAAGTGTATTTTGATATAATTGGCTTCCTTTATAACCCTATATGTCTCATGTTATGCATTTAAATCACAATTCTCAGAAGCTCACATGGCCACTGGCTACTAGACTAATACAGAGGTCTAGGACATACCTTCTTCTAAAGTTAAGAATTCTCATGGGAGGGACTGGCCAACTCAACCCACAGGGTTTGTTTAACATCTAGTTTGCGAGAGGTAGAGTGATAAGTGCTAGGAAGACAAAAATGGCAAAAAAAAAAAGCTTCTACCTTCAAGGAACTTGCATTCTAATAGAGGATAATGAAAAGTAGAAGGAAACCAAGGTTATACCTTTGCTGAGGCACTGAAGAAGGAAATAATGTGATTTATGATTAATCTTCAATCATATAAGAAACTACAAGCTTAGAGATATCTAAGTGTATCACTTGGAACAGAAAGAAAAAGGTCACATTTCTCATATCTTATAATATTTATATACTTCAACATATTTAAGGATATAAGTTATGTTTCCAGCTTTATTACACAGTCAATAGGCCAATTTGACTAGACTTTCTCTGTTCCTCAGGCAGAAATTCCACCTTCTATCTCTGCCTTTGCAATGGATGTCCTCTATGTCTCATGTTCACTCCCTCCTCACCTCTTTCTCTTGGGATTCCTAGACTCCTTTAAGGTTTAGCTCGGATATCAACTCCTAGTTGAAACCTACTCTGTTTCTCCCAACTACTTGCATCTGCTTTGCTTCCCCAAGAATTACTTATATTTATTTTGTACAGATTAGGGATTCTCTCTCTCTCTCTCTCTTTCTCTCTCTCTCTCTCTTTGTGTCTGTCTGTCTGTCTCTCTCGCTTTCTTCACACATGCACATTTATACATACTACAGATAACCCTAAATACACACAAATTGCCTCCTAGATTACATTTCAGAGGCAAGGATCATTTAAGTTCAGTCTGCACATCCAACACCTAGCATAGTATATAACATACAGTAGCTGTTTAAGAAATGCTTGTTAATTGACTAATTTGTTTTCCTCAGTTTGGGTCATCTCTTCACCTCCTAGATTACCAGCAATACAATTTATATGGTGGTTTTTGTGAGTTGCTGGGGATGGAAAATGTTTCCCTTGCCTCTCACTTGGTGATGGATCCACTCGAGCTAAGACCAATTGGTTCCCGAAGGATAGACGTGGTAGCTTGCTGACAGATTGCACTTGGGGTATTTTGAGGATGCTAGGACCTGCTAGAACATTGGTTCTTCTGGTACCATCTATGCCATCTCTGAGAGCACATTGGTAGAAACCGAAGATCTCTTTATTTTATAACAGTATATGTCAATGCATTGCATTCAGGACCCTTAAGGGAATTTCACTTTAATTTAACCCAACAGTTAAGTTGGTAATGAGAAAAGCATTTCCATTAGAAAAAGTTACAAACCAACTTGTTGGTGTATTTTGATTGAGTGAATACCTAGATCTGAGGGAACCTCTTTCTTCCTCAGAAACATGAACAATTCACTTTGCTGTGATGGCAATGGTCAGATAGGCCATGTCCAGAACGCTCTTGCCACCCTGAGCAGTATGGGCATGGTGGCCCAGGAAGACTGAATGAAAAAGTCCAGGAGAAAAGAGGGTTGGGAGACAAGGGATTTACCTTCTTTTTCCTTGAGTGTGTTCAAATAAGAAAGAAGATTCTCATTGGTTTGCACACAGTAGACCTCTCGGGTTTGGATTCCTCCTCCACAAAGGGCAGTCTGATTTCCTCGTCTTTTATCTTGTTGGCTGAGTAACGGGTCAACTCGACACTCGGTCCACTCTGTAGTTCTCCAGCCATACCTAATCAAAGCAAATAGCAAGAGGAAGAATCAGTGGGAGTCCTTGGCATTGCCTCCTTGTTTGCGAGGAAGGCTTAGCCAAATGTTTTCCCATCCCAACTCAACCTTACTTAGATAAAACATAGAGTACATTTGAATATCAAATAATTTCTTCCTCTCTCTCTCTCTCTCCTCTCCATCTTCAAAAGTCTACAATAACAGGGGTTAAATTTAGTAAAATCCCAAGATAATGCCAATCAGTAAAGCTCATATTAATACTTGGTAAAAAGAAAACTAGTGTGGTTACATGAGAAAACTTGAAATCTGACATTTCACGAAGCTAATCCCAGGTTTGTCCCTTCTTTGACACTGATTTTAAGCAAGCATACAGAAGAAATGGTCAAAGTGAAAAGATCATCTTCATCAAAATAACTGGTAACCATTCAAGGTTAAAAAAGCAGGCTTCATTATCCATTTAATGAGGATCCTAGAAGTGGCTCCTCCATATTTGAGAAAAAATATAATTATGTGTGGGGAGTGAATTGTGACAACTTAACAAAAGGAAATTTTGCCAAGAACAAGCCGACTGTTCAGCAGCACATAGGCATCATTGCTGAGAGCTGGTGAAGGAGGAGGAGCCGGCAGGTTTTGAGTCAGGAGCTCATAAGCAGGGGGCCCTGAGACCCTGAGCTTGTGGAGGGAAGGCCTTGTCACTAGCCCTGTATAAGCACAGGCTTTCATGAGCTCCCCAGGGAGCCATCTCGGATGCTGCCAGAGATGGGAAGTTGTGATATTTCTCCTCCTCCAAGAAAAATGATATTACAGGGCCCAAAGAAAATAGCTTATGTAGCCTGATGAGCCTTTTAAATCAGATTCAAGTTTGGAATGGGGATGGCTTAAGTGTCACATCTGTGTTTCTCTGAGGTCAAAAGGGGGCAGAGGTTCATAGGTGTGCTGTCTCCCTCCTGTCTCCTTCTGTGCTCTGGAAGGCCTTGGCAGGCTAAGCTGTCTTCACTCAACATCATAAGAAGCTTTGATTTTCAGAGACACAGGTCTGAGTTCATCCCAAACATTCTCCAGGAGTTTCCCATCCCAGCTCTAGGAAGCTGGCAACAGCTCCTGGGAAGCTGCAGGGGGTAGGGCATCAGCTTGGGAAGGTATTGGTCAAGATAGCAATATAAAAAATGCAAACAAATCTCCATTTTCTTATATAGCTGAGCTCAAGCTCCTTCTGTTCAAAACAAAAAAGACCAAGAATGAAAAGAGGCTAATGAGGACTGTTATTACCAGGCACCCGAGTTCCAGACGAGTATTTTTGATTCTGTGCTTCAGGATACCCAGGGATAAGATTGTGTCTTAAGGGTTTCCCATTCCCTCTCTCCCTACCCTTGTATGTACTGAGGTCATTAGACAGAATAAAATTCCCAATCAGGCCTAGAGGACTTATTATAATAATAAGAAGGGTATGAACCTTTCGGTAGCTAAGGGGAACGGTGACCCATTGGAATGGGTCATAGAGAACTGTATCCCACTAGCGGTCCTGGTTCACTCTGGCCATCTGTGGTCCAATATCATCATAACAGCAGGAAGCTAGGATGTGAGTCATAATGTTAAGACCATGGCTGACCAGGGCTGCCTCTGAGAGTTGGACTTGTCCTGCCACCCTGGCGATAAATCCACACTACTAATAACCATGAGTGAGACGGATATGTCCCTTTCAGAGAACGCCCAACCTCACCAATATCTGTATTGCTGCTCTGAAGTCCAGTTCAACAATTAAGATGCGATTGGTACTGGTGTCTGACTGGAAGCTCAACCCAAGGGCCCCCCAGGCACACCCATAAGTGTCATGTCCATTTTGAACATATCTATATGTGCATGTTGTTTCCTTTCTTAGAATACGAACTTCTTGAGGATGGGTATTTTTCTACTTTTGTCTTTGGCACTTCTGGCACAGAGTTGGTGCTTAGAAAATGCTTAAATGATTGAGCAGAATCATTCATCATAAATACCCTTCCATAGAAGAGAGAAAGTGAACGCTCATGGACTCAGAGACCACCCAATTTACCAGCCTATTTTGCTCATAAGGAAACCAGGGACCAGAGAAGCTAAGTGGCTCAGTCCAGTTGATACAGGGAATAAGGGAATGGTAATCTTAGAATGGAATGAATGAATGTCAGATTTTGAGTCAGGTACACTTTGGTTAAAATCCCGATTCTGATATTGATGATCTGTGATGATGGAGACATTGTGGAACCTCCCTGAGCCCTCATTCTTCTATCTGAAAAGTTATATGCCTGAAATATCTTCTGTACAGACTTGTTGGAAGGACCAGAAGAGATGATTTATGTAAAATTCTTTGTATAGATGAAGCTCAATATGCATGTGGCTCATTGCGGAGCTGAGACTAGAACCTTCTGGCTCCTTGGAAACAACTGAAAAAGAGCTGCTGTTCATATCTAGTCACAGCAGAAGGATGCCCTGGCTACTTCTCTCTTGAGACAGTGGAGTACAGTGGAAGAAACCTAGAATTATAAATTAGGAGAGAGCTAAGAGAGGGGCCTGGCTGTACTCCTCATATAGTGGTGATCCTGGAGCAGTTGGTTTCTCTCTCCAGACCTTGCTTTCTTCTCCTGTGCAATGGGGATAACAATATTGATGGTCCTTCCCTCAACTGGTAGTTGTAGGGAAAGTGTCAGACACCAGGTTTTCTAAAGCAGTCTTTGACATGAAATAGGTGTGCAGAAGATGGAGAAGTTTTGATAAGAACAAATATCAACCCATTTCTCCCTCCAAGAGGTTAACTGGTCAAACAAGGAAGTCTTTACTTCCAAAAATCTAGTTCTCTCTAATCATTGTTCCACTGCTGGGTGGAGAAGGCTCTCCAATTGGTGGCTATTTACTTACGTAGCACATGGTGCCATCCCATCTCCTTGGGTCAGGCAAGGCTCAATCTCTTCCAAGACAGGGCAGTCCTCATCACTGCCAATGGGAAACTGTTGGATGGTCCGTGTACGGACGCGATTCCCTTTAGGGGATGATATATCATAACAGGTCTTGGAGCAGGGGCTCCATTCAGACCACTCGGACACCTGACACTCCTTGGTGAGCACACAGGACTGGAAGGTGACGGGCAGCTTGTCTTGTTGGCAAAGGCTGTAAGAGAACATGAGTCATCAAAAATCACAAATGAATACGATTGGTCATATGAAACAAAACACTGTCCAAAAGTAAGATGAGATGGAACTAAGTAGGGAGTATCATTGTATATAGTGTTTTTTAAAATTTGTAGGAAACAAGGAGGGAGCTGGCAGTACAGTAGGTAGAGCACAGGAAGATCTGAGTTAAAAATTCAGCCTTAGATTCTTATTAGTTGTGTGATTCTGAGCAAATAGCTTCACTTTTTTGGCTTTAGTTTCTGTATCATAAATTGGGAAAATGATAATACTTACAATGTAGAATTTTTATGAGGATCAAATGAGATAATATTTATAAAAACATACAGCAACATACATATTATGAACCATATGAATGCTTATTGCTTCCCCCTCCATATCATCTCTCATTCTCTCCTCAATTATTCCATTTTATTTTGAGGAGGTAGCTGTTCTCACAAAGTCTAATTTTGCTACTTGGACCCCAATCACACACATAACCTTTGGGAAATTGTCCCCTCAATAATTCCCATTCTCTTTCTTATCTTTAGCTTCTTCCTACATATTTTTTAGAAGTCCAGCATCTGGCAAACATACCAAAGTCTTTCCCATTCTTAAACATGGCACAACTTCACACACACACACACATACACACACTCACCTGACTCCATCATCACCTCAAACTCTAAAGTTTATCAGGATTGCCTTGGATCACTGAACCACCGAGGCATAGTTGATCATTGTCCAGTCTTGCTGCTGCTGTGTACATGTTTTCCTGGGTTCTACTTATTTCACTCAGTATCACTTCATGTAAATCTTTCCAGGCCTTTCTAAAACCATCCTGTTCAACATTTTTATGGAACAATAATATTCCATTACTTTCATATACCACAGCTTACTCAGCCATTTCCCAAGTGATGGACATCCACTCATTTTCCAATTCTTTGCCACCACAAAAAGAGCTGTTACAAACATTTTTGCACATGTGGGTCCTTTCCCTCCTATTTGATTTCTTTGAGATTCACACTCAGCATTGGCCAAAGGGCCAAAGAGTAGGCTGCTTATAGCCCTTTGGACATACTTTCAAATGGCTCTCCAGAATAATAGGATCATGATCTGAGACTTATTGCCGGTATGGCTTTGGGCAAGTCACTTCACAACTCCACCAAAAATACATTAGTGTCGCTGTTTTCCCTGCATCCCCTCCAACATTTATCATTATATTTTCCTTTCATATTAGTCAATCTGAGAAGTATAAAGTGGTACTTCAGAGTTATTTTAATTTGCAATTTTCTAATCAATAGTAATTTTGAGCATTTTTCCATACAATTGTAGATGGCTTTAATTTCTTCATCTGAAAATTGTCTGATGATAACCTTTGACTATTTATCAATTGGAGAATGACTTTTATTCTTTAAAAAATGACTCAGTTCTGTTATATTTTAAAAATGAGGTCTTTATCAGAAATATTGGCTGTAAACCGCCCCTCTTCCCCAGCTTTCTGCTTTCCTTCTAATCTTGGCTGCACTGATTTTGTTTGTGCAAATTTAATTTAATTTAATCAAAGTTGTCCATTTTGCATTTCATAATATTCTCTAGTTCCTCTTTGGTCATAAATTCAGAAGGAGGAATATTTAAAAACAAAGATTTATAAGCTTATTAAAGAGATAGAAAGAGGAAAAGGATTAGTTTATAGTAAGATTTATAGCAACTCTTTTTGCAGAGGTAAAGAACTGAAAACTTAAGGCAGTGTCCATTAATTGAAGAACGACTGAACAAATTATAGTACATAAATGTAATGGAATAAGATCATGATATAAGAACTGATGCATGAAAAAATTTCAGAGAAATATGGAAAAACATAGAAACTGTTGAGGAATAAAATGAGAAGAACCGGGCCATGGAATGATCCAGTGTCTAAAGAGCTGGGCCTGGAGTCAGGAAGATCTGAGTTCCAATCCAGCCTTACTAGCTGGGTGACCATGGGCAAATTACTTTATGGTGTCTAAGTGCTTTGCAAAACTTAAAGTGCTTTATAAATGCTTATTACTAACTATGCTTGGAGAAGATCAATGATAATACACATTACTCCACTTCTAATGGAGAAATGATAGATAATATGTAGAATTTTGGACATGGTCAATATGGGGATTCATTTTGCTTGACAATGCAGATTTACTAGAAGACTTTCTTTTTCTTGTCTCCAGCAGGGAGGGGACAAGAGAAAAAATGTAAATATTTTATAATTAAAAAAATAAAATTTTATTTTAAAGTGATTCTGTCTCCACAGGGCCTGAGCTCCATTTCAATGAAGCCATTATTGATTATTAATAGTGAGGCAGACATAAAACTAGCTATAAAGATAAGTCATGATTGCTGATTTGCAGGTTTATGAAATAAAGAAAGATGAAGTGAGTCTAAGAGTCTAGACAAATTAGAGATGGGATGATAGATTATTCAGTTCATATTTGGGCCAGTTTTGTCATCAGCAGGATATATGGCCTGAGAATGTGGTTTCTAATCTGTAAAACTCTTCATCTCCAAACTAGGTTGTCAAACTTATTCATTTTTTTTCTTTGATTTTTCCCAATTACATTCAGAAATCATTTTCAACATTCACTTATTATAATATATTGCATTCCAATTTTGTCTTCTTCCCCTCCCTCCTCCCCAAGATGATAAGTAATCTGATATAAATTATATGTATATAATCATATTAAACATATTTTGACATTAATCATATCGTGGAAGAAGAATTAGAACAAAAGGGAAAAATCACAAGAAGGAAAAAAATAACCCCAAATGAAAATAGTCTGTTCCTATCTACATTCAGACTGCATAGTTCTTTCTCTGAATGTGGATAGCATTTTCCATCATGAGTTTTTTGGAGTTTTTTAGATCATTGTATTGTTGAGAAGAGTTAAATCTATCAAAGCTAATCACACAGCTACTGTGTATTCTTCTGGTTCTGTTCAGTTTGCTTGACATATGTTAATTTAAATCTCTTGAGGTTTTTCTGAAATCTGCCTGTTCCTTAATTTTTATAGAACAGCAGCATTTCATTACAACCATATACCACAATGTGTTTAGCAGTTCTCTAAATGGTGGATATACTCTCAATTTCCAATTCTTTGCCCCCACCAAAAGAGCTGCCATAAACATTTCTGTACATGTGGATCCTTCCACATTTTAATGCTCTCTTTTCATGTTTCTCTTTATGCATCTTATATCTCTAAAGTTTTGGAACTTAATTAGTTCAGAATTTATTATATGCTTTATAACCTTTGGTTAGATCATCTGCCTAGAGTCATAGCCTGATGGTACCCTGCTGAGGTCAGGGTCATGGTCATCAGCATGTGAGAAATGGACAATGTTCTAGAATGACTGCTGGACTTGGAATCAAGATATTTCAGCTTGAATTCTGCCTCAAATACTTATGGGCTGGGTGGCCATGGACAAGTCACTTATCTACTCTCTAAGCTCAAGCTTCTGTCAAGCATCTATAAAATAAATTCTATCATCCTGGTAGAACCACCTGAAAAAGTTCTGGAAAGTTATTAGTATATAAATGGTATAAATCAGTCTAAAGTTCTCAGTAATTTGTAGGCTAGGTCATTCTATTCTTTCACTGCTGCTGACTTCCTTCCAGCTAGGCACATAACAATCGCATGGGCTTGGGTGAGGAAGAAGAGCGGTCTCTCTTCTCCCATCTCATCTATCATTCAAGACAAATTCAACTTGGAGCACTGGTCCTACTGATCAGAAGAGCACATTAATTTAAGGTGGAAGGGACCTCGGATGTATGTAATATAACATAATGACAATAAGATATTGCATAGTATTGCATATATGTGTGTATACATATACACTATACATACATACACATAAACATATACATATTTTAAAAGTTTATATCTATCTATCCATGTAGACTCTTTAAAATGCCTGTAGATACTGTTTAAATTATGAAGCTCTAACACAGCTCTATCTGAGTACACCATTGTTATAACATAGAATTCTACATCTCAGTTTCTCCACTTGTAATGTGCACAGAGGATCTCTGTAAGGGCCTGTATTTCTAATAATCCATGAATTGATAGATAATTCCATTTTTATTTTTTAATAATAGCTTTTTATTTTCAAAATTCATGCAAAGATAGTTTTCAACATTCACTCATAAACCTTATGTTCCAAATTTTCCTCCCTTCCTTCCCTCCACTCCCACCCCTAGATGGCAAGGAAACCAATATATGTTAAACAGGTGCAATTCTTATATATATATATATATATATATATATATATATATATATATAAATCCAAATTTATCATGCTGCATGATAAAAATCAGATAAAAAAAAAAAGATGAGAAAGGAAAAAAAGCAAGTTGTGAGCCATATTCAGTTCTGATAGCCCTCTCGCTCTATGTAGATGGCTCTCTCCATCACAAGTCTTTTGGAAGTGGCCTGAATCACCTCATTGTTGAAAAGAGCCACGTCTATTGGAATTGATCATTGTTTAATCTTGCTGTTGCTGTGTACAATGTTCTCTTGGCTCTACTCACGTTGCTCAGCATCAGTTTATGTAAGTCTCTCCAGGCCTTTCTGAAATCAGCCTACTCACCATTTGTTATAAAATAATATTTCATAGCATTCAATACTATATTACCATACCACTTATGCAGCCCTCCTCCAGCTGATGGGCATCCACTCAGTTTCCACTTCCTTGCCACTACAAAAAGGGATGCCACAAACATTTGTACACATATGGGTCCTTTCCCCTTTCTTATGATCTCTTTGGGACAAAGACCCGATAAAGATATTGCTGGATCAAAGGGTATATGCACAGTTTTATGTCCTTTTGGGCATGTGAACAAGATTTTTTTTTCCTAAACATATTTCCACAATTTTTGTGCTGCATAAGAAAAATCAGATCAAAATGGGAAAAAATGAGAAAGAAAACAAAAAGCAAGCAAACGATGACACATTCTTCTCTCTGGGTGCAGATGGCTCTCTCTCCATCAAAAGACCATTGGAACTAGCCTCATTGTTGGAAAGGGCCACATCCATCAGAATTGAGCCTCATATAGTCTTGTTGTTGTTGCTGTATGCAATGATCTCCTAGTTCTGCTAATTTCCCTCAGCAGCAGTTCCCATAAGTCTCTCCAGGCCTCTCTGAAATTATCCTGCTGGTCATTTCTTACAGAACAATAATATTCCATAACATTCATAGACCATAACTTATTAAGCCATTCTCCAAGTGAGGGGCATCCACTCAGTTTCCAGTTTCTTACCACTACAAAAAGTGCTGCTACAAAATTTTTGTACACCTGGGTCCTTTCCCCTTTTTTATGATCTCTTTGGGATACAGACCCAAAGGATATGCATAGTTTTATAATCCTTTGAGCATAGGAAAACTCCATTTTTAAATGATCTCTGTAGAATCTAGGGAAACTATGGGCATTCATATGCTTACTAACTTTTTTTTTGAGGCACTTGGAGTTAAGTGACTTGCCTAGGGTCACCCAGCTAGGAAGTCTTAAGTATCTGAGGCCAGATTTGAACTCAGGTCCTCCTCCTGACTTCAAGGCTGATCTCTATCCACTGTGTCACCTAGCTTCCCTGCTTATTAATTTTTAAAAAATGAGTTTTATTAGAAAAAAAGAAATGCCAGTAATTAGGTCAGCACTGACTTCCAAGTAACCTGTCCTGGAAGCAAGTTGAGAGATGTCATGGGATCCCTCCTTTCAATGTTCCCCTCTGGGAGCATAAAAAGGTGCCATGATCTACCTCTTAGACATCCTGGGGCACTCCCAGGGAGAGTCACGTGGCAGTCCCTCCATTCACCAAGCAGTGGCTTGTGGCAAAGTCAAGAGCACTGCTGAGTTATTAATGCCCTCTCTGGGAGGGGGTGTAGCTGGTCTGAATTCTTCCCTTTCATTATGGAGTTTGGACTCCTCCTCAGATGAGGAGGGTTGATTGGAATTGATTGGATAGGATAATTAATTGGAAGGGAGGATTGACTAAGGAATTAAAGATTTAGGTTTGGTCCAGATGCTACTTTAAGAATTGAATTGTCACAGTCACAATAAGGTTTCTTTGAGAAGCAATCTCCTGATGGCCTGCTCTGTTGGTGTGGGGTGGCTATCAGTCTCAGAACATACTCACTTACTCTTGGGGAGTCTAGCTTACAAAACAAAAGAAATCCCCTTAAGCTCCAACAGTCTGTGATAGTGAGACCCCAGAGAATGCAAAAGGCTACCTAGGAGGGGTCTTTATGACAGCCCTCCTGGTCAGAACTTCTGAGTTATTCTTTCATAGAAAGGTGAAACGTTTGAAACATTGGGGGGGGGGCTAATGCTTTGTTTGATGATACTATGATCCCATCGACATGAGTGTTTGCCAATGGGAGGGAGTCCTATGACTCTGTTAAGGGAATAGTAATGGGAGGCAGACTGGGGGAGTGGCTTAAGGCCTCACTTTAGAATTAGACAGGGCCAGCTCATTTGTCCTGGGCCCTAGAACAGCCCAGTTGTGCAGCCAGGAGTGAAGCCCACCCATAATCTCTCGATGACCCAGTGAAACCTTGGAGGCTCCATGTTGCAGATCAATTGTTCTTCTCTATCAATGGAGGGAGCCTCCACACCAGAGTCCCTTTCATCAAAGAAATTACAAGTTTGAACAACTCTACTTGAAATAAAAGATATTATTTTTAAAAAGTCTTTTGAACCTCTAATGAGAGATCTGCACACAGAAATTCTGTGGTTGCCTTGACATTCAAGTGAGTTGGATTTAAGAGGGAGGACTGTGCAATTTCACCTGCCTCAGAATCATCTGGTTCCAGTGGCAAGATATAAACCAAGATGACTGGAGATGTCCTGGATGAAATGGGAGACCTTTGTTTCACTGTGGCTGCACCCATTCAGTGATTAAGGCTAGGTAGCAATTGAGGCTAAGAATCTCCTCTTTGACCTAGTCCAAAAATCCAGATCTGGCAGGGGAATGATCTGCCTATCCTCCCATGACTGCTATTCCTCCCATGATTCCCCCGTGGTTCTTCCCTTGCACTATTGCCTCATGCGGCCCTCAGTGGACGTGGCACCAGCACCCACCTTCTCCCTGACTGGAGACCTCCTTTCTGGTGACAGCCTGAAATGCCCCTTCTTTCAAGCTTAAGAGGACACATTACTTGGGTGAATCTCACTTGTTACTCTAATCACGGAGTACCAAGGATCTTTGAGTTTCCTGTGCTCAGAGCTACTTCTCAGATAGCAGCAAGTTAGTGCCTGACATGCTTATGGATCCACATGCATCCCTAAATAAAATCCCTCCTAAAGATAGACTTCACCCCCTCCCCAGTATATAAACCCAGACTGAGATCCAAAAATCTTTTGAGAAGCTGCCAGGACAAGTTGCCAAACCTTGCCACCTGACAGCTGGAAGGATCATGTGCTGCTGATCATTGCTAAGGGCTTTGGCACTAGCCAATGGCCCCGATGTGAGTGTAGCCTGAAGCCCCAATCCCATCCTTGCCAGCCATGCTCTTTGAAAGGGGATTGTACCCAGATGACGGAGCCATTAGCTATGCAAGAAAACAGCACCCAATCCCTTCATGCCCTAAGGAGGGGAAGATCATGGTGACATTTAGGAGCACAATTGCCCAAGCTTTCTCTAACAAGAGAAGCTTGGTGATGAGAAGAGGCAAAAAAACAACTTTATGCTGTCTAATAGAGGGCTCAGCCACAAGATCAGAGTTCAAACTCCTGCTTTTCCGTGTCGAGATTATAAATTTGGGCAAAGTATAAAACCTCTCTAAACCCCAATTTCTTCCTATTTAAAATAAGATGGTTGCTTCACTGCTCAGGGACACAGAGAGCTTAAATGACTTATTTAGGGCCACATAGCCAGTCTGTGTTAAAGGCAGGACTTAAATCCAGATCTTTCCAACTGTAAAGTTAGGGATTTATCCACTATGCTACATTTCTTCCCAATAGACTTCTGCAGGATTTAGATTTTTTTCAAAGCTCTAAAATTGAGAGTGAAAAGAAAGTAGAAACATCTCCAAACACCAGAGAATTCTGAAGTGGGAAGCCCGTAGCAGACTGCTTTTGTTAAGTCCTAATACAAAATAGTGACTGGAACAAAACAGAATGGTGGGGTCAGCAATAGTCAAAGTCAAATAAAACCTCAGGAAATACCCACAAAGCAATGCAGGCAGATGAAGGTATCCTACAGTAGCTGTGCTCATTTTTCTTCTTGATGATGACTTGAGTCATTACTCTCTGTTCATTCTTTGGCCCACAGTTGTCTCCTCTGTAGGCTTCCTTCTCTATCACAGAGCTGCTCTATTCTGCTGGTTTCAATGACAGTCTCCAAGGGGACAATTCCCTCACAAGTCTATGGTTTCCACCATAATCTATCACCCGCACCCAAGGACTGCTTGCCAAAGGTCGGCAGGTCCCTTTCCTGTAGCTCTCCTGACCATGTGTCAAGCTCAGGGTATCTAGTTAATGGTTTATGCTTTCCCTTGGTTGGTCAGATCCCATGTGCCATCACACAGTAGGCAATGAGTATTGGATCAACCAGCTTCCTTTCCCTGCCTGCTGCCTTTCTCCTCCCCAAATCACTCTGGTTTTCTAAGCCAGCATCATAAAATTGCAGATCTAACTTGGACCCGAACTCAGAGCCTGATAACTTGTCCGGGGCACTCATTTCAGAGAAGAAAACTGAGGCTCAAACTGTTGAAGGGACCCAGAGAAAGTGTCAGTGGTGGGACTGCAATCCATCTCTGATTTTAGAACCAGGATTTTTTCTATTCTGCTCCCTCTGTCTCTCCTCCCCACTCTTATTATCCTCTCTTCCACCAGTTTGCTTTCCGGTTCTATATGAACTCTTTCTTCCAGGACACTACCAAGGTGCTTCCAAGGCCAGGTGCTTGTCTGATCTTTGGATTCCTTCCTGATCACAAAGGACCAAAGAAAAACAAAGTATCACAGGATCTCAGAGAAGGGATCTCCAGGGCCATTTGGGATAACAGCAAAGACCCCTTCTTTGCCATCCCACTCAACTAAACTTCTCTCTAAGTCTTCCAGGAAGAGGAAACCCTCACTGCTTCCATAGGCAGCCCCGTGCCACTGTGGGACAGCTTCAGGTGTATACAAGGTTGTTTTTAGACCAAACCTAATTTACCTCCCTATAGCTTAGATCCACATTTCTTATTCTGGTTCCCCGTAGGGCTAAACAGATGAAGACTAATCCCTCTCCCAGGTAATGGCCACACTAACACTCTCACATCTTTCTTTCTCAAGGTCCACAGTCCCAGTTGCTTCAAGTGATCTTTGTAGGGCCAGTCTCCAGATCTCTCCCTCCCTATCCCAGATGTCTCTGGACACTCTCTAGCTCATTAATGTCCTTTTTAATTTATGGCCCCATAACTGAACCCAAACATCCATACAAAATCTGTTCCAGGAGGAGAATACTAGGCTACTCTACCTCTCCTAAAAAAGCCTAAAGTTGTTCTGGTTTGGGGGGATTCCATGTCATACCGTTAGCTCATATTGATCTTGTGTGAATGTATCCAGTGGAAGATTATTCTTTTGGGAAGAAATCACTAAGCAAGAACCAGATCAAGTATCTGGAAGAATTCAGAAGGAGGGGTCTGCTCTATTCTGTTCTGTTCCAGAGTCTTATTATCTGGGCTATTCAGGGTGCTATCCTCAGTCTGTAACTTTGGGGATCAGCTCTATCAAATGGTCTGTTGGTTGTCCCTGGTACACATTTGTCCATCGCTCCTCACACTGACGTCGGATAGGCTGTTCCTCATGGCACTAATGTTCTCTCCCCAATTTCACCTCCCCAAATTCCAACTTTTCTTGAATAAACAGCTCAGATATCACCTTTCTCATGTGGATTTCTTGTTCCTTCCATCTGGTACTCTTTCTCTCTTGAAATTATTTTGTATTATTTCCCACATCTCTTCAAATCTTTTTAATCTTTCTCTGTGTTGTTTCCTTTTAATAGACTGGAAGGACCTGAAGGCTGGGGACTGATTCCTCCCCCCCATTACTACCTCCCCAGATTCAAAGCACTGGGCACAGTGTTGGTATAAAGTATGCACTTAATGAACACATCACATTGAAGAATGGACACATAGTGAGGAAAGCTGGAAATAGCCTAGTGGATGGAGTAGGGTTGAGTAAAATTTTCCCCGTTCCATCTATAACATTCAACTCTGAACAACATAAGGAAGTAAAATAATTGAAGAAAATATCATTCAGTTTACTGCTCTATCACATTCGGAAATGCTTCAAAAAGTTGAGCAAAGAACAGAGAAAAAGCTGAAAAAAAATAACAACATATTTGGACAAAAGGCAATCAAAAGAAAACAAGAAAGCCATTAACACTTCAGGAGAGCTCTGCTAAGATGTTTGCTTAAAGTAATGGGAGAGTGGTGACATGCAGCCTGCTGCTAATCTCATCTCTCCTACCCGGGCCAAGGTTTAGGAGATCTGCCAGGGTAGAAATCGCTCAGAAGTTAAGAGACTTCATTTATGGGATTACATCATTACATGAAAGGAGCTGAAGCATAAGAAAATGAATCAGAAACAGATGAAATTCCCTGTTTAAATACCAATTTGACTGGAATGAGAGAATGATTGCAAGCTACAAATTGAGAATAGACAGCACACAGAATAGCCCAGACAATAAGGGCTCTAGAAATGGGGCCTGAAATAGCTGGTTTCGGGTTGACTCGTCTATGCTCGGTGGTAGTGAAAATACAGGCAAAATAATTCAATTTTTCAGCAATGTTCTTTCCTTTGTAAACCAAGTCTCCATTTGTTGAAAGACTCATTCAAGGAATATTAAAAGTAAAATGGCAGAAGTGTATATATATATATATATATATATATATATATATATATATATATATATATATATAAACACATATGTATACCTCTCTCTCTCTCTCTCTGTTTCTCTCTCTCTCTCTCTCTCTCTCTCCCTCTCTCCCTCTCTCCCTCCCTCACCTTCTCTCTGGCACTCTCTCTTCCTTCTGTTTACATAATCTGACACACTCAACTTGATTTGTATCGAAGGGTTAGGGGAAAGGAAGGCAAGAAAAATTGATGTCACTGGCATCTTTGTAAATATATGTCTAGCCATTCTTTGGTGAGAATGTCAATTCACTAAGAAAATAACTTATAATTGAATTGCTATACATTCAGTGCTAATAATAATACTCTTCATCACAGTATATTAATTTTAACATCAATGAATAACCATATATTCAGACCCATCGTGCTATTAATATCCTGTTAGAGGAATTACTGAATATTAAGTGCTTAAAAGATCATTAATATTAAAGATAAGTTGGTCATTAATATTAATGATCATCCCCATTATTGAGTCAATGGTTTGTTAGGCATGAAATCTCATTATTGGTCTTTTGGAGGAGCTATATAATTATCCATATTATATATGCATTTTGATGATAATTAATCTAGTGGACTTTAAATGTTTAGGAATGAAATATTTCACAACAAAATTGATGTTTATATACATAATAGGCATTTAATTTAACATAAATTATCTTCGGGGGGAAAAACCATAGAGATACATTGGATCATTGACTCCAGTGAAAGAAGTTGGAGGTAGGTTGAGGGGTGGACAAAGTGTCATAAGGATGGAGGACTCAATTTTCCTTTCCTTTTCAGGAAGAGGAAGACAAGCCATGATTTCACCATTTCAGAGGCCTTCCAGGTCTGTCAAAGTAGGCTGCCAGAAACTAGAGATTAGATGATTTAGTTAAGGTAACAGAACCAATATGTGCCAGAGGCAAGTCATGAACATGGGGCTTTGTAGAGCTGAGGACGACCCTTCTTTGTGCACCATGCTGATTCTCATATCCCTCTTAAATGGTTAGCTTAATGAAAGCAAGGATTATGGTGTTTCTAAAGTGCATGTAGGTAACTGCACACTAGGTACTTAATAAATGATTGTTTAATTGTATTAAAGTTAAAAGCAAAGTGAGAAGCTTTTTTGGTACCATGTGTACCAGGTGCAAGAATCCTTTCAATAACCAGGTGCAAGAATCATTTCAACAACCAGTCAAGTATCACACAGAAGCCTTTTCTCCTGGATGGCCTGTGGTTGGGAACACTCTCCAAGAATTAGCTTTTCCCTATTTGGATGGTGCACATTTTCAGAAGCGTGCCCTTCGGCATGTCTATATTTGCCTTCTTTCTACTTTGCCTACTGCTCCTAGTTCTTAACTCTGGGATCAAGCAAGACCCTTATCATCCTTTTTCCTCCAACTGTTCTTTTGTTCACCTAAAACTCCTGTCTCTCCTAAACCCTTGTTTCTCCACCCTCGAGTTTTTTCCACTGCTCTTTGTATGGTATGATCTGTATTCTTACTTTTCATATTCCCATCTTCCATTTGATCTCTGTGAGGTCCATCTCCTCTCTAAAATGACACATTAGAAATTGAACACGATGCTCCTGATGGGGTCTAGCCAGGACAGAGCACATGGCTGGTCAGCCCTTTTAATGAAGCTTAAGACCACATGAGATTTTTGGACTGTAATATTATACTGCTGAGTCAGAAGGATCTGGGGGACCACTAAGAAGCCTAGATCTTTTTACACCCAGTGCTACCTAGCCACAATACCCTGTCTGTGCTGTATTGTACAATTGACTTTTTGGACTTAGTGCAGAAATTGACATTATTAACAAGCAAGATGCCATAGGATATTCAGTGATCACACTAATTAGTTACATATAGCACAGGGCCTAGACCCAAGACTCCCTGGATTCGAATTATTCCATGTTTTTAGTTTCCTTCTAGTAAGGAGTCTAGCATTGCCCAAAAGATGACCTTGGAGTGTTGTGAGGGGCCGGGGAGAAAATTCTAGCCACCAGAAGATGTGCTTGGGGTGTGGGGAATCCTGAAGACTAGTAATCAGTCCGATCAGCTCAGAAAAATGACACGTTCTCTGTACCTCAACAACTTCACCTACTAACCAGGGACAAAAACACCCATTTCCTGGTACTTCATAGGCTTGGGGTGGTGGTGGTAATCAAATTATTATGGGATCTCATAATATTAGACCTAGGAGTCAGTGGAGAGAAAACTAGAGAATTAAAAAAAAAGGATAGAAAAGCAAATAGAGTAAAAAGCAGATATGAGAGGCAGGTAGACTCATATTCAGCCTTCTCTCTTCTCACATATTGTCTGTGTGATCTTAAGCATGTCAGTCACTTCACCATTCAGTGCCCCAAGCAATTCCATAACAAAAATTATTAAGTGCCCATGACCTGTCTCCAACTGTGCTAAGTCCTGGAGATGAAAGGAAAGGGAAAAAAATGGTTCTTTTGATGTTATAAATTGGAAAATGAGAGATACTAATCTGCATGAAATAAGAGACAGACAGATACAAAGACAGAGAGAGACACCAAGAGAGTGAGAGAGAAAGAGACACAGAGAGACTTGGAGATCTTGAGTGACTCACAAATTGAATTGTTTGGAAGTGAATGGTAGAAATACGAAAAGACATTCTTCCAAGAGCCTTCCCTAATCACTCCAGATTAGAGGGAGTTCTCCAATCTCAGGAGCTGGACAGTCTTGGCTGTACCATTCCTGACTCACTATAAAGGCAGCTCCCATTATTGCAATACTTGTACATATTTTATACACACACACACGTATACAGTATAAGTTTATGTATATATGGATATTTTGTTCAATTATTTCAATTGTGTCTGATTCTTTGATACACCACTTGGGGTTTTCTTGGCAAAGATGCTATAGTGGTTTGCTTTTTCCTTCTCCAGCTCATTTTACAGATAAGTAAACTGAGGTAGACAAGGTTAAGTGACTTACCCAATGTCACACAGCTAGTATCTAAGGTCAGATTTGAATTCAGGAAGAGTTTTCCTGACTCCAGATCCAGCACTCTATCCACTGTGCCATCTAGCTGCCCTATATATGTAAATGTGTATATTTATGTATGCATATACACATATATACTTACATTATACATACATACATACATACCCAAGTGTATTTATCTAGGTTCAAATCCCAGCTTTGTTATTTACAATCTGCATGACCTTGAACAATTAACTAAACTTTTCCTGTGCTCACTTGCCCAGTCTATAAAAGGATGGTCTCTATGGTCCTTTCCAATATTAATCAAAAGGGACCTATGAAGCAATATTATGTGTAAAGCAAAGATAGACTACACAGATGCTATGGACCCAAAGGGGGAAGAAAAGAAATTAAGCAATTCCTGACTTTGGACACTTTCATGACAGCAGACAAAAGGATTTGAATCCAAGTGTGTGTGTGTGTGTGTGTGTGTGTGTGTGTGTGTGTGTGTATGTGTTCACAGAGCTGGTTGTTGTCCTTTGTTCTCAAAGAGGACCAACATGACCTCACTGTGTTAGAGTCGAGTTACAACAGGTCTAACTGTGGCTGATCAGACCAATATGAGCTCAGAATACTCTGCCATTGCTTGGACACAAGTAGTCCATATGAATATTGGGGGTGGCTTCTCTAATTCTATGCATCTCACATTTCCTTTGGGCTAATTCAATTCTGCTTTCTCATAGAACACAGCACCTTATCTCATGAGGGCACACCATGCTGTGCGGTCCTTTGCCAGTGTCTCCCGTGTCATATAGCCAATTCTAAAGTTCTTAAGAGAGACCTTGAGAGTAGCACTTTTTCTGACCATTTTGTGAGTAGGTTCGCCACAAAATAGTCTTTTTGGCACGTGTACATTTGGCATTTGACCAATGTGATGAGCAGTCCATTGGAACTGTGCTCTCTGCAAGTGTATGAAGGAGGATAGGTCCCATTCTATATGCTCATGTCATACTGCTACAGCCTCTTTACATGTATTGTTATTTACAAATGGTGCTCCACTTAAGCTTTACCCAAGTATAACAAAACATTGACCATTGATCTGTTAAGTGTATTATTAACTTTACCTTTTGTTAGACACTAATGCCTGTTGTAATTATTCAGCAAACTGGGATAATGGCAAATTAGAAACTATGGCATCTCCCAACACTTACTTTTCTTTAAGTAATTCAGATAAGCAATTTGGACTTAATTACAAGTAGCCATTATCAAGAATTTCTTTTCATTTAGCAACTAGAGAGGGAAGATATGCAGTGGGTGTGTAAATCCAAAGATCTTAGCACTGTCAGTTAACTATAGCAAGGATTAATGAAGCAGGAATGGAAAACTGAAGATGTTTTCCAGTTTCTTCTGTGCAACTTTACAAAATCAGAGGTTGTTGGTTTGGAAGGAGCTTCAGGGTCCACCCTAGATCTGGCCAAGAATCTCTTCCCTAAGAAACAGCCATTTGCTTCTAACTTGAAGGCTCCCAATGATGGAGACCTTCCAAACAAGCTATTCTGATTAAGAATCGATCTCTGTATCAATAAGATTTTCCTTATGGCAAACCCAAATCTACCTGTCTAAAATATCTACCCACTCCTCCTACTTATACCTTTGAGGGACAAGAGAAATAGAACCAATCTCTCTTCCATAAGACAATTGAAGAGAGCTATTCCATTCCCTTGACTCTTCTCTCACTAAGACTAAAAATTCCTGATCCCATCAGCTGGTGCTCAGATGGCCCTTATCATGCTAATCATAGACCTCTGCATGCAACTATTTGTCAGTGTTCTCCCTAAAATAACAATGTGTCTCTTGGGGCTGAATAAAATAGTTTCGATGTTATTGGATCGGAGCCAAGTACAATATAACTCCCATATAGTTCATTCATTTACTCATTCATCCGTTCATTAATTCATTTATGACACCTGCCTTGCTTCATATAACCTAAAGCCACACTGGTTTCCTGGCTGTCAGGTCACATTGATGAACCACATTGAGTTTATAGACTGGGCTTTTTCACAAACAAATCTGGTCTAGTCTCATTTCCCTGGTTCTGCTTGATGAGTTCAATAACATATAAGAATTTATATTTATCTCTAATTCAATTCAAATGAGAAAATATTTATAAAGTGATTGCTATGGACAAGGCAGTGTGCTTTGTGACTGGAATATCCCATTTTATGTTGCTAGGTTGTTGAATGTAAGCTCCTTAAAGGCAAGAGGTACTTGTTTTTCATCTTCGAAATCCCGGACTCTTGTACATCTGAGGCCACACTGCCCTGATAAATGTGTATTCATCTAAACTGATATCTTTTTGGTCAAAAGAGATTAAATGAATTGTCTAAGGTCACAGTTTGGGTTACCGAAAGTCACAGCTAGAATCAGAATTCATCAGTCCAGAATGAATATGACTCAGCAGGGACTAGGTAACCCACATGGCCATCTACACTTCCCGGCACTGATGGATTTGCTTATTTGTAGCCCTCAAAATTACTCAGATGTGATTGTTACCTTGTAGTATAAATGATGCCAGCCTCTACTAGGAAGCCCTTAAATTAAAATCAGTCGGGATTCTGTCTGACTCTCCCATTTCAATTCTGACTCATTCCTGCCCTGTTATTTCTTGTTATCCTTCTGGCCAATGCTGTTGAATATTACTTTTGTTTCTTTTATTTCCCCCTGACTCCCAATCTTTGGCCACTCTGGTATAGCTTGAGAGTTTTTTCTTGGTCTTGGGATGCCTTAGATTTCACACATATTCGACTTACTCCGTATTGGATAGCTACATATTGAAGAGCCCTCTCCCCCTACCTCCTGCCAACATGAATTGTCCACCATGGAAGAAGAAGAAAGAAATCAGAATATAGAAACTCTATCCTTTGGACATATCCCTGTACTGATCCTACAAAGAAATATCTTAGTTCGGTATCAAATACACAAGAAACATTAAGTCAGTAACTGTGTTTGATATGGATATAAGAAACCCAGTCATGCCGCCTCCCTACTCCTCCACCCCAAGGATCCACAGGTTTCTTTTGAAGATCAAAATATGCCTTGATTTTAGCCATTCAAAGCATCTAGTGGGTCTCATCAGATATATGAATAAAATTTTAAAATTGCTTTTACAGTCAGAAGAAGCACAAATAAGCTGAAGTTCCTGCTTCACCGCATCACAATGGCAATGGGAGGAAAACCTCACAGAGATGATCTGGAAACTTTCCTACTGAAAAATGTCTACAGCATATTAAAGACAAGGTCTGAGATTTTGAGGTCCTGGTTTAACAATCATCTAAAATAAAAATCTATGAGATTTACAAAGACAAGAGCATTTGGATCTTAATTCTTCTTTTGGCCTTTTAGAGGTATCTTAATGTGAGAATAATGGTTATTACCAACATTATAATCAAACAATTTTAATAGAACATATGCATCTACACAAATGAATTCTGTCTTTTAGTGTAATAGTCTTGAAAAAGAGCAATTTGGAACTTTGCCCAAAGGGCTATAAAAATGTGCATACCCTTTGATCCAGCAGTGTTTCTACTGGGTCTGTATCCCAAAGAAATCATAAAATAGGAAAAAGGACTCACATGTGTTTGTGGCAGTTCTTTTTGTAGTGGCAAGGAACTGGAAACTGAGTAGATGCCCATCAGTTGGGGAATGGCTGAATAAGTTATGGTATATGGATGTTATGGAATATTATTATTCTGTAAAAAATGATCAGCAGAATGATTTCAGAGAGGCCTGGAGAGACCTATATGAACTGATGCTGAATGAAATGAGCAGACCGAGGATAACCTTGTCATAGTAACAAAAGATTATGTTCTGATCAGCTGTGATGGACTTGGCTCTTTCAAGCAATGCAATGATTCAAAACAATTCCAATAGACTTGGGATGGAAAATACCATCTGCGTCCAGAGAGAGAATTATGGGGACTGAATGTGGATCAAATCATATATTTTTACTTTTTTGTTTATGGGGACTGAATGTGGATCAAATCATAGTATTTTTACTTTTTTGTTTATTGCTTTTTCTTTCTCATTTTTTTCTTTTTTGATTGCATTTTTCTTGCACCACATGACAAATATGGGAATACATTTAAAAGGATTGCACATATTTAACCTATATCAGATTGTTGTCTTGAGTAAGTGGAAGGTAAGAAAGGAAGGAAGAAAATTTTGGAACACAAAGTCTTACAAAAAATAGTTGAAAACTATCTTTACGTGTATTTGGAAAAATAAAATACTATTGGATAAAATAATTTCTCCTTGAAAGATATTTCAAAGAACTTGTTTCAAAAGTCATAGAAAAGGGAAGGTGTTTGACCACTTTCCCACTCCTTCCAAAGGCTTTTATTATGGATCTGGAGTTGGAAAGCTGTAATTCAAAGTTTCTTTTTTTCTAGACCTCATTTTCCTAATCTGAAAAATACAATCAAAGATTTTAAAGGTCCCTATTGGCTCTAAATCCTAGGGATTATATTATCATGGGTATTCTTTCTGAGTTTTTTTTTAAATAGGATTTTTTCAATTAACAAACATTTGTTTTTGATTCCTCTTCTCCTCCCTCCCTTCCTTGCACTCTCTCTCTCTTTCTCTCTCTCTCTCTCTCTCTCTCTCTCTCTCTCTCTCTCTCTCTGCTTCTCTCTTTCTTTCCCTCTCCCTCTCCCTATTTCCCCCTCTTCCTTTCCCTTTCCCTCTTTCCCTCCCAGACCTGCTTTCCAGCAGCTTGTCTTTGACTTCTCCACCACTACTATCTAAAACCTCTCAAGTCTAAATTCTAGAATTCTGAATTTCCAGGGCTTCCCTTTCTGAAGTGGTGATGATGGTGGTAGTGATAATAGCGATAGAGTTGCTGTTATTTGTGGACAGTCTCTCACTTTTCCTATTGATTGCCCAGTCTCTTGGGGTCTCTTTGAGCAGTGACTGATTCCTGCCCCCGACATCTTCACCCCAGCCTCTGCACCCTCACTTCCTTTCCATAGAAGGATTTTTTCCAGTGTCTCCCACAGCTCACCCCTTTCTCCTGAGATGATCTGCCTCTTCCTCTCCATCTTTTGTGGACACAGAATTTCACTTGAAATTGTCCCAATTAGATTCTGAACTCTTGGAGGACATGAATCATGATCTTGCTTGCTATTTTTCAAACATTCTCAGCTCTGGATACTTTGTCTAGCACAAAGCACAGACTTAATGTTGCTTGGGGACTTCCCAGGAGATTAGCAGATTTTGGCGATGTTGCCAATACCAGCATCCAAGGACCTTTTCTGGGGTTGTGTCGGTAACAAAAGGCGAGTGACCACTTCCATTTCTGGTCCCGCCCATCCCCAGGACGCCCTTGTTGTGAGCTGCCCACCAGTCCTCTCAACTGCACAGATGCTTCATTGTGGTCCCACACAGCCACTTGTGCTCCAAGAGATCTGGAGTCTCACAGACAAGAAAGAATTGTCTCAAACCATAGCAAGGTCCCTTGTTCTCTTCCAAGCTCACAGCTCTACTAGGAAGGGCTGCTTGAAAACCTATCTGTGACTGCATCTGCTTGAAACTAGGCAACAATTATTTTTTTCCCCATCTAGGAACAAATGATATCTATATCTAGGATTACAAAGCACATGAGTTATAGTAACACAAATATGGATTTTTTCCCATCTAAGTCCTCAGTCCCCTGAAGTCTCTTCACAGACTCCTTGGTGGTCTACAGGTGAAACTTTTGCTATGTTCTACCCCACTTGGAAACCTCATTAATTCCCAGATCTATATAGCCATTCTTAGCCCCTTCTCTGGATCCAGTTTCAGCTCACCAGCTGCTTTTCAGAGATCTCCACTTGGATGTCCCATAGACAGCTCAAAATCAACATGTTCAAAACAGAATTTATTAACTTTCCTCCCCTCCACCCCTGTCTTAAACTTCCCTATTATTGTTGAGGATTCCACCATCTTTCAATTTACCTAGGCTTACAGCCTCATTAACCATTGTTTCTCACTCACTGTATATATACAGTCTGTTGTCAAGTCTTGTTTTTATCTTCCCAACATATGGAAGATGTTACTCTTACCCAGACCCTGGTATAGACCCTTATTCCTTCAACCTAAGTTACTGTGATAACTCTGGTTGCTCTCACTGCCTCAGGACTTTCCTTGCTCGAGTCCACCCTCCACTCAGCTACTAGAGTGTTGTTTTTTCCCCAAGCATAGATATAACCACGTCCCTTCTCTTTCCTCCTCACCGCCCTCCAGTCAATAACTCCATAGGTTCTCTGTTTGAAGTGATCCCCATAATAAAATATATAGTTGTTGGCTTGGCTTTGAAATGTCTACAAGTGAGATAAAACAGAGCAAAAATTCTTCACCTGCAGTCAATAAACCACCAAAGAGTCCATGGAGAGACTGCAAGGGAGCTGAAGACTTAGATGGGAAAAAAATCCATATTTGTTTTACTATAACTCATGTCCTTTGGAATCCTAGATAGGAACAAAAGCTGTTGTCTAGCTTCAAGCTTTGTCTCTTTCCACACGTCCAGTTGTCTGACATTTTACTTCCTTGCCCATACCCTACAATTCAGCAACAACAACCTTGTTGCTGTTGCTCACACATAACCCCCTATCTCTCAGTCTTTTCAGTGGCTGTCCCTCTTCGGTGATGGTCCCTTCTCCCTGAAATTCTCTTCCTTACCCACACCACCAGACTTCCCTGGAAACTCCTCTCAGAGTTGATCTTCTGGAGGAGGCATCTTCCTTACCTATAGCTACCCAGTACCAATTAAGATGTGCTGTAAAAACTTGCCATGATGGGCAAATTAGGATTTTAAGCAGGGGGAGCTGTCTAGTGGATCCCTTTCTAGGGAAGAATCAGTTGGAAGAAGCTGAGTAGCTATGGGGTGTGGTAGGGAAAACCCTGGGTTTAATCAGAGGAGTTGGATTTGAATTCCAGGTTTTCCTACTTTTCCCTATATGACCTTGGCTTAATCATTTTATCTCTCTAAACCTTAATTTCCTCAAGGAAAATGAAATTTTTCAATCAACCAAGCAACATTTATTAAGCTCTCAGTGTGCACCAAGTGTGTTACATGGCCTCTAATGTCTCTTCCAGTTCTTGAGCAATGATTCCATGGTGCTACAAAGGGAATTTAGGAACTAAGAAAAGAGATGAAGGGATGGGGAGGAGAGAATATCCAGAAAAGGAAGAACTAATTAGATGGGAGGTCTGAGCTGCCTCAAATCATCAAGGGTTCAAAAAAGAAACAAGGTAGAAATGAGGACTCTGTGTGTGTGTATATACACAGATGTGAGAAAAATAAAAGTGGAGGACAGAGGAAGATAGGAAATCTCTAACTCCATCAGGACAGTTTCTTGACTCTACACCAAACAGTATGAGTATTATGAAGGGACTATGAAATAAGGGACACACACACAGACACACACACACACACACACACACACACACAGTTCAGTGATTAAGATTAGGTAGCAATTGAGGCAAAGAATCCAGAGCCATTTCTAGGCATCATAATCTCTATCTTGTTACTAACCCAGATGGCTCTGAAGGGGAAAGTAATGCAGGTGACCTTGCACAGCCTCCCTCACTTAAATTCAGTTCACTTGCACATCATGGCAGCATGTCTTTGATGCCATGGTCCTCTTCAAGAATGAAGGGCAAACAACAAGCTCTGTGAGTGGAGCTGGCACATAAAATGGAACTTGTCAGTTGGAAAAGTCATTCCTCCTTCCTTCCTTCTTTTCTTTTTTTCCTTCTTTCCTTCCTTCCTTCCTTCCTTCCATGCTTTAAGGAAATTCCTTCCATGCTTTAAACAAAAACCACCCTGTTCCTCATTGAATGGCCACCAAAAGATCCTAGTCCAAGCCCCATTTGATCCTTGGGTCCTGATTGACTCAGATTGAATGTAAATAGTAGTCATTTCTGTTTTGGCCAGAAATCCTGAGAGTCTTTCCCTCCCATATTTATTTATTTATATTTTTGACAAGGTGAAAGAGAAGATTCTTTGCCTCAGTTCCTCCCTCGTCTTAATCTAAATGGGTGCAGCTTTAGTCAAACTGAGATCTGTTGAAGACCTTAGCCTAATTCACAGTCTCCCATTTCATTCAAGCCCATCTCCAGGCATCTTGATCTGTATCTGGCCACTGATCTGTAAACTTATGTCTTCTGACTCCAGGATCAGTGAATCAGAGCAATGTGTGTTTGTGTGTGTGTGTGTGTGAGTGAAGTGGTGGAAATAGGGAAGCCAAGGGATGTAGAAAACAAATGACATCGATGCTTGTTTAAGTGATAATAATAAAACTAAACAGGAGATAAAACATATGGCACAGTCTGAAGTCCTGAATGATACAGATGCCATTCCATTTCAAGGAGAGTCTGCCATGGTTGCTTTGTATATGTAACTGACCTGGTCTTCCTCACTCTGCCACATGACTGTTTTTTGTGGCAGTTTTCACTGGAAACAGCTCGATCCCATTTTCCCCACATTTGAAATATTCCTCATCACCTTAGAAAACACTGAGACATCCCCCCCCATTCCCGGGTCCATTAGTTGTCTAAAGTACAATGGATTGTCTCCTCTGAAATCAAGCAAGCAGGGCTTGTCCAACCTCAGAGATATTTCCTATACCGTGAAGTTTCCCAGTGAGCTTCTTCTATCTTCTTTCCACAGCATGAGCATGTGAAGGAGACACTTGTGGAAATATCATCACACTTTTTTTTAGAAAATTCAGTTACATATTGAGCTGGGGGAGGCAGAGAAAATCAGTTTTAAAGGTGCTGAGAAAACATTCATTCATTCATAGAAAAAATGGCTTTGTGAATGAATCAGTGAAGATGATAAATTGGTATTGAAGAACCTCTGAGATGGAATGGGATCCAGTGGGCATCTACTTCAGCCCAGTCAAGAACAAGTGTGCCCTTAACAACTTCCTGGATGACCAATAGTTACTAGGCTCTGAAAACTTCCAGAGAATGGGAGTCCATTACATCCCAAAGCGGCAGTTCCTATGTCTTTGGGAACTTGTAATAAGTAGGAAGATTGTCCTTCTATCAAAACCAACTGTCTCCTTGGAACCCCATGCATCACTTCTAGCACTGATTTCTGTGGCCCGTTAGAACAGATCATAGCCTTTCTTCTAACACTCAAAACCAGTCTTCCCAGGCTTTCCTTCTCAAGTCAAACATTCTCAGTTCTCTGTCTCAGTGCTTGTCAGTAAAGAACTTGAGCCGCCACCCCCACCCCTTTCTGGTCGCCTTTCTCTGGATGCTCTCCAGTTGATCAATAAATAGCTTTTCTCAAATGTGACCTCTAGAATCAAACACAATATTCTAAGCGGGATCTGGATGGGGAGTTTGGGGATGGATGATCAGCACCTGAGTCTTGGACACCATGTGCCTCTTCATGTGGCCCAAAATAGAATCAGGTTTTTTGGCCACCATTTTACTCTCCCTTTGGATAATTTTTATCATTCAGTTGTCATTAGGAGTAGTGAAACTCAACCCTCCAAATGCCTTTGTTCACTTTAAATTTGATTTTCCTCAAGGCTTAATATATTATCCTGGGTTTCATTTGCATAAACTTAGGCTTAAATAATCAAGTCATCTTAGTGGAAACTTTTATTTTGATTAAAATAATCTTGTATCTTCCTGTAAAATATGGATAGAGAGGGAAGGGCATGGAGTTGGGAAACCTGGTCTGGAATCCTGCCCTGAATACTTACAGCCAGCTATCAGAGACAAGTTACTGAATATGTTCTCTTAGCATGTTTCCTTGTCTATGAACTGGTGCTAACAAGACTTGTGTTCTCTACTTCACAAGGCTGTGGGGAGGAAAGTACTTGGCAGGCTCACCATGGAATAAGGCTCTAAGCTCATTGGTTCCATGTTAAAGACAAGGTCATGTCACACAGTGTGGCAGAAAGTGTCAGTTTTGGAAGATCATAGCCAGGCACCTGGATCTGGACTCTGCCTTTATCCCAGATGCTTGCATGTGGCTGCTTCTTTTCTCTGTGCATCTCTATCACTTAATACAGTGATTGGCACATGATAAATACTTAATCTTCCTCTTTCCTTCCCTCTCTCCTTCCCTCTTTTTCCTCCCTCTCTCCATCTCTCTCTCCTTTCTTCCTTCCTTCCTCCATTCATTCTTTCCTTCCTTCCTTCCTTCCCTTTCTCTATCTCTGTCTCTCTGTCTCTCTACGTGTATCTTGGTGGTCTCTGTCTCTTTCTTTGTCTCCCTCTGTCTCTCTTCTTTCTCTGTTTTTTTTTTTAACATATTATCTCATCGGAGCAAGAATTAATATAAATAAAATGCCATTGATTGAGAAAGACCTCCATATTGGGGACCTCTCTCTACTTTCCAGCCGGTATCTACTTCCAACCCTTTGATTCCCCCAAAGGAGACATTCAATCCATTCAGTGCAAAAACATAATAAACATAATCATCATATTAATGCATTAAAATCAGGCCAATATACTCTTGTGTTTTTGAAGTATACAAGGGGGTCTATTTTACATATGATAAGGGAAGACTTGCTTTTTGAAATATTCTATTAAATAGATAAAGGCATTAGAGGAAACATGTCTGTGTAGACACATGTGCATGTGTTTGCAAGCATGTATCATAAGGAGGAAGAACAAGGCCCCGTCACAATAGGATTGCAGATGCTAATGGTTGGTAGGTGTCTGTGCCAAATGATCTGTGGGATATTTAATACATTAGTTAACTTAGGACAACTAAAATCTTCTAATTACAGATTTTAATTGAACAGTAAAAGTTACATGAAATGGGCCAAGTCAAGCTGGTGGCTGCAGTTTTCACCCAGAGGCAGCAGCAGGGGGTTGGTAGACTCTATCGACAGAACCTAAGCTGGCATAATGTGCAATCACCTGTTATATCTGGTGGGGAGGAGATTTCTTGGAGCTTGTCCTGGGAACAAGGGCGGTTAGGAAAGAACCAAAGAGATGGAGACAGACTTCCTATGAAGATAGCCCAGAAACACGCTCAGCTCTGCAGGAAGCAGGATGAGGATGGCAAGAAATGGAGCAACCAATGAGGAGAGAAAAGAAACAGAGGAGAAATTGTGTCGTGTAGGAGCTGGGAAGGAACAGAGCATACTGGCTCAAACAGCAGGAATTAAATCTTTCAGAAGCAAGAAGGAAAGAGATAAAATTAGGAAGAAAAGAAAAGGAGGAAGGAAAAAATGAAGAAAGGAAGGAAGGAAATAAAGAAAGGAGGAAAGGAGAGTGAAAGAAAGGAAAGAGAAAAAGAGAAAAAGGGAAAAAGAATGAAAGGAAGAAAGGAAGAAAGGAGAGAGATGAGAGGGAGGAAATATAGAAAGAAAAAGAGAAAGGGAGAACAAAAAATAAAGAAAGAAGGGAGCAGAGGAGGAAAGGAAAGAAGAAAGAAATGAAAGAAGAAAACCACAAAGCAAAAACAAACAAACAAACAACAACAACAACAAAAAAAAACACCTCACATTGCAAATGCCCTAAGAACCATTCTCTAGAACAGAGGCACAGTGTGAAGTAGGAGATTATCCATGGGACAAACGGTAACTAGGAGAAAAGCCATATTTTTAGTGAGTTCCATATAACAGGCCCTATGCTGGGGGCCAGGCATGCAAACATAAAACCAACATGCTTCTGGTGCTCAAGGAGTCCCCCTTGCTCTGTGGCACTCAGGCAAGTGCTTCCTAAGCAGTTTCTGCATGATGGAGGCCAGGGCAAGGAGATACAGACCAGTGCTCTCAGAGCATTTTGGGAGATCTAGAACTCATTTGTCAGGGGCCATCAGAGCATTTGGGGAGATCTAGAACTCATTTGTCAGGGGCCATCAGGGGAGGCTTCTTAGAGGCAGTGGCAAAGAAAGAATCTGATAGGTGAGATGAGGATGCAGTTGTAGAGGCAGAATTAACAAGACTTCAAAACTGATCCGATGTGAAGCCCTAGGGAGAGGGCCGACTCTTCAGTAATTGTGAGGCTTTGAACTTGTGAGATGGTGAAGATATACCTGCGAGCCTTTATTGAGCTCTCTCACCTAATGTCCACAGAAAGTGAAGGGAGACTCTCTCCCTTCGGAAACAGGGCAGAGGATATAAGCACGGAAAGGAAACCGAGTCCTTGCCACTTTCCCCATCCCCCATGAGCTTCCATCCTACTGAAGGGTGTAACCTAAACACTAATTGGGACCGGAAAGTGCCCTCATGATTGGTCTAGGGAATTCCCTGGGAAAGAAATTCTCTTTGACAAAATGGATCATCTCTTCTCTGCATTTTATATAATCTCCTAGAGCTACTTAGAGAACTAATCAGACCACTGACTGTCTGTAGGATAGTTACATGCTCATAATCTTGCATTGGATGACCTTTTATGTTTAAGTGACTTGTCCAGGGTCACAGAGCTAGTGCAGATCAGAGGTAAGCCTTAAATCCAGGTTAAGTGACTTGCTCAGGATCACACAGCCATTAACTTTCTAAAGCAGAATTTGAACTGGTCTTCTTGTTTCTAAGTTCCTGTCTCTGAGGCTGACTTCCCATCCATTACATCACACTTGTTATCATGTAAATAGATATGAGTAGTGAACATGAGACTTTTGAGAGGTCAAGAAATCAGTAACAACTAGAGAGTTCAGGAAAGGCTTCTCATAGGAAATGATCCCTAGACTATATTTTAAAGGAAGAAAATCATTATAATAGGAAAGATTACTTTCCAGATGTAGCCTCCTTTGGGAAAGGCGCTGATGGGAAGTAAAGTTTTCCAGGCTGGATAAAGGCACTGAAAGATCACAGAAGACTGACAGCAGCCTCATAAGACATGAGGAGCCCAGGGATTTTTGTCTGTACCCAGAGGAGAAGGTGACAGAATAGCGTGACACCTGTGAGGTACCGATAGCAAATAAGGAGCTGCTGCCCCCTGCCCCCAACAATGAACACAATCATGAGCAGTCTTGTCTGGCTCACTGACTTATGCAAGGGGTGTCCTGCCCACCCAAGGCTTTCTCCACATCCAGATGCACTGTGGGATGTGGCAAAATCCTGCTTTTTCCTCATTTTCTCTCCTCCCTCAAAATCATCATGCTTGGAAGTTTCCCACTCTTCAAATCTTATTTTTTGCTGTCAGTACTTGTATAAGGAATTCTATCTCCAAATTAAGACCAACTAATTTTTGTTACATTCTGGTTGAGCATCTCTTCTAAAAGAATGGACTGTGAAGGAAAGGGAAGGTCCAAAGGGAACCCGAGAACAATTGTTTTAGAGATACCTGTGAGCCTGTCTCGAGCTCTCTCACTGAGTGCCCAAAGAGAGAAGCTTCATGGGCATGGCAGCCTGGGCAATGGCACGGAGGGGAGAGATGCTGCAATGTTGTGTACAAGGGACGGTGAGGGGCCACTTGGGCTGCAGTGAGGAATGGAGGAGGGGGAGTGACAAGAACTGACATCCAGAAACAGAGATGGGAGCTGGGCTGCAAAGGGTTAACGTGCATTTGTGCAGCTCCCCTTTTTGGAGCTGGTTATTTCCTTCAATAAAAGAAATAAGAAATCTCTCCTTTGATATCTCCCTAGACTTGAGTTTAGAGCAAACTCTGTTTATAGGGTAATTTGGAAACGCCGAGCCCTACATACAGCTCACTTGTGTGTGGGCATTGGGACGTTAACTGCATGAGATGAGCTTTTTCATTTTAAGTTCTAACACTAAAGGGATTTCAGCAGCTCCCTCCTTTGAAGGGGCCCAAGTCATAAACCTGTGGAGCTGCTTCCTTCAGAACTCCCCCGCACTTCAGATTGGGGAAGGAGAGGCCGATGCGAATTCAGTTATATGGAAGCTAAACCCAGGCAATGGTAGAACTGAACACAAAAAGCATTTATGTTTGTAACATCATAGGTTTAAAACTAGAAAAATCCCTATAGATCTTGCAGTCCAGACACTTCACTTTACAGATGAGAAAACTGAAGCAGAAAGTGGTTATGTGAGAAACAGCCGGGTGGTGCAGTGAATAGGGCATTGGAACTGGATTTAGGAAGCCCTGTGTCCCAATCTGGCTTAGTAGCTGTATGACCCTGGTCACAGACCTATAACTGTGTCTGCCTCAGTTTCCTCATCTAGAAAATGAACTGGAGGAGGAAATGGCAAACCTTTTCAGTATCTTTGCCAAATGGGGTCTTGAAGAGCTGGACACAACTGAATAATAAAACACCATATAAATGTTAGCTACTATTATGTGACTTATCCAATAACATCCCTAAGATAGGAAGGACCAGAAGCAGGATTTGGAAAGATCCAGGCCAAATTCCAATAGATTTGTGATGGAGAGAGCCATCTGCATCCAGAAACAGTCCAGGGGGCCTGAATGTGCATCACAACATAGTATTTTCACCTGTTGTTGTTTGTTTACTTTTTTCTTTTTTCTCTTTTTTCCTTTTTGATCTAATTTTTCTTGTTCAACAAGGTAATTGTGGAAATATGTATGGAAGAATTGCAAATATTTAACCTATATTGGATTATTTGTTGTCTAGGGGGGAGGGGGAGAGGAAGGGAAGGAGAAAGATTTAAAACATGGCTTTTTCAGGGATAAATGTTGTAAACTGTCTCTGCATTTATTTTGAAAATGCAAAACTATCGTTTAAAAATAAAAAAGGAAAAGAATAAAAAGTTAAAGAGGAAAAAATTAATATTGAAAATTATCTATATGTATTTGGAAAAAAAATACTATTTTAAACAAGAAAGAAAAAAGAACCAGGACAGAAAAGGCCAAACTCCACCCTGGATTACTTGATAATAAGTGTCTGCTCACTCTGAGTTCTCAGCACTATATATTAGAAATGTATATCAATGTGGTGCAGACAGTACATTGCTTCTCTTTCTTAATTGGCACACGTCCTGTTACTTAGTCACAGCAACGCTTTTTATTGACAGAAATAAAAGTCCATTTTTTCCTTATTGCCTCAGGGATTGCTGTCTGTGCTGAACATAGACTTAGTATGAAGAGATCAAAAGAAGGACTAGACTTAGGTTGAGGTCACAAAGACTGACCCAGAACTCCCATGACTAGGGACCCAGTCGGGACAATGAGGGAGACAGGAAACAAAAGGTAGAAGGCCAGTCTTGCGTGGGTCAGGGGCCAATTAAGTTATCTCACATCACCGAGACCAAGGATACCTATAACATTCCCCAGAATCCTGGGGGGAGGGGGAGCAGGCCAACCCTGCTGGATGAGGCAGAGACTCTAGACCCACTCTAGGACCAGTGCCTCTTTGGATCACAGGTCTTTCCCATGAAGCCTTTTCCCAGCCCTCTGTGGTTCACACGAGAGCCCTGACTGGCCTGCCAATGGGGTTAATCCAATGGACAGATTAACAAAGACATTACCTGAAGTCAGTGATTGTGCTGTTCTTGTGCGTACATACAACGTCCCTGGTCTGATAGCCGATTTGGATGTCCCAGTGTTTGTTTTCTTGTCTGTTCTGTCTGTTTCGGTTCCTCTTTTTCTTGATGAGTTCTCGCGCATCGGGATCCTTCACTCCTTTCTCTCGGTCCTTCTCCCGCTCTTTGTTCTTCCCTCGCTTCCTCGCCTGCCTTATCTGCCTCGTGTGAGGCATTGAGCAGGCGCTCCAGGGCCCCACGTTTAGGCTGTAGAGGCTCTCCTCTGCCTCACAAGGACTGGACTGGCAGATCTGAAACTCCGTCAGGTTGGGGCAGGCCGAGCCGCCGTACTGTGGGGGGGCCACCACGTGCCGCGTGCGGTGCTGCAGCCCGCTCCCGCACGTCTTGGAGCACTCGGACCAGGGTGAGAAGTCCGACACGATGCAGTCCTGTGGACAAGGGATGAGGCAGGCTTGCTCCAAGAGGGGTTTGGGCTCGAAGTACTCACAGATGCTGTCGTCGGCACTGAGGCTGTCAGCCTTCTGGAGACAGGCGATCTCCCTGGTCTGGATGCCCTCCTCCCCCTTGGTGCATTCTGCTGGCTTCACCAGACTCTTGGACATGACCGGCTGGCACTGGTTCCAGCTCCCCAGGTGCCAGTCATACAGTTCTTTGTGCCAGTCACAGACTTTGAAACACTCCTGCTGGGTGTCTGGTTTCTCCGTCTGCTTGCAGTTTGTATGCAGTGTTGTCCAGCCTTCTGCATGAGCACACCAGACTGCTCTGGTCTGAATGCCACCCGGACCACATTCGTCTCCCATGCATCGGCCCCAGGGACCTGTAAAACAAGACACACGTTAGCAGAAGTTCTCTCTTTCTCACTGGGCCCTGACAAAGTTCAGATAGTACTGCCCAGTGGTCAGAGAGCAAGTTTTCTCCTGTATGGGACACCCTGGGATGAGACCGTCTGGAAGGCTCTCCATTATGCATAGATTAGGACATCAGGGAGAGGGCACGTGCAATAAAGATGCTACATTTTATCTTGTTCTTTTGTGATTATAAATGCATTTGCCTTTATTCTTGTATTTTTATGTTGGATAATTACAAGATCTTTGCTCGTAAAGGGCATTAGAGATTAGCCACATTGAAAATCTATCACTTCTGGCTTCCACCCACCAAGTCCATTTCAGACATTGGCAGAGATAATGGCCCCTGGTGAGCCCCTCGGCTCCTTCAGGCATGTTCCTCTTCTGGGCAGTTAATTTCTCTTAGCACATTACTTTTATTTATTCATTTATTTTTTATGCAATTAAGGCTTTGGGGAAGAACGGCCACGTCCTGTGGATGCTGCCAAAAATTAAAGTGTTTACCCGGTATTAACCAGGGCTTGATAATAGCACACGTAATTCTGCACATTCTGCCTGCAAAATAACCAACCGACCTCCCCAAACCCACTCTGTGGATCAGCCACTAATGAAGTGCAGGCTGTGCAGGAAGGGGAACATTTAACTAAAGGATGGATGCAATTTTTCTGGGGATCAGCTTTGTTCTAATTCACTTCAGTTTGACAAAGAGTCGCAGAGTTGCTAATAACATGCAATGAGATGAGATAATGGTAAGGTCCGGAGGTGTCACAAAAAATTCTCCATACATCATTCCATGTGGTCTCATAACTACCTGATGGGCTAAGAGCCTGATGTATTACTGCCTCCATTGTGCAGACATGGAAACTGAGCCTTAGTCACCGGTCAAGGTCACTTTCATCCCTGTAACTTCTAAGATCAGATGCATACTCCTCCATCTAGTCCTTAAACCCCTTTATGAACAACTCCCTTTCATGCCCTCCATGGCATTGTCCTTAGAGTTGTTCCTCACACAAGATTCCATCGGTCATCTCCCAGTCATTACAAGGTTATCCACCATCTCCCAGAATCCCTCACTTCTTTCAGAACTCAATCTGAATGTGCCCGCCTTTCCTGAGGCTACTTCTTACCCTGCCAGCTGATGCATGGAAGTACCTCATATTTATGCTGCACATATATTGCATACAGTGACATGCATTGATGTGGAAAGCTACAGGAGGCCAGGAAGTCTTTCTGGTTTCCAGGTCCAGCCTCTGGTACACCACTGGAGCTGATCAAATACGATTCACTGACTGATTGACCTTGGCCCAACAGCCAGCAAGGGTTGGAGGAAGGATGCCCATCCGCCTGCCCATCAGCCTGCACCAGATAGCACCAGAAAGTTCTGTTTCAGCTATCAAGACTTGAGTGATCTGTCAAAGGTCTCGGTTTCCTCTCCTGAATGCTTCTCCGATCTCTTCCAGCTCAGTATCCAGGATGCACATCTCTCCTGACCCTGGATTTGACCCTGCTTCCAAGCCCCTATATGTGCGGGATGCTACAGGAGGTACTGGGGTGAGGGTTGCTGCCCTTAAGTGCTAAGTACAGATGTGGCCTCTGGAGACTAAGTGCCTGGCTGAAGGCTCACCAGCTAGTGTTAGTCAAGGAGCCGAGGGCGCATAGCAGCAGCAGCCCTTTTCCCTGATGCATGCCAGAAAGTCTCTTTTACCCTCAAACATTGCATAGGTTAAAGATTTTCAAAGAAAAATTTAAAAAGATGTCTGGCATAAAATCTACTTTCTAATTGCCCTTTGGGAACTCACAACATGAGTCTGGAGCACATTCAGCTTGGGCTTTCCACCCACAAGCAAGAGCTGAGCTGATCACAGGAAAACTTGAAAGGAATCGGTGGGGTCCGTCCTCCAGCCCTTGCATCTCGTCTCCATGGGCCAAGGACAGCCATATAGAGTGGATGAAGAAGCAGCCTCCTGGAGGAGATTCTCATGTGGGGAACAGCAGGCCGGCCTGGAGTTTATCCCTGAATCTCAAACTGACTCTCCTGCTATAAAATCCTTTCTTTTGGTGCAGAAACATTTGTCAGTTTTTCCCTCATTCTTCAGAGACAATAATTTCAGTTCCGTACCCTAAAGAGGACCTGAGTCAAAGCCTGGTCCATCAACAGTACTATCAACTAGTACCATAAAGAACAATCCTGACTATGTCATCTGATCATGTTCTCCCCCAAATGAAAACCTTCTATGGCTCCTATTGCCTTGAATATAAAATCCCAGCCTGTCCCTGGAAGCCTTTCCTGGTCTGCTCCAGGTTACTTTTCCACGATTAATGGCCGTCCCCTGGCTACACCTGGAATGTTTGACCTCCTCTACTCTGCTTCCTTCAAAATGCACCCCAGGGATGCTCCTCCTTCTGCAGGAGGCTTCCCCCCCATTGCATTTCTGTCTCACCCCTACCCCAGCACACACCTGTCCTCTCCATCTACTTCTTAGATTTTTTCATACATGCTTTAGATTTGTTGGCCATCCCTGCTCATCCATGAGGGCAGGAACTGTTTGCTTTATGTCTTCAGATCACTAGAGTGGCCCCTTGTACATAGTAAGCGCTTAATAAATGCTCCTCCTATTGGATAGATGCCCTCTTCCTCAGTCACTTTAAAAGAAACTTGAATTTATTTGACAACCTTGCAAATTATCCAGTCTGGGCTTTTATTGTTCTATATCCATGTTGTGCGTCTACCTTAAATATCTGAAGCTTTGTCTGCACCCACAGAAATAAAGGCAAGTGCCCCATAGAAGGGACGTCACTCTACCTTCATTGGCAGATGGCAATGGTTCCGTTAAAAGGGGGAGAAATCACATTGTTTCAAAGCTGCATATTGATCACGAAAGGAGATACGTACAGAGCCCCAGATGCTCCCACAAGACCCGTGTGCAGGCAAACAAACCATATACATGAACAAGTGCTCACATGGATAAGGCACTTCCAGTCTGAACAGTGTTGACATCAAAGCATTCAGCTCTAGCAAAGCCTTAGGATTGGCCATTAGATTAAAAAAAAAAAAAAAGGCATGGGAAGTACTGGATTCAAATTCTATCTCGGATACTTCCTGGGAAAGCAGTGTACACTCTGTGTCTCACTTCCCTCCTCTGTAATATGAGTTGGCTTTTACTTGATGGTCTCAAAGATCCTTTTTTTCAGCTCTAAATCTTTGATTCTTGAATCTAAATTACTTCAGGAATAGACCTAAGACTACACTGAAATTAATTAGATTTGAGGAAATCTTTCCCAGACAGTTAATTTGTAGTCAGAAACTTGAGTCAGGCAATCTGTCCTTAGTGAATTGGTCAATCATCCAGTCAACCTCTCCTCTCCCCCCCCATCCCCCTCCCCTCCGCCTTCTCCCTGCACTGAGCAGCTATTCCATGGCAAGAGCCACATCTAGGAGAGAACATGGAGAGAAGCTGAAAAAAGGGTAAGGTTTCACTCAGACAAGGGTTTGTCCTATTGGAGAAGGTTCCAACTTCCACTTCATTTTACCATGAGAAATCTGGACTCTGGGAAGTGGACTTGGCCATTTGTAATGAAAGGGCCTTGGAGATGATCTCATTAAGTCACATCATTGCACCAAAGGAAAGAAGGGAAGTAATTGGGTCAGGAAGACACAGCAAACAATGACAAAGCTGAGATCTGAAGCCAGGTCTTCAGACAATTAGCAAGTATTTATTACGTGCTTACTATTGGCCAAGTCCACTTCTAGGCTGCTGTTCCTGAGCATGACCAGAGAATTTCTGTTCTCTCCAAATACATGAAGGTTTCCCTGATTTGTGTTTTTGTTTTGTCTTTGTTAATTGACTGTGGGCCTTTAAAAGTAGAAGCCCAACATGGCTCTCATCAACCATGAGATGATTCAGGCCAGTTCCAATGGTCTTGTGATGGCGAGAGCTATCTGTACCCAGAGAGAGCTCTGACTGTGGGAACTGAATGTGGACCACAACATAATATTTTTGCTTTTTGTTTTTGTTTGCTTGCTTTTTGCTTTCTTTCTCATTTTATTTCCTTTTTTGATCTGAACTTTCTTGTGCGGCATGAGATTTCTGGAAATACATATAGAAGAATGGTGCCTATTTAACATATATCAGGTTACTTGCTTTGTAGGAGAGGGGGTGGGGGAAGAGAAGGAAAAAAAAAATAAAACACAAGGTTTTGTAAGAGTGAGTGTTGAAAATTATCCATATATATTTTAAAATTAAAAGTTTTAATTAAAAAAGAGTAGAATCCCATTCCTTCTTCATCTCTGCACTGAATCAGCACAGGATTCTGAACATAGCAACTTCTTCACAAAGCTCAGGGGCTAAGCTATTTCTTTTTTTAGATGCTATGTTTATTATTATTAATATTTATTATTATTTAACAATGATATCCCTTTTATTGTGTTACCATTGGTGCTTTAAGGATCATCAATCCTTCCTGCTCTCTTTACACAGCTCACAAGTATCAGAAGAAGACATATATATATATTTGTGTGTGTATGTGTGTTTATTTCATTTAAATTGAAAACCTGCTACTGTTATGGTTTGTTAGAAGAAACCAAGATGTCCTCCTGGCTAAAACCTTTTCTTCTTCCTCTCCTTCATGCCTTTGTTTGACTTTAACTAAATCTCAACTCAGGCTTTATTTTACCTGTTGTGGGCCCACCTGGCAACTTGCTGGTGCTCTTGGCATCCTGATGGATTTCACAAGTGTACCTTATCTGTAGCAAATATGGTGTGGATGAATATGAACATGTGCATCACAATCCGGGGACACGTCTTCTCTTTGCAGGGGAATTGATTGACCAAAGAGAATCTTTCAGTAGAAGTTCCAACAACTCAGAGAGCAGGTCTATATTCTTTTACTCCTTAGCATCTCTCTGTGTGCCTAAGAGCCAATACAACGCCCCAGTTGGCACTTTCAGGCCCCCACCATTGGACTCCAGCCTTTTAGAGATGATGGCACATACTTTCTCCTTCACATACTCTCTATTTCAGATACATCAACAGTGCTGTTTCCTACACAGAACATCAACAGCCTTTGCACACACTGCTGCCTCCTAGGCCTGGAGGGCAATTCTTCTTCATGTCCCCTCTGGAATCTAGTTTTTCTCAGGCAGAGATCAGATTCAGTCTCATCCTCCCTGTGAAGACTTTCTTGATCTCTCCAGTTATGTCCCCTTACAATGGAAATTAATTTGTATTTATTCGGCAGCTTTTTCACATTTGCTTTCCAGTGTGTGTTCTGTGTTCCACCTTCAGTAAAATGCAAGCCTCTTGGAGGAAGAAGCAGTTTTGTTTTTGTATCACTGATTTCAATTCTGTTTCTATATTACCTAGCACAATATCAGGGAGCATGGTAAGCTCTAAATTGAATAGAACAGAAATGAACAGATTTAAAATAATTTGATTTCCCAATGTGATTCACCCAATGAATTGTTAAGAGGACATGGTAGATAAAAAGTCATTCATTCATTCATTTATTCGGATAGCAGCCTAAGAAGTATCACTCTAATATTAAATAATAAAGCTGTCTGGACTACAAGCCCATTTCTCTTTGATTTGGTTAAAAGTCCATTTCCCAACAGCTGTATCAAGTACACACCAATGTGCAATTTTTCAATGAAGTCCATTTGTTGAAATGAGGAAGCCACATTCCCTTCTTGTTCATGGAGAATCTTAGTGTTCTCTGAGATTTTGCCAGCTTTCCTCATCAGGTAGAGTTGCACCAGACCCCAATTTGTGGATTGGAAAGTCAACCTCAAAAACTTCCTCATAGTTACCCCAAAAAAGTGGATACCCCATGACCTATTAGGAAAAAATGAATAAGAATAAGCTACTTCAAATGTTGATCTTGTGAGGAGAGTAAGCTCTTTTCTACTTTTGATCCACACCAAATATTCCAGTAATTTGAAGTGAAGAATTACATGTAAATGTGAGGGCTTGTCACATCCTTTATTCCCTATGGTTTTCCTTTCCTCACTTCAATGCATTTCCTTAATGATGTTATTCCAAGAGTCCTGTGACGAGTTCATTTAGGGGCTCCCTTCATATCCTAGTATTACACACTCATTGTCAACAGCCACTATCAGACCCCAATTCAAGCAAGACCAACTCTGTCATGACTTTTCATAGATCAGATTTGAATAGGAGGGGCTGAAGTAGAAGCCTGCAGGTATTGAGGGATACCCTCTCTAAATACAGATAAATTTCCATTCACAGAAAATTATTTTGGTCTCTGTAACCAGTCTTCCTTCTATGCATGTTATGATTACATTTAGGTATCTTAGATGCTTTACATATTTATACCATATCCAAGAGAGGGCCCCGTCCCAAGAAGATGCCTGGAAAACTAGTTAAAAATGCCAACTCAGTGAGTTTAAGAGGAAGGATGAAATCGTGAAACTACCAAAGAAAGCCATGGGTGCATGGGACCAATAAAAGCATAGAGTAGAATAAAACCAGCTCCTTCACCCCCTTAGCCCATAACTCCTGTCTTATCTCCTCAGTGCACCTGGCACATACCATGTGTGTCCAATTAACAGTATCAGATCTTTGCCCAGACCCTGGATGAAGGGCTGCTTGCCCCTGATCCCCTAGGAGCATTGAAATAATCACACACTGAACAGAGAGGCCATCATGTTGAAAACCTATTCCTGACAGCTGAAAGCTGTCATCCCAATTAGCTTCCAGGTTCTAACAAAGGCAAATGCTACCAAGTGTCACAGGGAAGCAAAAACTGTAAGCTATGAATGGAAATGTGAAACAGCCCCCTATGTGGATGAACCAGATAAATTCAGAAGTTCTCATTTTCAACTTTCAAATGTGCCAGCAGCATTTCAGGTCACCATCAAATAGCAAGCTCAAAGTTTGTTCCTTGCTCATTAAAGAATAGCCGAACAATTTTCCATTGGTTGAAATGGACTTGACTGGTGTGCAAAAGGGCCCCACCCAAGCATATTCCAATGAGACTGGGAGCTTACTCAGCACAAGTGATGTCGAGTTTTCTGTACTGGTGACATCTTTGAGAACAGTCCCTTAAATTCAATGGCCTCACTCAGAGATATGGGGCAGGGTTGGATTACATTCAATATGATGATAATTACATTCAATATGATGGTAATCTGGAAGACATCCAGGTTATAAGTGGCTGAAAATTCTGTATCTCCAGTGTCTTCTACAAATGGTCCCTAGCCTTCACTTATAGACCTTAATTGAGGGGACAAGCAGGAGATTGTAAGGCAGTCCATCTCACTTTTGGGTCTTCTTAATCGTGAGGATTTCAATTCAATAAATATCAGTGAAGTGTACCACATATAAGTTTCTTTTCAGTGAACTTAAACCTTTATTTTTGTAATTTCTCACCCCACTGCTTTGGGCCATGTTTTCCATGGCCTTCTTGGAGGCAGCTAGGAAATGACCACTGAGCTCTCTCACCCCACTCCCAACATTGACTTATCCCTGATACCTTATCATATCCTAGCTTGAGGGCTAAGTGGGCCTCGGTGGCATGGGTTTTGAATCCCTCATTTTACAGATGCGGAAACTGAGACCCAGAGACCTCATGCAGGTGAGAAGGCTCAGAGAATTGCTCCCTTCTAGAGATTTCTCCCCATGTCAATATTCTTCTTAAAAGCTGGTACTAAGAGCTGAAAACAGAACTCTAGATGTTAGAAAGAGATGGCAAAAATTATGGGTACAACACACCGTTCATCAGATTTTGTACAATCCCAGAAACACAATCAAAGTTCATCAAGTACACAACGAAGGACATTGGCTCTCTGATCTGAGGACCTGGTTTCAAATACTGATGTTGAGAGCTCTTCCAAATCAAAAATGAGATGTATTTTTCCTTTGAAGGAAAAATAGTGCTCTTAATGATGTGTATTGCCCTTAGAAGTTGCAGTCAATGAAAATCCAATTGGAAAAAATTTCCGGGAAAATTTCACTGTTGTCAGTGATCTAGTTTTGCACAGTATGGCATTCTAATTATGGTTCATCTATCAAGCCAATTGTTAATTTCTAAAGTGTGGCTGGTAAAACTATGAAACGGTTGTTGATATTTCCACTCAATGTTTCTATAAAAGCCTACTTTCTCCATATTATGCAATTTCTTCCTTTTACTCCCCTCAGCAAAATCAGATTTAATATTAATGTTGATTGTTTGCACATTACACTCAGACTTTCTGAAACCACTCTCTTTAAGTCAAGGACAATAGAACAATAAAAGCTCAAGCCTCAAAAGAATTCTCTATTGACAGGGGGCCAAGAACTGTTCTAAAGTGTTTTATAAAAGATGGACAATAAAAAAGAAGTCTGATAAAATTAGGCAGACCACTTTGTGCTCTTACTTGCCATAAAATCTGCCAATGAGCTAGTTTTTTGCTCGATAAAACATGTGTGCATCCTTCAAATGAGCTAATTTGTTTGTGCCTGCTGGGTTGTCCCAGAATGGTTTGTACCACTCACTCAGCAAGTTTCTCATCACTGTCAGTAGGTTCACAGACCAACAAGGGAGGGCCAGGGTGACCTGTTTCCAAAGTTGATCATATGTTTTTCAGATTCCTGGAGAAGATCCCACTAGGCAGACTTACAGATCAGGCACTCGGGGGTTGTGTGGAGGCATTAAATAAGTCAAATCAATAAGTATTTATTAAGCACCTACTATGTGCCAGGCTAAGGGCTGGACATAAAACTGATCCTGGACTTTTAATTTTCTTCTCTTTTTCCAGTAGGTCAGAGCCTTCTATCTCACAAACAATAATTTTGTTTTTCCTCATTGTCAATTCAAATTAAATCATATTGTTCAACACTTGAATAACATGAATTTGATGGATACAAAACAGGTTGCTATGAAGATCACATTTACTTTTCATCTTTAAGAGATGGCTATGCTTTTTCCCAATAACGTCATTCTCTGTTGTATCTTTCTGGTATGGAAAAGGCATTCTTTTGAAGGTACTCCCAGCAAATAACAAGATCTCTGATACTTCCTTTTGGAATTTTTAGCAATTCCACTGAGCATTGATAATCAAATAAAATGAGGTAGAGTCAAGATGGCAGAGAGCAGCCTGATCTTTATCAGAGCTCTTCCTTGCATCTGAAGATCAATACCAAATCAAGCCTCTGAACTGATTTTGGAGTGACAGAACCCACATGCATTTAGAGTGTAACAAATTTCCAGCAGACGATATTTTGGAAGAACTTCAGAAAAAGTCTATTTCATGCGGGGGGGGGGGGGGGAGGTGGCCAACTGCAGGTGCAGAGCAGGGAGCCAGGGTGATGTGGTATCCTTGCTGGGGAATCTACCAGGAGGCACTTAGTCAAAATACAGCAGCACTGGCTATTCGGTCCTGGTTACAAGCCAGTGGATCAGCAGATTAGCTGTTAGAGACCCAACACAAATACAAAAAGCATATAATGAGCCTCTGAATCCCTGAACAATGCAGGATCTGGCCATGCCCACCCTACACTGGAAGGAAGTCAGCACTGACTTGGGACAATCTTCCCTTTGCCCTAAAAGCAGACCTCAACCTTTAAAAAATGAGCAAAAAAGAAAAAAAGAACTCTGACCATAGATAGCTTTTATGGAAAAAGAGAAGAACAGATTTCAAACTCTCAGACACTAAAGGCAGATCATGGCTAGATATGAGTTGATATATATGAGTTGAGTTGATTCTGATCTCATATGAATCTCTTGGGATTATTCAAAAAGGATCTTAAAGAAGAGTTAGAAGAAAAAATGGGGAAAGGAAATGAGAACACGGCAGGAGAATATGGAAACGGAAACACAGAAAGTATCTGAAGGAAACTCCTTACAAAATAGATATGATGAAATAGAAAAAGCACATAACTTCTTACAATATAGATTTCACAAAATGAAAAAAGAAAACAACTCCTTGAAAAAAAATTGTAAAATGGAAAAAAATATTAAACAAAACAACTAATTTAAAAATTCAATTGGCCAAACTCAAAAGGAGCTAAAAAAACTAACTGAAGAAAATAATAGATAAAAAATTAGAATTGGACAAATGGAAGTGAATGACTCAATGAGACAGCAACAATCATTCAAACAAAACCAAAAAAAAAAAAAAAAAGAAAGAAAAGAAAAGAAAAAAATAGAAGAAAATGTAATACACCTCACTGGACAAACAACTGACCTGGAAAATAGATTTAGGAGAGATACTCAAAGAATCATTTGAATTCCTGATGAAAAAAAGAGCTTAGACACCATCTTTCATAAAATTATCAAGGAAAATTGCTCTGATATCCTAGAATCAAAAAGTAAAATAGTTATTGAAAAAAATCTACCAATCATCTGCTGAAAGAGACCCCAAAATGAAAACTCCAAGGAATATTGTAGCTAAATTTAAGAATGATTGGATCAAGGAGAAAATATTGCAAGCAACCAGAAAGAAATAATTCAAATATCGAGGAGCCACAGCCAGGATTACCCAGGACCTAGAAGCTTCCACTTTAAAGGACTGAAGGGGCTGGAATCTGATATTCCAAAAGATAAAGGAATTTGGATTTCAGCCAAGAATCAGCTATCCAGCAAAATTAAGCATTATCTTTTAGGGGGAAAAATGGACATTCAAAGATATGGGTGAATTTCATTTATTTCTTATGAAAAGACCAGAGCTGACCAGAAAATTTGATTTTCAAATACAGAATGCAAGAGAAGCACAAAAAGGCAAAAAGTAAGGGAAAAATATTTTTTTTTAAAGTTAAAAAGCTTACATCCCTACAGGGGAAGATGATATGTTCAACTCTTGAGTACTGTATCTCCATTATGGGTATACTTAGAGGGTGTAAGCATAATTTGATTTTATTGTAATATTATAAAAAAGAAACTAGAAGCGGAAAGAGCACTGTACTGGAAGAAGAGAGAAATGGAGGCAAATGGTGTAAATTATATCTCATGAAGAGGCAAAAAAGACCTATTACAATTGAGTGAAAGAAAGGAGGGAGACGAACTTTGTGTGAATCTTACTCTCATCATATTTGGCTCAAAGAGAGAATATCAGACATATTTAGCTTCACAGAGAAACTTGTCTCACCCTATGGGGAAGTAGGAGGGGAAAGGGGAAAGGAAAGAGGGAGGCTAATAGAAAAGAGAACAGAAGTAGTAGGGGAAAGGTATAAGAAATGGGGAGGAATGTAAAAGAGGGAGGGCTGTTTGAGGATAGGGGTGGTCAGAAACAAAATACTGAGGAGAAGGGAAAATGGAAAAGTAAAGAGAAAAGCATAACAGGCAAAATAAGATGGCAGGAAATACTGAATTAATAATTTTAACTGTGAATGTGAATGGAATGAATTCTCCCATAAAATAGGAGTGGATAGCACACTCAATTAAAACCCCAAATCCTACAATATGTTAAGAAAAACATTTAAAGCAGAGTGATATATACAGAGTAAAGGTAAAAGGCTGGAGCAGAATTTATTATGTTTTAGCTGAAGCAAAAAAAAAAATGGGGCAGTAATTCTGATCTCAGTTCAAGCAAAAGCAAAAACAGATATAATTAAACAAGATAAAGAAGGAAATCACATCTTGCTAAAGGGTACCATAAGTAATGAAGTAATATCAATAGTAAACATATATGCACCAAGGGGTATAGCATCCAAATTTCTAAAGAAGTTAAGAGAGCTGCAAGAAGAGCTAGACAGCAAAACTATACTAATCCTCAACCTTTGTCTCTCAGAACTAGATAAATCAGACCACAAAATAAATAAGAAAGAAATTAAGGAGGTAAATATAATTTAGAAAAGTTAAGTATGATAGATATTTGGAGAAAATTGAATGGAGACAGAAAGGAGGATACTTTTTTCTCGATGTTTCATAGAACCTACACAAAAAATTATCATGTATTAGGGCACAAAAACCTCAAAGTCAAATGCAAAAAGCAAGAATATTTTTTTTTCTTTTTCATCTTTTTCAGATCATGATGCAATAAAAATTATATGTAATAAAGGACTAGGAAAAAAATAGATAAAAAAGTAATTGGAAACCAAATAATCTGATCCTAAAGAATGAGTGGATGAATAAACAAATCATTGACTAATCAATAATTTCATCCAAAAGAATGATAATAAAGAGACAACATACCAAAATGTATGGGATGCAGCCAAAGTAGTTCTTAGGGGAAGTTTTATATCTCTAAATGCTTACTTGAATAAAATAGAGAAAGAGAAGATCAATGATTTGAGCATACAACTAGAAAAAGAGGAAATTAAAACATCTCACTTAAATACGAAATTTGAAATTCAGAAAATAAAAGGGGAAATTAATAAAATTTAAAGTTAAAAAACTATTGGACTAATAAACAAAACTAAGAGTAGGTTTTATGGAAAAAATAACACAATAGATAATACTTTAGTGAATTTGATTAGAAAAAGGAAAGAAGAAAATGAAATTGTTAGTAACAAAAATGAAAAAGACTGAATTTTCCACCAATGATAAGGAAATTAGAGCAATAATTAGGAGCTATTTTGATCAATTGTATGCCAATAAATCTGACAATCTAAATGAAATGGATGGATGCTTACAAAAATATAGGTTGTCCAGATTAACAGAGGATGAAATAAATTACTTAAATGGTCCCATTTTAGAAGAAGAAATTGAACAAGTTATCAATGAACTCCACAGATAATAAAATAAGGAAATAATACTAACATAACCTCAATAGAATCTTTCTTTTTTCAGTATGGATAATTTCTCAATTGATGCAGGTTTCAGCTCAACTATGCCACCTCCTCCCTTTAATTCATAGGAAGAGACTCTTGGGTATTAGTGGTCCTCTCATATGTTGTCTGTGGAGACTAATATGTTCACTTCGGTCATCCTTCTGCTATCCCTCACTTCTATACATGACTGGCTATGTCCCTTTGAATCATCTGTTTTTAAATAATATCTTTCATTACTTACAAGAATATCAGCACAACAAATTATGTAATTAAAATCAAATCAAGTTCCATGAAATGTGCTGAGATTGGATGTGATGCATATGAGCCCCTAAAGATGTGATATCTGCCTTTCTCCTGATTCTGCTCAGTGGGGCATCCTTATCATTATTTAGGTTCACAGGGTATTCTAATAGAGCTAAAGATGTTAAGGTCTCAGAACCTGCTCATTAGTTCCTATATTCTTAGCATAATGAACAAAGTAGAACTTTCTCATGGATGCTGCAAAGCTCCTAGGGATGGCAAGCATAGCAAATGGCAGAAGGAAAATTCAATGAAAATTTAAAATGCTGAAACACTAGGTGCCATTATAGCCAAGAACTATTTTGTTCTTTAAGAGTTGCCCACATATTTAACATATATAGGACTGCTTGCCATCTAGGGGAGGGGGTGGAAGGAGGGAGGGGAAAAATCCGAACAGAAGTGAGTGAAAGAGATAATGTTGTAAAAAAATTACCCTAGCATGGGTTCTGTCAATAAAAAAATATATAAAAAAAAAGAGTTGCCCGAGGGTCAGCTAGGTGGTGCAGTGGATAGAGCACTATCCCTGAAATCAGATGGACCTGAGTTCAAATACAGTCTCAGACACTTAATACTTCCTACCTGTGTGACCCTGGGCAAATCATTTAACCCAAATTGCCTCAACAACAACAACAAAAGAGTTATCCAAGCACTTTGCATGTACAGTGTAGCAAAGACAAATTAATGCCATCATAAACTTTAATGGATTTTTTTTACTATTTAGCCATATATGTTATCTCATTTGATGCTCACAATATCTGTATAATAGGTTCTGTTATTATTCCTATGTTATAAATGAGAAAATTTGAGACTAAGAGAAGGTGAGTGAAGATGTAGGATTCATATAGAAAGTAAATTCTCGGTAGTATATCTCAGGTGTCACTGATCCATTATGCAAAGCTATTTTCTATATCCAATCTGATGTAATTTAAATGGGATAAATTTAAAGGCTAAAAATTAGGCCAGCAGAGTTACTTTTACAAATATAATATGTGGTAGACATGGTTAGACAATTGTTCTTCTGAAAAAGACCGGGGGACTGTTAGTGGATTGCCAGACCAATAAGAGACAGTAGTTTAACATGGTGGTCTAAAAAGCTAAAGGCATCATGGTTTGCATGGGTTTCACAGGAATAATGAGCTCACTCAAGTTTGCTCTAATTAGACTACATTTAGAACACTGTTTTCAATTCTGGACATGAGAATCTAAGTATAACAACAAGCTGGACATCACACAAAGGAGGGAAATCACAATTGGGCAAAGCCTTATTTTCATTCCATGTGAGGATTGTTTAAAGGAATTGGGACCATTTTACATGAAGAAGAGAAGACTGAAGAGTTAGTTGCATGCTTTGTTTTGCTTGAGCCCTAAAGGGAGAACTAAAAACAGTGGGTAGAATTTGAAAAGAGGCTCATTTGGTTTTTTGATACCAGTAAACAAATAACTTCCTAATACTTAGAACTGTTTAAAATTGAAACAGGCCATTTTGGCAGGTGGAGGGATTCCCTTTTACTGGAAGTCTTCAAGCAATGGCTAGATGATGCCTTATCAGTTATAGTATAAATGTAGTCACTTATAGGATAGTAGAATTCCTTTTATGAGTCTGGGTTGACAAGGTGGCCAGTGAGGTCCCTTCTAATGCTCAGATGATATTTTTCTGTCAATTAATCTGATTAGAAAAAGGAAAGAAGAAAATAAAATTGTACCACAATTCTGTCAAATTAATGGGAAATCAGATAGTGAGAACACATAGTGATGGCTTATTCTTATTAAATTTGAAAAGCAATATTAATCAATTCCCAAACAAAGGAATTGATGTTGTTAAGTTTCATCCATGAAAGCCGTGAAAAATCAGCTGTGAGGCCAGTGGGACATCTTCTTTCACTATTGTGGGGATTGATCCAGTCTTGATGAATCCCTCCAGATACAGAACCTTTGAGAGGGAATTTATTGAATCCTTTACTGTTTATCAAGTGCTGTGGATTTTGCTAATTGTGCTCAAATGTTGTAAATTAATTGAGGAAGAGTTAGAATGAAATATTGATGCAAACTATCTAGGGAAGAAATAAGTTTGAGGATGGAAACAAACACAATTAAGGTGACAATACAATGCTTAAAAAATAAACAGAAGTATCTAGTCAATGGAAAAAAAATAGGAAATTTACCAGAGTGACTAGTACAACACTTCAGAATTGGATTCCATGTAGGTCTATAAGTAATCAAAGGTAAATTAGGACAAACTTCATCCTAGGGCACTCAATGAAGAGGCAGATGGGAATGCTGAGCTACTCTCAGGAAAAGAACAGAAGTATTGCCAAATGGACAAAAGAAAATGCCCTGATTTTTCAAAAGCCAAGAGAAAGGATTCTGAACCATCTAGACCAATGATCTTGACTTTGATTCTTTACAAAATTCAAGTATTTTTTTATAAAGGGTTGGGGAGCATTTTGCAAGAAGACTATGATCTCAATGAGCCACGATGGCTTTCTCAAGGACTAGTCATGCTATCTTAACTTCTTTTCACTTCTGGATGGAGTTTTTAGACTTGCAGTTCAGAGGAATGCTGTAGATATTGTTTAAAGAAATTCTGGCAAAGCATGTGGAAAGATTCTAATACTCTTGTGGGCAAAATACAGAGGTGAGGATTAGAGAAGAGCATGATTAGGTGGATTCCAAATTAGTTGAATGTACCCTTAGGCACTCTATAGGATAACAGATTTAGGGATAACAGGATTCTTGGAGGTCATTGAGTATAATTTCTTCATTTTACAAATGAGTAAACTGAGGCTTGGAGGGACTGACAGGCAGGATTAGAATTCAAGCCTTTGGCCTTCAAGCCCAGCAATGTGTCCACTCTGCTACATGATGGCTTAGAGCAGTTAAGCAAATCCTTGTTCCATAACAGTTAAATTGTCACCAGTCTTTTATGGCAGGTAGAGTATATCTCATTGTCCCATTTTACAGCTGAAAAACAGATATAGAAATTAAGTGACAATCAAGTTGTGAGACTAGAATTCAGGGTTTTTTTTGCTCTAGAAAAGGTCTTTGTTTCTCCCTGTTTTCCTGGCTGAAACAGAAGATGGTATAGTTCTGGCATCCTGGGTAGTAGCAATACCTGAACATTCCAGATCTCTAAATGACATTTGGAAATGCTGTAAGTAATCAGAGGACCTGGGTCTCTCCCAGTCCTGTTACTTAATACTTATAAGCTAATTCTTTTAGGTATCAGTTTCCTCTTCTATAAAATGAGGGGGTTCCGCTGGAGGCCCCTCCCAGCTCCACATCTATGGGTCATTCCAGTCCTGAAGCTGTCACCGATCTGGTGTGTCAGTTACAAATGTGATGTGCCTTTAGCCCTGCATTTCTCCAAGTCCCTGAGAAGTGTCCCTACATCAGCTTTCACAGCTGATCCAAAGAACTTTTAAACATTCTATTAAATGGTCAACCTTACATCTCACAAACTACAGAATATGGCTTGGGAGCTATATTGTAAAAACAGTGGCTGTGCTCTTTGCAGTGCGGAAAGCCCAAGAAAACTGGCAGTAATCCCAGTGAGACCACACTACTGTTGTCACCAACCCCAACAGGCTGAGAAGAAGTGTTAAAAACAGGAAAACCAAACTAATTTGTATGCCTTATTTGGCTTTCTTTTTGTAAATGCATCCCTGAATGAAGTCATAGTCATTTTATTGCCTGTCCTGTGGCCGAGCCATCTATACCCTTCTATTCCCTTTATACCCAATGGCTTTCCAGGCAGAGTATTAAGTTTTACTGTTCCCTTCTGATACAATATAACCTGTTCTAAACCAAAACTAGGAAAAAAAATATCTTCCCTGAAGTCACACTGAGATTAATGGGGCACAGAAGAGAAGCCAAGGGCCCATGTTCTGAACATTCGGAGACAAGGGACTGAGTTTATTACAGGCAATTATGGAGGGGGAGAATACATTGACTTTTTATTCTTGTTCTGAAAAAGACCACTGAAAATAATCCTTCAAGACTCTGAACTTGTTAAAATAAAAGGTTTCTTTCTTTTCTGGTATATGAGAATTCGAAGCTTTATTTTGGTGGAGCTCTGTCCAATGTCTCCATGCCCTACCATCTACTTTACTTTCTGGACAATACTACATGAATTGTAACTGATTCATCTTATAAATCAAGCACACCTATTGATATATCTTAGATTTTGGGGGTGAGATGGGCACAACATTTTAGGGATTTTGTTGTTGTTTACCAATATGTTCCATCCATCCCAAAGGTAGCATGGCATGGATAATAGGAAGTTAGACTTGAAGTCAGGAAGACCCAAATTTAAATCCCATCTCTGATACTTAACATGACTCTAGGAAAGCCCTTCTATCTCCCTGAGCCTCAGGTGATTCCTTATTCCTTATCTAATAACTCTTACTTATTGACTGAAATACCGTCTCTGCCAATGGAGTGAATTCCACTGGGAATTTCCAACACCAAGGAAATCACAGTCTCTTAAAATATTCTCACATATATATATCACCCAAAGGCATATATAAAGGCATAAAAAAATCTCCATCCCAATCCATCTTCTACCAATCCTCCATGTCAATCCATCCTTCATGCTACCACCCAATTTATCTTCCTAATACACTGAACAAGTCACATTACTCCTGCTGAGAAGCCTTCAGGGATTCTATTGCTATTTAATTTCCAGTGCCCTTTTCCAACATTTAAGACCCTTTATAGTTTGGTGCTAGTTAACCTTTTTCGTGCCATTTACCTGATCCAAAGTGAACTGAGTACCTACTCTCTTTTTAACATATCTTATACTTTTGCTCACTGAGAACTTTACTCTTGCTGTTATCTCCCTTCAATCTTTAATCTCAGTAGTATGCGTGTATATGTATATACATATGTGTGTGTTACACAGAGTAAACGATTAATAGATGTTTTTTGAACTGAAAGGAAATATCATCCCCTGCTTGAAATCTTCCTCGATCTGGTTGGCAACAATATTGGTCCCTTCAATACGAGCATAGCAGATAGTTCACTTGTTTCTAATGCACTTATTTATTTTCAGGCATAGTTTATTTGTGTATTGTATTTCCCTAGTAAGCTGTAAAATTCATGAGTCTCTCTTGCAGTGCCTAGGATGGGTTTTTTACACATAAAATTTCTTAGTTGACATGGAACTAAAATGAAGGAAGTGGCTTGAGCATACCTCTTGTTCAGATAATGATCTGAAGCTGGATGGCCTATTCATCAGCTCACTCATGAGTACAAATCTTGAATAAACATCAAAGCAATTATTGACCTGACTTGAGAGCAAGTTGGCCTTGTTGCTTTTAAAGGGATTACATGGTGCTTCCAATCATCTGAGACTTCTCTTCTAAATCAAAATGTCGATGGAAAGATAACTTACAACAAACCTGTCCTGAAGAACTTGGTGATATTAATATCTTGGGAGGATCTGTTGACATGCCTATTGCTCAACTGGTTAAGATGATTGCCAATTCAGCACAATGTCAAATGGAACCAAAATGAAATCTTGAACAGGACTATTTTTTTTTCTTTTCTTCATCATTCTTTCTTTCTTTTCTTCCTCATTAACCCCCAAAGTTAAGAAAAGGATTGAGTTTTTGACTTGAAGAGTCTCAGGAAAGGATTCCACCTAAATTATTATCAGTTTTAGTGAGGATCATCAGGAATACTATGACTAGAGCCAGCTTTTGTCACTTTGACTAGTAAGACATCCATCATTACCCAAACTCAGCTGAAAATATTCTCTCCTTTGACAAATTTTTATAAAACTTTATTCTTTTATAGATAAAATTTTATATTTTTTTTGCATTATTTACAGATTCCATGGTTTCCTTCCTCTTACATTCTGCCAGAGAATGAAGAATCCCTTAAATGAAGAATGGAGAAGAAAAAGTTTAAAAGTGTTTGGCAAAAGTAACCAACTATGTATAGTGTTAAACATTCTGAAAAGATGTTGGGATGAGAGAGCAGCAGAAAAAAGGTGGGTATGCTTTCTCATATCTCTACTTTGGGGCACAGCATAGTGATTGTAATTTCCATTTTTCTTTGCTATATTTGTTGTTTCTTAAAACAATAACATTTTCTCATATTCCTATAAAACACTTTACCATTCCCCAGTTGATGACCATCTACTTTGTTTTAAGTTCTTCGTTATAGCAGAAAGTGCCACTATAAATTTTGTTTTTATATGAAGTCTTTCTTTTTTTGTGATTAGCTTCTTTGAGGCATATGCTGAGCAGTGGAAGCTCTGGGTTTTATAAAAAGCATGGACATTTTAGTTACTCTATTCTCTTTGTTACAAATTGTTTTCCAGAATGGTTAGATTAATTTACAAATTCACAAGTAATGTATTAGTATGCCCATCTTTTTAAAGCCTCTCCAATATTCTTATTTTTTGTCACCTTTGCTAATTTTCTGGATGTATTCAGGGTTGTTTTGATTTGCAATTCTATTATTAGTAGTAATTTGGAAGTTTTATGTGGTTGATAATAGCTTTGAATTTTTCTTTTGAGAACTGTTTGTCCATATCTTGTGATAATTTATATATTGGACCACTGTGCTTGTGTGTGCATGCTTCTAACTCCCAATTGAGCAGTACCTTGGAGGACAGGGCAATGTCATTGATCACATCTGTATCTCCTCTGCTTCCTAATGCAAGACCTTGCACCTAGCAAATGTTGTAGTTCTTGAGTTCATTTCAGTCATATTCTACTTTCCATAATTTCATTTGGGGTTTTCTTGACAAATATACTGGAGTGCTTTTTGCCATTTCCTCCTCCAGTTCATTTTGCAGGTGAGAAATGGAGACAAACAGGGCAGAGTGGCTTGTCTAGGACCATACAACATATGAATTTGAACTCAGGTCTTCTTGATTCCAGGGCATGTGTTCTATCCATTGGGCCACCTGGCTGCCGTACACAGCAAATACTTTATCATAAAAGCTTACATGATTAAATCCCTTATTTTCATTACTCTCCCACCCCCAAAGTAAACATTGTTATCATATCATTTTCCAGATGGAACACCAGAGAGCTGGACTATTTTGCCCAATGACATCTTTTAGTGATTCCTAGCCATATGCTACACAAACCTTTGTAACATAAACTCTTCCCTGAGTACTGCAAAATAGCTCTTTTGGAATTTGGAACATCCCAAACAAATGTTTCTATTGCTTATGATTCATTGGAAAATAATTTTCAATTAAGCTCAACGTGGAAGCTAAAATATGTGTCCATAAATCACTGGAGATTTGAAACATGTAACTGTAGTGACATCCAAAGTAGGCCATTGTGTGCTTTTTAAATGAAATGTCAGTGCTCTGGGGAAACTGTGTTATCTCCACCTTGCTTCCTATCCTCCTGCTCCTGATAATCCATGTGACTTGTCTAAAGTCATAGAGCTTGTCTGTGCCAAAGACAAGGATTGAACCAAGGCCTTCAGACAGTATAAGTCGTCCTCCATCCTCTCCTCCACCTGTGTTCTTTTACAGAGTCTAGGCCTGGTTTTTTGTGTCACTCATAATGTACATCAAAGTAGCCAAGTAGAACCTCCCTTTCTCAATATTGTGGCTGTGTGTGTGTGTGTGTGTGTGTGTGTGTGTTGGAGCCATACTCCTGCCACCTCCAGATACCAAGAAAAGAAGGGCTGAGGGAGGACAACTCTCCAAGCAGCTGCTACTGAATCTCAGGTTTTTTCACTTTCTCTATATGAACAAGCCCTCCCTATTTAATGAGAGCTCACTTTCTCCTGCCAATTTAGGGGCTTTCTGCTTATGCTCATACTCATTGTGTTTGCTTTTTTTCCTTATACTCTATTGGATCGTGGATGAATATCTCAAGAGCAGGACCCTGAACCAGGAGGGCAGAGGGACCATTCTTGGCAGTGGGAATTCGGAGCAGCTGTGTCAAAGAGCAATTAGTGGGTTCTACAGAATACACACTAGATCCCATGGGATGTGTTTCTGCACAACATATGCATACACATACATCCCTCTTATCTCTGAACAACCCTACAGTGAAGGATGAATCAATATAATATGAGGCATACATATTTTCCCTTCCACGTGGGCCTCTGAGCTGGGAAGCTTGTCTTGATCTTTAATTCCCTTATGAAAGGATCCAATACCAATTTCAAACACCTTCTGACTAGACCATAGGGATGATGAGCCTGGTCATTTCTACTTCCTGCCAGCATTGTGTCCATCATCTCAACACAAAATGGCGTACTTGTAAGAGAGATCCTGGCTATGTCTGCTTATGAGGACACAAATCAGCCCCAAAGATGCAAAGGCCCATCCATTAAGCTACCGAGACCCCACTTACACACTGAATTCATGCTGCAGCAGCTGGACCATCACCAGCTCCTGGCACATGGGATGGCTCATGTCCTCAATCCTAAAGATGGTGACTGAGGGGGTGCTAGAGCCACTTGGAGGACGAGCCTTCACCTTCTCAAAGGCAGGATCTTTGACAGGATGGACTGGAAGAACAAATAGCTCCAAGCTGCTGTTGAATCTGGCTGTCAGGACAGTGACCTAATTATCTAATCTCGTAGACTTTAATCCACACAACAGTGCACTGGGTCATGATCTTATTATCAGTGTGGAAGGACAGCTGGGGACTAAAGGCTATACTCAAATTCAAAAAGTCCTGGGCTGGAATTCCATTTTGAAATTTCTTTACTAGCTATTTTTTAGAGCAAGTAACATCACTAATCTGTGCTTCCATTTCCTCATTTGTAAGATGGGCATAACAGCACCTATTTCACAGGGCTGCTGTGTAGATCCGTTGAGCTAATTTATGTGTATATATCACTTTGACATATCTTCAGTGATTTAATTTTTACAATCTTATCGTCTCTACTTTATCCTATATATATCTTGTCTATACATAGTTATTTATATATTGTCTCTCCCATTAAAACCAAAAGCTCCTCGTGAGCTTTTGCCTTTCTTTGTAGCCATGGTGCTTGGCACAGTGCCCGGCCCATCATAGACACTTCACAAATGTTTATTGACTGATACGCTATTACTATGATTATTGGTGGTAGTATAATTATTATGAGCAGTAATGATAGTAGTCAGATGATCTTCTGTAATTGAGGGTCTTCCAAATACATAGGAGATTTAAAAATTAGCATTTGTTGAATTGGATATTTCATTTTCATTTTTCTTCTAAAATACTTTTGACATATCATTGGCACAAGAAATCTATTTATTGAATTATCACCTATTTCAGTGCCAGTCTATCACCCTCCCTTTAATTTGGGTATAGAAGATGTGATAAAATATGAGAAAGAAAATGTCAGAATAGGTTAATAATCAGTAGGACCAGTGGAGATGGAGAAAAAAGGATTACTTTATAACATTGGGTCCATACTTCAGTCAGTGATAGACTACTGAACTTAGATAGCTCCCTTAATAAGGAAACAAGGGGAATCTTGGTATAGTAACTAGAAAGCCAACCTTCAACCAGGAAGCCAGGTCCAATCCCAACTCTGGCAAATGCAATTGAGTTTGTCAATTACTAAACCCCTACTATACTATGTACCACCTCAGACTTTGTGAATATGAAGACAAAAATGAGATGATTCTGTCCTCAAGGAAATTACATTTCAAGTTGTAAAAATCAATGTCCAGGACACAGGTAGATGAGTCAGAGCACCAGTCCCAGAGTCAAGAGACCTTGAATTCAAATCTGGTATCAGACACTTAACACTACCTGAGGGACCATTGACAAGTCAATCCTGATGGCCAGGCCAAAAAAGTTAATGGCTAGCCCACAGAATAATGCAAAGGAACAAGTATAACTATAATTCAATTTGTTCAAATCTTGTTAGCTGTGCAGAAAATCCTTCAGAGTTTTCTTTGAGGTAGCTAGGTTACCTAGCTGTAGTTAGAAGGATAAGCCTACAGTCAGGAATCTGGAATCAAATCTGCCTCAGATTATGTGTGTGACCTTGGGTAAGTGACTTCATCTCTGCTTGCCTGTTTCCCTAAATCTAAAATAGAAATCATAATAACATTTACTTCATATGGTTGTTTTGAATAAAGTGCTTAGCCGAGTGCCTGACACATAGTAAGTGCTATATCTATGCTTCTTCCCTTTCCTCTCAAGTTGTTTTTATCATATCCTATCAGGTAGCATTTAGATGAGTGCCAAAGGTCAGATTCCTCAAATGGGGAATTATCATTTAGAAGAAAGTTCATCAGGAAATGCTTGTTTACTTGTTCTTTGTATCTTTAGAATTTTTGTCATTCTCTACTAGGGCAACAGATAAACTTATGGTCTTATTTATTTGCTTGCTTGTAAATTCTAAAACGTCCATTTGCAATACTCTCATCTATGAGAGTGCAGTATATACCAGAGAAGATGTTCCAGAAATGTACCTGAAAGTAAATAATGCTGATAACATGAAGACTTTTCTGTTCACTTGCTATTATTTGTTCATTCATTAAAGAATCATTTGTTGAGCTCTGAATAGGTACACAGTAATCATTTAGTTCTAGCTCCTATATGTGTTCACTTGCCCAGACAATGTACTTTCCAGGGGTGCCCACATGGATGATGAAGTTGATACACTCATTGCCAGTTCAAAGCTCCAAAGGGAAGTGTGGGAGGGAAGAGTGTGTTAGATGACTACCAGACTGAAGGTCCACAGCACCATTGTGCTGACTTCATTGTTCCATGCCAGTGAAACTTGGACAGTCTAACAGTGCCATGCTAGGAAACTGAGTTGCTGTCATTTGAATTGTCTTAGGAAGATTCTGAAGATCACCTGAGTGAGGTTCATTCTCTAACTGAACTGCCAAACATTCACAATCTACTATAGAGAATGCAACTCCAATGGAATAGCGACATCGTTTAAATGTCAGGCCTACATCTATCTAAAAAGACTATTTTGCAGAGGGCTCACACAAGGAAAGACTCTCATGGAGGTTAGAAAAAAATTACACAATAACATCTTTGAATATTGGAATCAAATATGAGACATGAGAAACACTGGCACAGCATGGTGTGCCTTTGTCAAAGAAGATGCTGTTCTCTACGGGCAAAGATGCTTAAAAGAACTGTGAGATGTGCATGTTGGGAGCCAGCTCCACACCAAATATTATATGGATTATTTGTGCCCGGTCTATAATAAAGCCTTTATAGCTCCTAGTTGGTCTGAGCAACCACAGTTGCACATATTGTACCTTGACCCTGACTTTGTGATAGTGAAGGTTTCTTCAAGCACCATAAACGACAAGAACTGTGAAACACTGACAGCACCAAGGACAGCACCAGTATCATTAGCCTACAATTCACTATGATATCTGTGTGCTAGAGCTTAGTTTGGGGCAATAAATATATCACAGCCTAGTAGAGGATCCAAAGAGTCAGAGACCAGGCAAATAAAGAGAATTCTTAATGAAGGAGAAAATCAGACATAGGGAAACAGCCTGAGGCAATAGGGAATACATGTGTGAACTCTATCTTTTATGTTTATGGAATGAAGTTGAAAAAATTGTTCTTGAAAATAAAGATTTAGCTTTGAGAATGTGTTTTCTGTCCCCTTCTCCCCTGACTCTCCGGCTATTCTCCTTTTCCCAAATTTAACACAAAGGGAGAAGGCACATTTTCCCTTCCATTTCATGTGTGTACGGTGTGAATAGAAATGAATTCAAATAATGTTCCACCTAAGGGACCCTCTCATCCCTCTGCTATCTTTCCTGGGAACCTGTTGTTCTTGTGACATTTCTTTATTTTCTTCAGAGTGACAACTTTTCTTGGAATTATGTGTTGTATTTGCTTAATTGCTACCTATTAGGATTTCTCCAAGAAGAAAATGTTGCCCCAAGGCCACAGAGGAGAATATGAAAAAGCCTCGGTCCTTCGTGGAAATCTTGATTCCCTTTGCCAAGGGCTGATTTACCTCAGCCTTATGTTAACCAGTTTTTTGCTCCTTGAAATTACATGTTGCATTTAAAAAGCCACTTTCCTTTTCATAGACTTTTCTAGATTAAAAAACAATTCTTTTGACATAAGCAGAGGAGCTGAGACTGTTGGGTGTCATCCAACACAACTCACTAGTGCCTCATAGATAAGCTCCATAGCAAGATAATTTTACTCTTTTTGAAAAGAATAAAAGTTCATGTAAGAAGCTTAAGAGAATACAATAAAATTCTATGCTTAGCCCATCTGAGACATGGATTCTCAAAGGGAAAGGGGGAAAGAGATCTGAAGAACAATTGCTCAGATGGAGACTTTTTATGAGCTGAAAGTCCATTTTTTGAGAAATTGAAAAAAAAGAATTCTGAACTTCTGCATGCTATCATGCGGAGAAGTTAGAATAAAAGATAAAGTTCTTTTCCTCATTTTTGTCTTCACATCTGTCATTTCTCTAGTCATTCTAGTCTCCTTGTATTTAGGCATGAGCATAGTTGGCACTCCATGGTTACCCATTTGATGGACACTTGTCACAGTGCACTGACCCCTTCTTATCAATACTCCATCTCTCCTTGAGGTCACTGTTCTAGAGCCTTCCTCTATCACTTCCAAATATATACCTGGGTTAAAGAAACTGCAATTTTGTGCCAAGTCACCAGTATTATAAAAAAAATAAATGGGGACAAAATTGAGCTTGTGAAAATGCTAGCCACCAAGGGGGGGAGGGAGGGGAGAGAGAGAGAGAGAGAGAGAGAGAGAGAGAGAGAGGAGGTGGGAACTGTTTCCCAGACTTTTGAGTCTACAGTGATCATTTTGGTTTATGAATCTACTGTTTCCATGGAAGCTGCCCTGTTAAGACCATCTGCCTTCAAATATTTCCATTGCTGATCTGAATATTTGGGAATGCCTTCTCTTAGAATTACCTCCTTCTAGAGACATGTTTTCAAACGGAGTCAAAAGCATTAGGTTTTTTTGTGCTGTGTAACTCAACTGATTGGCACATTAGCAGAGAGCAGTCTGTCTCACTAATTATTATGTGTTGTCCCATTTTTGTTAAAAGAAAAAGAGAGAGAATAGAACCTTGCGAGACTGGAACATAGGATATATAAGTTTCAATCAGAAGAAGAAAGCAAGCAAGATTTTGAATACACAACATTTCTCCTGATAAGTTGAGCCACAAAGCTCCAATTCAGGATCACCAGTAATCAGCTTTAGATGCTGATAAGTGAAGCTGAAATGAAGTAGGAGAAGACATCTGAAGACATGACTAAGATAACCTATTTAAGCTCAGATTTCCCCTGTCCCATCATTTCTCATGACTTCAAAATGGCAATGAATTTATTAAAGTAAAAGAATGACCACATGTGCCCATGCACATACATACATATATGGGGAAAGAGGGAAAGAAAAAACAAACGGAAAAACTCAATAGGTACTGAAAAAATGAGGAAGGAGAAAAGAAGACATGGCAAAAACTACCATAAAGTGAAAGTGGGAGAAAGAATTGCTAAGAGGGAGGAATGATCTTGCCTTGCTAGTTGTAAACTCCAAAGAGAAGATAGAACAAACTCAATAACCTCCCGGATGATTCAGAAGCTCAAAGAGAACTAAAAGACATTCAGATGGAAAGTTGGCCTCTCGAAAATACAGAAAGGAAAACCGCTACTCCATTCTGACTCTTGATGGCTTACCTAATGTTAGCAGTGCAAATGAAATAAAAAAGGAACTTTGCTATCCACTCTCAGTAGAAAAAAAGAACATTAAAATGTGTTTTCCTGAGCAAAGAGGCAAAGTTTTGGCTTATGACCTAAGCCAGCATGGCCTCTAGTCATTATGGAGTGACCCTGAAGGTTCTTGTAATCTCCTCTGAAAGTGTTCTTGCCCATTAACACTAATTTCCAATAATTTCCCAATTCTGTCAGCCGCAGAATAGTTTTTAAAGGCACATAAATTCCACAATTTTGCCAAGAATGTAGTAATCAGCACTGAGGCTGAGAGTAGAAACAGCAGAGAAGACATGAGGCAGTATGAGCCAGAGTTTTCACTGTCTTCCTGATTCACCATTTATGTCACAGGCCACTGATGCATGGCCTCAAGCCCCAAAGCCAACGATGGCTATTCTCATTTCAATCCTACCTTATTTCAGTTTTAGCACATTGCTTAGGCTGGTGGAAAGCAAGGGAGAGATTCAATTTATTTGGCTCTTAAGCGACAATGGAAACAATTAAGAGTAACCTTAAAAAGACAATATTCATGTTTTTTGTAAAATACATACAGAATTAGAGATTAGTGTCATGGTACCACTATGAGTGTCAAAATGTACAGACACCCTCCCCCCAAGCTAAAAGCAAATATTAGCAGCATCTAGTAATGCATCTTGTCTTGGATTGGTGAATTTCTCAGACCTACACCTATTTCTCCCAAAGTACCTAAATGCTAATTTGGAAAATGCTTGGGAACTTAATAAAAGCTCACAATGATTATGATCTTACCAGTACATTGCTTTCCACATATCTTGTGAGGGGAGGCAGCATAGATGAATAGATGAGGCAATGGACCCAGAGACAGGAAGGCTAGATACTCTTCACAAATCCTTACTAGCTGTGGGACTCTGGGTGACAACTCTCTCAGCCTCAGTTTTTTCACCTCTAAAATGGAAGTAACAATAGTACTACTCTCATAGGATTATTGTAGAAATCAAAGATAATCATATTATGAGAATCAAAGATAGATAATATATTTATAAATCAGATGCATATGTATGTGCATATGTCTATATATATTTCAGATCTAAATAAAAAAGGGAAATGGTAGCAGGTAAGCCCCATTTCAGTCCAATTTGAAACATCAAGAAATGTGTTAACTTAAAAAAAACTCATAAGGAAATCATGAAAATAATTAAATTGGATAATGCTAATGAAATATAATATGCTATTAGAACAGCACATTGTGTATATAATCTATCATATATATGTATATATAGGTATATGTTCACACACATATGTGTACATAGGCATAGGCATACAAGTCTGTGGCCCCTGTAGCCTCCCTGGGCCAGGGATAGATAGACTAGCAGATAATTCTTGATTGCCCCAGCTTTGGCTGATGAAAAGGCAGAGTGTTTATCTTCAAAATGTGAAATAATATCTATTGTAGGCGTTTCTTGTTTAAAATGACTAGCTCCTGTCTTAAGGCTTCTCCCACTTCTGGAATTGTTAAGCTGATGACTTTGACCAGTCTACGTAAAATGGCCTCATACTGTCAGCTAATGGCTCCTCTCAGTGGAAACCTTAATGGCAGGAGGTACGTGAGAGGGTTTCACTTGATGCTCCACATCAGTAACAGTGCTTGTCTCCAGAACCAAAATGTCTTACCCCATTCAATAGGACATAGTCCAGCTTGGCTGTGTACATAAAGCTGGTCCATGGATAAGGGAAAGAAGCCCTCCTTGCTAAAGCCATTGAGAGGATAGAGTACACTTTACTGCAGGCAGGTTTGTAGACTATCTGCTTTCTAAAATAATGCTTCAGTGTTTGTTTTAAATTCTTCCCCACTCCTTTTAGAGCCAAGGGATTATTATTCAGCTATATGTGCTAGACACTGCTATTTGCTCCCTATTCAACTGGGATTTTTTTAAACCAATAATTGTTGAAAGGCTATTGTGGAGAAGGACCAGATGTTGGATTCTGTTACATTCTTGTTTCCAAATTCTGCTTCCATGGAGCTATTTAAATAAATGGCAGGATCTTCTGGCTGAATGTCACTGAGAAAATGATGGGACAGATCTGTTGATATCAAAAGCCTCATCCCTCAGTCCAAAGTCTGCTGCTACAACTAATGGTAGAAGGTTTAAAGTTTTGAGATCTAAATTTTACCCCTTCTTTTCTTCCGCCCCTCCCTGAGACAGCAAGCAAATATTTATATAAGTAATACATATGTGATTAGGTAAAACATTTCCATATTAGTCATTTTGTACAAAAAGACTCAAATAAAAGAAAAAAGAAGTGAAAGAAAGTGAAAAATAGCATGTTTCAGTCTCTATGTAATCAATAGCATTCCTTTCTCTGGAGGTGGATAGTATGCTTCATCATTAATCCATTGAGAATGTTTTGGATCATTGAATTTCTGATATAGCTAAATTATCCACAGTCCATCAAATGATATTACTATTACTGTGAGCAATGTTTCCCTGGTTCTGTGAACTTCACTATGCATCAGTTCATGTAAGTTTTGGGGTTTTGTTCTGAAATCAATGTGCTTGTCATTTCTTATAGTGCAATAATTTTCCATTAAAGCTTGTTTAGTCATTCCTCAATTGATGGGCATGATATCCCTTTAATTTCCAATTCTTAGTCACCACAAAAAAGCTGCTATAAATATTACTGTATGAATGGGTCCCTTTTCTTTTGGGGGAGGATGAACATAGTAGTGATATTTCTGGATCAAAGGGTATGCACAGTTTCATAGCCTTTTGTGCTGAGTTTCAAATTGTTCTCCAAAATGGTTGGATCAGTTCACAACTCTTTCAACAACGCATTAGTATCCCAGTTTTCCCTTCCAACAAGCAACAGTTTCATTTTTTGTCATGTTAACTACTCTGCTAAGTGTGAAATGGTATCTTAGAGTTGTTTCAATTTGCATTTCTCTGATCAGTAATGATTTAGAGCATTTTATAGATAGCTTTAATTTCTCTATCTAAAAAATTGCTCATTTTTTTTTACTTTCACCATTTATCAACTGAGAATGACTCATGAATTTAGAAAATTATTCATTTAACTATATATTTGATAAAGAAGCTTTTTGTCAAAGATTTTTATTGCAAAAAAAATTCTCCAAGTTTTCTGCTTTCCTTATAATTTTGGTTGCATTGCTTTTGTTCATGCAAAAACTCTTGAATTTTATATAATCAAAATTATCTATTTTACATTTTGTAATGTTCTCTATTTCTTCTTTGGACAGGATCACTCACAAAAGACTGAGATGTAGGGTGAGATGAAAATGGTTACTGTGTCTGTTTTCTGCTAGGAAGCCAATTTGGATCCATCCACAAAGTCTAAATCTATGATCATGTTAGTTATTGTATTTGTGGCACAATTTGTGGCATAGAGTCCCATTCTAAACTCAGGGGCAACACAATGGTAGTGACAGTTTGTGTGTGTGTGTGTGTGTGTGTGTGTGTGTGTGTGTGTGTGTATCTCCCTGTGACATTTCTAGTCCCAAATGAGAGGTAATCTTGGAGGGAAGGCTGTAGCATTAAGAGGGACTAGAAACACTTTCCTGCCAAAGGGAAGATTTAAGTTGAATCCTGAAGGAAGCTTAAAAGTTTAAATATGGAAGGGAGGAGGAATAGCATGTTAAGTAAGAGGAACAGCCAGGAAAAATGCACAGAGGTGGAAGGTATACTAGTGTCCAAGGAACAGTGAAGAAGCCATGGTCACTGGATTACAGAGTATATGCAGGAGAATAAGGTTTAAGAAGATGGGGAATAAAGAAAGGGTCATGAAGATCTTTAGGAGCCAGAGGACTTTACTTTTGATGTTAGAGGTTATAGGAGTGGACTGAGTAGGGCATAACATGGTCGGAGCTGAACTTTAGGAAAATCCTTTTAGGGGTTCAGTGGAGAAGTGGGGAAGAGAATCCAGGCAGACAGAGCCCCAGCAGCTCTGGCAATGGTCCAGGTGTGGTTGATGGAGACCTGCTCCAGGGACAGCACAATGTCAGAGGAGAGATGGAGAAGGATTTATTTGAGAGATGCTGTACATATAGGGACAACAAGATGGCATCGAAAGAAAATGGAGATGAAACTGAGTTCCCTTCTGGACTGTTGTGAGGCTCCAATAAGATAACGAATGGAAAGCCTCCACAAAAGTACCAAGTGTTACATAAATGTCACTTTTTCTTATTTTATACCCTGTTGATGGGTCTGTTGTGGATTGTGTCTCTGTGTAGCATGTGTCTGATGTTGTATATGAGCAAGTGGAAGTGAAATGGGGCCCAATGATAGGAATATAAATTATATCTTGTAATAAAATGTTTACTGCGTTACAAAACATCACAGTACTCTGAGAATAGCCATTCGGTGATGCGATCTTTGAGCCAGGAGCCCCCAGGGGTTGAGACTAGTCCTAGTAACCTGACATCCTGGCTGATGCTGCATCTTAGTTAGGCCCTCCACATTTCAGAGACTCTCTTGCTGTGCTGGGACCTTTGATGACTCCCATTGTTTTGATACTTGTGTGAAAAATAAGAAAGCCATATGAGTTTAAATACAGAAAATCAAGAGGATGGCCTGGGCCTTAGAAGGAATGAGCCAGGAGGCCTGCCATGCTTCCTTTGCCTCTCAATTGGCTCTGGCTCTCCACAGCTTCCTTCTTTTCCAAAAGATAAAAAGGAAAAAAACACAGAGACCAACAAAACAGCAGCTCAAATGGCCAGCCCAGGAAGTACCACTCAGTGCAGCCATGGACCACCCAGCACATGGCAGGGATGCACTGATGCCCTTCTGCATTCTCTCACACACTAATGACTGGAATATCAGCAGAAGGATTGATGGGACATTAAGATCCCATTGAAGAAAGCTGTTAAAATGTAAGCTCTCATGGCAGGTCAAACCACTTGCTGTTGAGTCAATGAATGGCCCGTAAATCACTTTCTAATAAGAAAATAATTTCTCATTCCTCACTGTCCCTAACTTGACAGAGCGGAAGCCGGCGGCTGGGGATATCTGAAGGATTCAGGAAGCCCAGTGGGGAGTGTGTGGACAGAGTGACCTTGGCTTCATTGTCTGCCTTATCACAAGGGTTTCGAAGCACTGTTGGCTCGTGGCCAAAAAGCAGGTCTCATTCCATTTGTCACTGAAAATAAACAAGATTTCCTTTTTTTTTTCTCTTTTTCCTTATCGAGCCCAAGAGATGATGTTATCCTCTTAAGAGACAAAGGCCGATATCAGGAGGCCACTCTGGGCTTCTTTCTCTGACCACATTACTTTAGAAAATGGGATGTCAGTTCTGGGTGCAATTCCCAACCAGGCAATGAGGTTAACTCGCACCTCAGAAAGCACGGAGAGGTCAGAGCCTCAGAAATCAATAGCAAACGGGACTGAAGATGGCTTTTATATGGATACTGGTTCAATTAAGGCAAGCTTGCTTTTGGAGTGAATAAAGGGAGGAAGGGAGAGCACTGGACAAAGGAGTGCTGGGTGTCTGACCCAGAGCTCCCCACATGCTGCTCACATCTCCTTTCTCTCAAAGCCTTTGCACTTAACTCGGAAAATCCTAACCCACAAGGCTTACCTTCTGTTCAGGAAAAAAAAAAAACAGTTCACAAAGATCTCTCTCTGTCTCTGCCTTTCTCCCTTTGTCGCTCTCTGTCTCTCTTTCTCCCTTTCTCTCTCTCTGTCACTCCTTGTCCCCCCATCTCTCCCTTTATCTCTTTCTCTCTCTTTCTTTCTCTTTTCATTTCTTTGTCTCTGTCTCCATCTCTCTCTATCTTTTGTTCTTCCCTTCCTTTGTTTCTTCCTCCCACTCTCCCTCCCCCTTTCTCTCCCCCTCTGTCCCTACCCCCTCTATCTCCTACTTCCTATAAAAATCACAATTTTCTTGATATTAAGTAAAAGGAGACTTCATATTCCCAAGTCAGGGAGTCAATAAATGCTACATGCTGTACTAAGCCCTGGGGACACAAAGAAGGTAACGATCTTGAGTCCAAGGAAGATGAACAAACTCTGCAAAACACATTGGGAATAACCAGCAGAGGGAAGGTGCTAGACTAATTTGCCAAGAATTCCCAAGATTCTTCTTAGAGTAAACCAAAAGGAAGCTGAAGATGGGGCCTCCCGCTGGCCATTTCCTCTGCTCAGGAGCTGGGTCACCTGTTTTCTTAAGGAGGCTTCTTTCACGAGATCTTCACATGTCCATCACCTTGCTCAGGGCCCAACTCATGGCCCAGGCCCAAGAAACAAACCCTTGCTGGCTGGAGTTGGACATTGCGTCCCCAGAGCAGTAACAGTGTCTCCACCTGTCATTCTGGGCATATCCTCTCCTCAAAGATATATAGTCAGGGAGGGCAGGTGTTCCAGCTGGCTCCCAGCCCAGAAGCTGGTGATAAATCTAGGAAGGTTCTTGCCTTTTGCTCAAAACAAACTGTGTTGAGGGGCAAGGATCTTACCAAGAAATTGTATGTTTCTGGCAAACGTGTTTACATCACGTTTGGTGAAAGACTGCTCATGTCTCTCGCCGTCTTTCCGCCTTCCTCGCTCTCAAAGCGGCCATACTCCTGATACTTGGCTCTGGCTCCTTTCTGCTTTGGACACTCCCTGCCTGGTTTTCTATCTTCTGTCTGGTATAAGCCGGCCTCCTGGCTCTCTGATGAATCCAGAAGGACCACCTACCTGGGGCCTGGCCAGCACCTTTCAGGGAAAGAAAGTCACAGAATGGCTTCCAAGGCTTCTAAGCTGGTTCTGTGACAAGAAAACTGACCACCTGTGCTAGGGAAGCTATCCTCTAGGGGTTACTGGGGAGAGGGATACAATCAATAACCATTAAACATTTATTAAGCACCTACTATATGCCAGGCACTGTGCATTAATCATTGTGGCTGCAAAAGAGGCAAATCAGTGGGAAGAGGGCTGGATTTGGTGTGAGAAGGACTGAGTTTGAATCTTAACTCTATCATTCTCATACTCAGTGTGATTTTGGTGTCACTTACTTCAGTAAATGTGGTACCTAATTACTAATGAGTTATTAAATTAATGGAGCCCGAGATACCTTCCAATTCTATTTCTGTGGCTATGGGGAAGGTCACAATCTAAAAGGCCTCCCCGCTCTGCCTCTTCCAGAGGGGATGTGAAGCCATTCAACAGTCTTGTAAGTACTTGGGTAGCACCTACCAAGGGCCAGGTAAAAGGAGAGGATTATCACCCTTGAAGAACTCTGTTTGACTGGGACAGAGAATATTGCGATCCAGGGTGACCTCGGAGCTCAACAAATGCACCTCATTTTAGGAAGATGAGGAATTGCCCGAGATCACCCAGCTGGTGAGCAGGGAAGAAAGGATAGACTCTGGGTGCTCTTCACCCACGCCCAGGGCTCGTCCCTCACCTCTGAGGCCATAAGCTCTGAGGGGGAAGAAAGTAGCATGGAGGCTGCCCAGCCCCAACACGGTGCTCTGCACACAGAGGGCACTTAATAAACACTTATTGGATTCTTCTTCTTAAATTAACCTTTGGTGGCTTGAGACACTTGACACATGGGAATGCTTTTCCACCTTAATTGCATATCTGTCACCCTGGCTGCTGACCCTTTCAAGAGCTGGAAGGTGGAAGAAAAGACATACTCCCCCTCCCCTAATTTCAGACTTCGGGAGCACTCCAAGGGAGGACTTTGTGCTTCACTTTTGTCTCCACATGACTCACTCTTTGCTCCAGGGAGACAAGAATCTCTCCCAACTCCTGTGTTATTTACACGGCTCCAGCTCACAGAGGTAAAGAAGATGCGAAGGACTGCAGAAGTCCCTCAGTGGCCGTGCCCTGGAAGATGACAAATTTGTCCGCTCTCAGATCAAAACATAGCTAGAGAGTTGGCAGCCCAGTCTCCGCCCCGAAGGTATTTTCATCTCCAAGAATAGTGATTGGTGACTGGTCCAATTCTGCCCCATGACTCACGGGGGGAGTCACAGGGAGGAAAAGACGACTGATTTTGGAGATCACCATGTTGGAAGAAATTGTGGCAATTGAATGGAATAGCATTTATTAGGTGCTTTTACAAACCAGGTGCCACAGTGAGCACTGAGAAGGAAAACAAGCAACACAGCCAGTCCTTGTCCTTGGAAAGCTGACCTTCTAATTGGAAAAGGAAATACACACACACACACACACACACACACACACACCCCTAAATAAATATATATGTATATCCATATATATATATATATATACACACACACATAAACATACACATATGTACACTCATGTAAACACACAATACCTATCTGTGATATACATAACATACAGTAGCCCCGATGTATAAAATAACACGTTCAACAAATGAAACAGAATGGGAGAGTTACCCGTAGGCTGTCCCTATTATGATAAAATAAACCCACTCATGTGTGTCACCCATTGGGGTAAATCCAGTTCTTTTTTCTTTTATTTTTTGCTGAGGCAATTGGGGTTTAGTGATTTGCCCTGGGTCACACAGCTAGGAAGTATTAAGGGTCTGAGGCTGGATTTGAACTCAGGTCCTCCTGACTTCAGGACCAGCACTCTAACCACTGTGCCATCTAGCTGCCCCACAAATTGAATTCTTATTGAAAGTAATTGTGAAATGTGCAAAGTTAGACAATCTCCCCCAAGTTCTCCTAGACTATTTGTGCCCCACCTGAGGCAGACTCTTTTGAGCCCATGTTGGGCAGATCAGCCACAGGCAGACACACTTTCCATGACTCCAACACAGGGGCGCCATGTTGGTCCTCTTCAACAACCATATAGGACTTCACAGATATTACCTCATTTTATCCTCACAACAATCTTGGGAGGTGGATCCTGGTGTTACCCCCATTTTACAGGTGAGGAAATTGAGGCATTATTTGCCAAAAACCACACAATTAGGATGTGTCTGAAGCTGGATTTGAACTAATGTCTTTCTGACAGATAGCTGGTCCAGAGCTCTATCCATCAGGCTGCCTAGCTGTCTTGTCTCTTTTCTCTGGGGGCTTTGAAAATGGGATATGAGTGGCAATGTCCCAGAATGAGCCATTAGCAGGATGGCTTCTGCCCACTGCAATAGAGAACTCACCATGGGCCAGAGCTCTCCTGCTAGGAGATCTCCCTACATCTGACAGGACCTTGGCAGATGCACTGTCCCTCCTCGGAACAGTCTGTGTACCGAGCTGCCTCTTACCTGAGGAAAGGCTGTGGACAAGTACCAAGACCTAGTACTTGTAGCAGTGACCAGTGTGGTAGGGGCCCAGTCTTGGGGGGTACACACTTCTGGGTGCTGGGCGGAGCAAGCTTATGTTTCCCTTAAACTGCCCCATTTCTGGGCTCTGACTGGAGGAGAATCTCTCGGTTTATTTAGTGGGGAGAATTGTTAAAGCAATATGTCAAGGCGTTGCAGAAGACACGCTTTAACAATGATTTGGAGTTGTTTTTATTGCTCGTTTTACAAAGAGGCAGATTTATATTTTCATGCATTTGGACTAAAGATGTTTTATTTTAACATTAAGTCACATTTATTGAGCAATCACTGAGCACTGAGCAGGGCATAGATATGGCTCCTGAGCTCCAGGGGGTGGATGGGGGATGTGACTATGGAGCATGTCTGAGAGCCCCTTGCCATGTGACAGGCGCCTCCTGAGCCAGCATCTGAGCCTAGGTTGGCAGGAGATGAGGGCCGGGCCATGGGGGTCAGCAGGCTGCCCCCTCCCCACTTTGTGCACACATAAAAGGAAGTAGGCAAGTCATTTCAGACCCAAGTCAGGCACACTTTGGAGGAAATGCCCTCTAGTTTTGGGGGAGATTGAAGCATTTGCCACAGTGCCTCCACTGGATGATGCCGGGGTCTGCCGGGGTGACCTCCCAAGCCCCTTCCAGTTCTTATTTGAAGCTCCTGTGGCTCCATGTGCTAACATTTGGCTCTCCGTTTACTTCCCATTCCTAAGATCAGAGATCACATTAATTTAGGACAAGAAACGATACCTTGAAGGTCTTATTTCTCAAAAATAAGACTCCTTTGCACCTGTTGAAGGCCTTGGGCCACATGAGGGAGATCAGTGATCACTGAGATCGAGACTTGGGGCAGGGTCATAGAGCCGCCTTGCTCAGGGTCTTTGAAGACATGGAGAGTTCTCTCCTTGTGGAACAGACTGCTGCTAGCCTGAGGACTGGGAGCAACTCAATCATCCCCCCACTCCCTCAAGGATTCCTGGGTACTTTGGTGTCTGTTCTCCCAATGGGATGGCTGTTCCCTAGTCTGGCCATTAGACATAGCATGACTACAGAGGGAAAGCAAGGAAAGTTATCTTGGGTTTTGAAAAAAATAGTATTAAAATTAGTTAAATTTAAAATATAAGATGTTCTCCGATCTCTGCCACCGGGTCCCTTTTAAAGTGATTTCATCCTCCTTGTATTTCATATAGTATTGGCCCTAACCCTTAGCAGAGGGGAGGTGGCTAATGGAGATCCCTGGCTGATGGGATGCTGGACCATAGGTCATTTAAGATTGAGTTCAAATCCTGTCTCAGACATAGCTATAGGACCTGGACAAGTAACTTAAGCATCTGCCCGAGTTTGCCCATCTCTAAAGTGAGAATAATATTAACATCTACATCCCAAAGTGGGTTGATATGAAGATCCAATGAAATAACCACATGAAATGACCACACAAACCTTCATGCATTATATAAATGCCACTTGTGTTTGCTCTTACAATTATTATTAGTTGTGCTAGTGACTGACACACAGTTGGTGCTTAATAAATGCCTGTGAACTTGACTTCTCTAGAATCCTTATTATTGTAAGGATTTGTGGGGCTCTTGTTGGGGAGGGGGAGGGAAATGTGTTGCCCATGCCAGACACGTAGCAGACATTTAAATATACATTGAATTGGATCAGATCTTTAAAGCTATCAAATACTAACAAGCTTTCTTTGCAAAGATATAGACCAGAGAAGAAAAACTCCTTGGCCTGTTTCAGCCACTGAGTAAATGAATGTAGCTAGAATTCATTGGAGTTCAGGCTAAGGGAACTACCTCAAGGTTTGTACACCTGAGTCCAATGTCATTGGTTTGAGGTTGTGAAGACAGAATCATCTGGGACTCTGATTGCACGTGTGACGATCGGGAGACGAATTAAACCGTTTAAAAAGATATTGACAACAGATGGTAGTTATCAAGGTAAAACAATCCAAATGCAATGACTATATTGGAGTGCCTTTGAGCGTGAAGGAGGCCTCGGTGGACCAGATGTTCTTAGGACCTGTGTTCCAGGGAGCTTTCCCTCCAAATGGCCAAGATGATTTTTTGGGGGGGAAGGGAGCTGAATCCCACACATGTTTGAAAGGGAGAAAGTTTCAACAATTAGCCAAACACATGAATATTTTGGGAGACTTCTGCCCATCAAAAACAGGAAACCTACCAAGATGACTTTTAAATACTTGGAAGATAATACTTGATAGTAATGCAAAAGACATAAATCTTCCTAAAAGAATGGACATGATCAAATTCCTGGCTTCCTGGCCCAGGCCCAGTGGGTCTATGGGACAGCTGCCAGAGAGAGGCTGGAAAACACCCAACCTGGTTCCATCATCCAACCAGAATGAAGAGTAGAGAGGAGAGCATCTCTCTCTTCAACAAGAAGGAAAGATAGGGTGTGAATCAAGTAGCTTCTAATCCTCTCACCAGGAAAAGAAAGAGGAGGGGCAAGGCCTTTGTTCCTGAGTAAAGATTGCAACGTCCATTCTAATACCCACACCTGCTTGGCGGCCTCTTGCCCTGCTTCTGGGTTTGCAGAAGAAGAAATTGGCCAAGGAAGTTCACAACTGGGAAACTGAGTCTTCAATCTAGACAGTGTGATTCATTGAGTGAGAAGGTTGAGTCCTGGTGCCTCCCCCATAGTCATTCAGAGACCCCTATACACTCTCAGCTTGGTTGTGTCCACCATTATAATGATACTCTATTTGGTCTCCTCCCTTTCCAGTCTTTCACCTTACTCTCTAACATACACACTTTGATCCAGCAACACTGGTTCCTTCTTCTAGGGCTCTGGGCATCTTCCCCATCTGCCTCTCACATCTGGAATACTCATTCCTTTCGGGACTACAAACCTTCTGAAAGTCTCCCTTCAAAGCCCATCTTTTGCAGGAAGCCTTCCCTATCACCTCTTAACTCTGGAGCCTTCCTTCTATTACTTATGATTCTGTACAGAGCTTGCTTAGAATTTATTGGTTTACTTGATTTTTTCCCATGAGACTATGATCAAGAAGTGCCTTTTGCTGCTTTTTGTATCCAGCATTAGCACAATGCCTCAACAGCATGAATTTAATAAATATTGATTGACTGATGATCTCCATATATAAATATAAAATGTGTGGTGTGGTGACAAGACCTTTGGTTTTGGAGTTAGCTCTGTGTTCCATTCTATCTCTATTACTTCCTATGAAGCCTTAAGGAAAACCACTTAACTTTTTAGAGACTCAGTTTCCTCATCTGTAAAATGAAGCCACAGATAACCTCTGAAGACTCTTACTCTACATATAATATTTTACGTATAACACTAGTATAATATTTTACATATAACATAATAAAATTCTACATGTAAGAAATGTGTATGTGTATAATAGCTATGCATAGATTCAACATGGACAGCATTTCCTTGATTGTACCTGATACACATATGTGTATATATACATGCATGCTTATCCATTTACAATTTGCATGTTTTTCTTGCTTTCCTCCAAACATCCCCATTAATCACACGCAAAAAAGAAACCAACTCTCTAACAGCCGAAGGGGAATTAATTGACAAGAAACACAACTGTGTTGTCAACAGAGCCAGCTCCAGTCATTAGATGATCACTTAATTAGTAATCTCTTTGAACCACAAACCAATCATTACCCTCCTTCCAGTTGCTGTCCAAGCACTTCCATTTGAGGAAGGGCGGTCCAACCTCCCAGAGTGAGGATAAGAGCAGACATAAGCACCATCCATTCTTGTCAATGATGCCTTTGAAAACCTTGGCATTCGGTGTCGGATTGAGGTTATGAGCAGGGGTGTGTTGGTAAATATTTAACAGCTGGCTTTCCAGAAAAAAAAAAGAAATTACACACAATACACTTTTATGTTGAATCTGCATTATTCTCCATCAGCTCCTTAAGTCTAGACAATCGATGGAGCAATAAATCAAGGCCTGATTTGTAGCATTTGCCGATTTCCAAGGTGTAAATTGATGTATTGTAAATATTCACACTGAAAATTTAAGAACTAGGCTTTTGTGAGTCTATTTATGCTGGTGCCAGGATACCCCTAGATAAAGACTCAAATCATGAAACCCTCTGCTCTGCTCTGCCTTCACTACTCTGACCCAAATTAAGACTCCTAGGACCTTCCAGAAAGGTTCTGGGAAGCATCCAGAGATTGGCCAGTGGCTAAGAAGCAGACAGAAAAGCAGCCCTTGTTATGATTAAATGCACAGCCCAATACTTTCAGTAGTCATTTCTTGGGGCAGGGAAGCATTCTCTCTCCTTCCCCCAACTAGACCATACACCTCAGTGACCAATAACACCCCAACTGGTTTGTCCCAATCACACACTCTACTTATATATCCTGGATATACATATAGTCACCAAGCCCCTGTGGAAAGGAGTGAAGGAAAGGATGGTGGAGAGCAGTTAATCCAACCCCACCCCACTCCATCTGCCCAAGGGATGGTCTCTCAAAGATCTTGTGTTTTTTATGGCATTGCTGGTTGTGTTTGGAATTAGCAATAGAGGGCACAGTGAAGAAGAGGTGGCTTGGAATTGGGGGCCTGGATTCATGTCCTGGCTTGCACACTTAGGAACTACTACATGGTTCCAGAGGAGTAAGCTTCCAGACGTGAGTTAACACTTGGAGTATTTTCCTGTAAGAATTATGGGGAGTTCAGGGCGCTGAGTATTTGCATGAGACCTAATTTTTCGAAAGTGCTGTAAAGTTTGCAAATTGTTGAATTGAGTCCTTCCTCATTCCATCCCCTCCCCCATAGGGAAGCCATTTATTCCAAGTAGACACTTGAAGAAATTGAGATTGGTAAATTCTAATTTGGCCATAGTCATAGAGTGACTTATTGACCTAGAGAGGATTTGAATTTAAATCTTCTGAACTCCAAGTCCAGCATTCTTACAGCATCTCTAACTGTCCCAAAGCATTTTAAAAAACAAACAAAAAACTTTCTAAACATTTGAAAATAGGTATTTTATCATATTCATTTCCACTTAAATCTTTTTAAAATTAAACAAATTTTCACCATTTAGTATTGTTATTTGTCAGAAAGACACATACAAAAGATGTACAATATTAAGGGGAATGAAGAAATAAGTCTCTTGCTGGTGGGGACATCCAAGAATGGAATTTCACATTCTTTCCTCCCCTCCCCCCATCCTATTTATATTAATGGAATAATTCAATAAACAAAAAGACGACCAACTCCCTCTTGGAGGGGTTGAGATTCAACAATTAAATATCTCTGAAGCATAAAAAAGCACTTTTTTGGAAAGCATCCAGGTCCATGAGAGCCTTGGTACCTCTTGATGATGATTCTCTGTCACAAAAAAGCTGTAGATCAACATTAGTGAAGAGAGTTTCCATGCCAGGAATTCTCTACATTGGGGAAAACGAATTTGTTCCCCTCTCCCGTACCATATTTGATTTGCTTTTTTTGACTGGACTTGTAATTTCATTAGCATCAGAAAGTTCAGTTAAGGAAAATCTCTCCACTTGAACAGATTGAGTTAAGTCAAATCAATAAGCATGTATTAAGCACTTACTAGACTCTAGGCACTGTGCTAAACACTATGAATATGAATATAAATAGAAAATCGGCTCCTGCCCTCAAGGACCTTTTATTCTACACTCATCATCTGGTCTCCAACTTGGAGTCTCAAGAGTTTTCTGGCACATAAGGAGCAGAAGTGATCTGCCCAGGATTTGGTGGCCGTAGCATGTCAGGGGTGGGCTTGAGTCTGGATCTCCTTGGCTCTGGCCAGCTCCCTTTCTGTAAGCTGCCTCCTCCTTTCCTTTGTTTTTTTCCCCTGTGTTACACATCTGCTCACCATAGCTGGTGGATGAGGTAGGGTTTGGAGACATAAGAGATTAGATAAAGCAGCACTTTTACCCCTGGGTGCTGGGGCCACGAGCCTCCAATGCCTCTAGGGATAGAAGGGGGAACCTTGACCTTCCTGGCAGAGTCTTCTGGAGCTCTGCTTAGAGATGAGGGGGCTGAACAGTCAGTCCAGGTTTGGGATTTCAGTGGGACAACAATGCTTCTCCTGCAGACTTTCTCTGCCATTAGGATTAAAAAGCATCCTTTCACTTACATAGATTTTACCCAGGGTATGAGGGAGTCAGGGATTTGCCCAGAATCCCCTGAGGCAGCTTGTCACAGGCACCTATGTGATGAGCAGGGCCCTGATCACAGAGCCCTAATGTGAGTAATGAAGAACTGAATACAGGTGTCATCACAGGGTAAAGCATCTTTTCAACCAGCGGACGTCCCTGAAACAGCTGCATAAAAACAATGTGATTTACCCATAGCTTCTTGGGAATTTAAATATTGGACCCAGTAGAACATTTCTAGGACACAGCGCCTTTGAGGGCTGGGTCCCCCCACTTATCACAAAGCAAACACCAATAGTCCCACAAAGCTAAAGGCCTGCCCAATAGCTCTCTCATTTCATAAATAGGACTGAGGCCAATAGGAAAAGGACAAGTCAGGATTCAAAACCAGCATTTAAACCAGTACTTTATATTACTTAGTGGTGCTGTCTTTAAGGGAAATATTAACTGTCTTCATTTTATCATTAATCCAAGATCTGGCACTCCAGAAATCTGATAAATTCTGCTTCCAGCTTCAAGATTTTCCCCAGAAGAGATTAAAAGGAGATATTTCTCTTCTGCTTAACTAAGTGACAGTGATAAAAGCCCCTTTGGGATGAGGTGGAGAGGGTCCCCCCCAAAAATCCCCCCCAAAAAAGTGCTGAGATTTCAGGATATTGCAGCTTTGGGAAGACAGTAGGCTGCTTCTCCCCTGACCTTGGACAGCCTGGAGCCATTCATGCTGAGGTCCACGGGCAGCTCCACCTGCCACTCCCCAGCCAGGACATTAAGCTCCCACCAAGCTCCCACCTGGCATTAACTGGAACTTGCTCACAGGTGAGGGGGAATCACAGCAGGACTACCATCAGAGGAGATGGATGTCTTTGCCTCCTAATTTAATGGTGGCCTTTTACTCATGGAGCCATGTGCTCTTGTTTTCCAGGAGATCCCTCACATGCCACGGGTGTGGGCTGCCTGCAGAGCCAGTATCTCCAATCCTCCTGGGCTTAGAGGCTGCAAAAACCATGGGCATGTATTATTAAGGGGGTTCAACTGATTTATGATTTGGCATTGGTTAGAGAAAATCAATATATTCTATCATTATTATCTCTGCAAAACCTCGGATACGGGTGCTGGCGCTGGCAGGCTAAACCATTGGAGGGCCCCTGCTCTTCTCCAGACACAGGCAAAATCCTTTTTTTATTTTTAATTAATATAGAATGAACCTCCAAAGCAGAGCTGGGAAGGCCCTGAGGATTTGGTTCTAAAGCCTCTTAGCAGCCGCCAGCATCCTGGTCCGGCCATTTCAGCGTGGCCTAGCACTCCTTGATATCCCTTTGAATTTCATTTGGTTTGAATTAGAGTACTTTTGAAAGAGAGATAATTGAATTATGAATAAAAATAATTCAATCGAGGCTCAATGTAACTTTACTCTTTTCCCCCTCTAGTTTATGAACAGTTAAGCACTGATAAGACACATGTATATTCTTCCTCCCTTGCCATCAAGGCATCTTCCCAGATGGCTTTCTGGTGGTGCCATGGATACCTTCTTAATGTTTCCTTAGGAGAAGAAAACTCAAAGATTCAAAAAGGAAGTCATAATAGCACCTAGGCATCGGATTCCCAAGCCAGACTAGAATCCTAGAATTAAGAAATCAAGAATCTATGAAGGAAATTTGATGGGCCAGGCACTGTGCCGGGTTCTGAAGTTACAAAGACAGAAAGTGAAATAGTCCCTGCCCTCAAGGAGCTTGCATGAGAAAAGGGGAAATTACATGTGTGTATATGTATATATACACAGCTGCATACAAAGTTATATACACATAAGCATATGTTTATACAAACCAAACACATGATAATTGTTGGGAGGCACTAATAGCTGCACATGTCAGGAAAGAATTTAAACAGAAGGTGGCATTTGAACTGAATACTGAAGAAAGTTAAGGATTATAAAACATAAAGATGAAGAGAGAGTAGGAGTATAAAGACTTGGAGGTGGGAAATAGAGTACTTTGGGTTAAACACAAGAAAGAAGCTACTTTAGTGGTCTGTGGGATCTTTAATGGGATTAACTTTTAATAAGAAAATCAGAGTCAAGTGATAAAAGTCTTTAAATGCCCCAAAGAGGAAATTCTGTTGAATGGGGAGCCATTGGATTTCAGTAGGACCATGGCTTAGGACTGAGAAAGACCAAAGGATCATCTAGTACATCACTCTGTTACCAATGGTGGGACCTTAGCAATGGCTTCTTCAAAGTCACATAAGAGCAGATGGAAAAATGAGGATTCGAATCAACTGCAAGTTTAATCCAGTCCTGTCTAGTTCAATGGCATTTACTAAGCCAAGCACAGCACCGGGCGAGGCAATAAGGATTTCATCCCTATAAAAGATTTCCACTTGACTGAGCAAAACAAACTTAGAATTCCTTCTGTGGGCCATGTCCCTCCACACCTCTCTCCTGGTTCAGTGAAATTAGAGTGCCAGCCTTGTACATGATTCTGTGTGGCAGAGGAAAGAACAACGTTTTATATCTTAGGCATATGAAAATACAGCGAGAAAAGACTCACTTCCACATATCTAATGACAACAGCAATTATTCCCACTTATTCTGGAGATATCCAGTGTTCAGTTTCTCAGTCCCAGATCTCTTCTTATCATTCCCTTCTTCCCTCTGCATCCCAGGCAATGTCTCATATGATCCACTGCCAAGTCTTCGCAACCTTGGAAATATCTCCAGCAACTAAGAGATACAGTGGTTGGAGAACGGATTCAAAGTCAACAAGACAAGAGTTTCAGTCCTGAGTCAGACACCTTAATAGCTGCATGGCTCCTGGAAAATCCTTTCAACTTTTTCAGTCTCCTCACCTGTAAAATAGGGATAATAACAGCCCTTGCCTTACAGGGTTATTATGAAGATTAAATGAGATAATATGCAAATTATTTCACAAACCTTGAAGTGCTATAGGAATTCTAGCTATCGTTATTATTATTTTCACTGCTTTTTTGGATCTACAACCAACCTTTCCACAAGTATTGTAATAATCTCCTACCAGTCTTGGTGCCTCTAATCTATCATTTCTTTTGATGAAAATGGAAAGAGCCCCATGAAAAAATTCTCGTCACTTCCCCAGGTTGGGAGTGGCTAGTGATCACTTCTGGAATAGACACATACTTTCTTGGGGAGCTGATGAAAGCTCTTAAACCTAAAGAGGGTTGTTGTCCAGCTTCCGAGCAGAAGCCTCCTACATATTCCTCCTTTTGCTTATAGAACATTGCCCATCATCTCAGCTGGGGAAATTTTCATAGCAGGATTCCGCCTTGTGGATTGTGGGAGTTCAAGACACTCCCCCACAGCTCATACTGTCACAGCCATCCCGAGGGAGCCACAGCTCTGGCCGATTGGGAGAAATTGCTCATACCCATGAAGAATGAAACCTCCTTTCTCAGGCTCAAATGTCCATTGAAGCCTTTGACTGACCCACTTCCCAAAATGCCAGTGTTGATTAGCATTTGTTGTTTGGAAGAGGAGAAATGTCAGATGATTTTAGTAGCAAAATAATTAAAAAGAATTTCTGGAAATACCAACAAATTCTGTCATGCATCATTACATATAATGCCTTCCACTGAGCACCTCAGCCCCTGGCACAGAAGGAATGGGGTCAGAAGCTAGAGTAGAATTGGAGGGAGCCTCAGGCTCTAACTCCAGACATCTTCTTCCCATGTCTCAGTTCAAGAAAATAAAGTTTGGGTTTTGAGGGATTTGGGGTGAACTTGGGCTCTGCCCAAAAGGCGATGCCATGCTTATAGTAAGCAGAGAGTCTGCATTGCCCTCAGGGAAGCTTAGCACGGACAGAGGCTGAGGCCATTCAGACAGAGCGGCTCCTGAAAAATAAGCCCACTAAGACATCAGCAAGAGTGGCCATCTAGCCCTTGCGAGGAGAGAACCATTGAGGTGGGACCTCTGACCTTCTGACACAGCCCAGTTCACTTTGGGGCAGCTTGATAATTAAACAATTCTCCCCAGCATCAGATTTAAAACTTGGACTCATTGCTCAGTTTTACCTTCAAAGGCAAGCAGCCCAGCCTACTCTTTCATCAACAACACACTCCAGAGACTTGAAAGTCTCTCTGCTGAAAATGGCTCACGATCCACCCCCTTCCCACTTTTCTGTCTGATGCTTCCCTCCTCTCCATGTACTCCAGTGACACTGCCCTCCTTGCTATTCCTTGTGTATGGCTCCCATCTGCCGAGTCCATGGCTTAGCATTTCCTATCTGGAATGCTGTTTCTCTCTCCTCACTCACCTCTGCCTCCTGATTTCTCTGGCTCCCTCTTCAATACCCAGTTCCAATCCCAGCTTCTGCCAGAAGTTCATCTCTACAACCGCCATTATCTCTCCCCCAGGTGACTTTCTATTTACATGTAAACATCTCCATTACACGTCCTTCCATCTTGTTTCTTCTTTAGACTGTGGGCTCCTTGAAAGCCTCCATGTTTTTACCTTTATTATTATCATTATTTTGTATCTCTAGCAATTAGAGCTGGTCTCACAGTAAGTAGGCCCTTAATAAAAACTTATTCTGACTGACAGCCCTTCTACTCAGAGACAGCTAAAAATTATATACTGGTTTGTGGAAATTCGAGTAAATACTGGGAATCCCCAAAGTCTTTTGTTAAACTTAGAACTTCACCAAGTTTTGGGGATACTTGTGTAATATCTAATTCAATGAGTCTGAGCATTTGGTCAATGACATAGATAATTGTAGTCTAATTAATAATGCTATCTAGTATTTAAGGCTTACAAAGCACTTTATAATCCATTGGCCCAGTTTGAGCCTTCACAAATCTCCTCTTGACTCTTCCCCATCCCAACCTCCAGGCCCCTGAAATGAAAGGTGATCCCTCCTCTCCTGTCAGGGGCAGTGGGATAAGGCTGGAGATCACTTGAAATTTCTCCACAGATCCCAGGTTACTCCTCCCAAGTCTAGGGTACCTTGTTGACAGCAAAATCAGTAAATATATTTTTGGAGCAGTTTCACTCTCCCCAACTGATTGGCTCCACCATCTTTTCAAGGGTGCCAATCGATTGAAAAGTCACTTCCATGGGCCAGTTAACATTCAGATGGCACAGAGCAAATTCATTTTTTTTTCTTGTGTGTAAGACAGTTCCTGAGAAACTCAGTTTTTAGCTTTGGTTTGTCACTTTCCTTCACCAGAAATCTCCTATTTGTAGAATCATTTCATTCACACACAGTTGAAATCTTTCTTTCTTCCAGATGAAGTTTCTTAGTAATGTCCAGAAAAGGTTTTAAGACTGTCTTCCCTACAGAGGCCAAGTGGGAGGAAAGATTTAGTTTGTATGTGGGCAGTGGACAGGGGACATATCACAAGCTATGAATTTGTCCCCGAAGAATGATGACAGCATCATGCTGAATGACAAGTCCACCCTGCATCCTGGGTTGTGGTGGCTGCTTCTGTATATTAAACACTAATATTACATTCCACAGCTGAACATGGTCGTAAGAGTTTATTTATTATTATTGGTTTCTGGCATGGACGTGCAAAGCCATAAATATGTATTTAAAAGAGCTAAAGAAAAAAAAGGAAAAAGGGAGAAAGAGAGAGTGAGATGGAAAGAGAAGAAGAATCAAAAAAAAGAAGGAAATAAAGAGAAAATTAGGAAAAAGAAGGAAGAAAGAAAGAAAAAAGGAAGAAAGGAAGGAAAGATAAAGAAGAAAGGAAAAAAAGAATGAAAGAGAAATGAATTAAGAGAGTACAAAGAAAAAAGAAAGATGAGAGGCAGAGAGACGAAGGGAGAGGAAGCCAGAGAAAAGGAAAAAAAAAGAGGAGAGGGGGAGTGCTCCTCCCACAAAATCCCCCTTTCGTCTGGAGTTTACAGATTACAAGGTTGTATGCAGGTCTCCAGTTCCCAGGGGTCAGCTCCAACTGATAACAATTTGCTTCTGGAGCCCATTGACACAGCTGTGTTTCTATGAAGTTCATGGTCTTTGCGGCTACAGCAGTCGCCCAGCTTGGTGCTAATAAGACATTTCACGAGTCCAATTTGAGGGGATGTTCAAACAGTTGCACTTACTTTCATTTCCTCTGAAGGAAATCATTATTGAGGAAAAGGGCAGCTCACAGTCCAGCAAACAAAGAATGGAATCATGTTCGGATGTAGCTCTGAAAACCTCCCAATCAGGCTCCCACCAATGACCGGGCCTGCCTCATCTCTAAGGTACCCCACTCCCGCCTCCCGCCATCGGACCAAGCATAGGAGGGGGCACTCCGCTGCCTGCGGGGACTATTCCAGGACCAAGAGAAACACATTCTTTATGGCCAGAGTCTTGTTTGTGAAAGGCTCCTGCCCTCCTCTGTCTGTCCAGGGCTTCTCATTGTTCTGATCGCAGCACGCATTTCTCCGAAGGCTTTAAACAGAGCCCTTTACCCATAGTGGCTCTTTGCAGGTGGGTGTGAAAGCATTATTTTATCTTCATTTTGCACAGGAAGAAGCTAAAGCTTAGGAAAGTGGAAGGATTTGTTCTATGATCCCACAGATGATAAAATGCTTGAGCTAAGATTTGAACTCTTCTCTCTACTGGGTCCAAATTTTGTAACTTTCCCCCTACAGCATGCCAGCTCCCGCCAGTGCACAAACTGTCAGCACCTGATGAATGGACACTGGACTGGGCATCCCCCCTGTGGGCGTAAGCTCCTTGGCAGAGGCAGGGACTGGGTCTCATACATATTCCTCTAGGAACATTCAGAGGGCCTAGCCAAGCTGGCTGTATACAGAGGGTACTAGATAATAATGATCTGACTTTCCCTAGGGGGAAACAGGATGGATAGAATTTAAGGTAGAATTTAAATATTTGTTGAACAGAACATTCTGCACTTTAACCATTTGTCAATAACTCTCCCTTCTCCTTTCTCTTTCCCTCTTTTCTCCTCACAACTGATTTAAAAAAACAAACAAACCATTACAGATTGCATAGATGGAGATCTGACTTTACACAATTATCAGAACATTGCCTCAACCTTCCTTCAAGAGAATGTCCCAGTGGGCCCTTCCCTGGTGCCCCAGATTCCTTCCTCCCATTTTTACTCCTCAGTTCCAGTTGCCAAACTTGGGCTAGCTTAGTCTGGACTCCTCCCTACCCTTACCCTCACACAGCCAATCAGTTTCCATGCCTGGGGGAAACACACAGTGCCTACATGTTCATACACACATGTTCTTTATACACATATGCACCTCTTTTTGAGCAAGCACATGTGAATATATTCTCCACACACATATATGAGTTATGTGCATGAATGTATAGATACATACCCATTATTTACGCAAATACCCACACAAATATAATGTGTGTGTCTCTGAGTGGTTGTATACATGCATTTTTGTTCTCTTTATGTGCACACATACATACATGCATATATATTTTTATACATATATGGGCGTATATAACATATATACATATATATTCTCCAAATGTATGCATATACATCTATAAGGTGTGTGTCTATGTGCAGCTGTATATATGTATATATGTTCTCTCTATATATACACATACAAACATGCAAGTATATATACTTATACATTCTCTACCTGTATATGTGTGTCTGTGTGCCGATGTATATATATATATTTATATACTCTCTCTGTTACTTATATAACTCTGTTTCTCTTTTCTCTCTCTGTCTCTATCTGTGTGTCTCTCTCTGTCTCTGTCTCTGTCTCTCTCTCTCTCTCTGTGTATATATATATATGTGTGTGTGTGTGTGTGTGTGTGTGTGTGTGTGTGTGTGTATGTATATACTCTAGTCCTCCTTCCAACTAAGTTCCTTCTTTCCATTTCTACATTTTCTACCTAAAGTCAGACCCTTTGTGCCTCTCCCCAGATTAGGATAATGACCTGCTAACATTTCTCCTGTTTCCTGTCTTTGCTTCTTCCCATTCACCAACCTCCCGCCGTCAAACTGACATTGCTAATTCACAGACCAGGCCATGTCATGTCTGGATGCAGGCTCCCAATGGCCTCAAGCATCAAACACAAAGACTCTCGCTCTGGTGCTCATTTCCAGTCTCATTTCCAATTACTCCCTTCACTCACTTGCCATTCCGGTCAAAGTGACCTGCTGTCTCTTCCCCATAGTGATAGTCCATCTCCAGCCTTTGGGCCTTGCTGATCTCTCCCGTCTGAAATGTCCTCCTCCTCCTTCACCTGAGTCTAGCACACATTAAGTAGATGCTTACTGCATATCATGAACTGTTCTAGGTCACGGGAGATACCAAGACAAAAATGGAAAAATCCTTTGCCCCTAGGAAGTTTCTCTGCTACTGGCAAGATCTAACTTGTGCAGGAGCAAACAGAAAACTTGCTCCAGTAACAAAGGCCATTTACAGAACAAGCATGTGCTAATAACAGGGCAAGAAGGAAGAGGAATCCAAGAAGCAGAGATGAGGGAGCTGAGGGCCAGCTTGGGCAGAGGCATGAGGGAAGAGGTGCAGTCTCTTGTGTAAGGTCAGCTTGATGGGAAGGGAGGACATAGAAGGGGCAATAACAACAAACTGTGGAAGAAAGGAAGGGGAAAGCCAGATTGTGGAGGGCCTGACCTGGCAGGCCATGGCTTTTGTACTTAGTCCTAGAGGCAGTTAAGAAGCTGATGAATGTTTTTGAGTATGGTTAGATAAATTTTAGGAGGGAACAGTTATCAATAAGCATTTATTAAGTGCCTACTGTATGAAGGAATTTTGGTGGGCAAGGACTATATAATCATAAAAGTGAAATAATCTCTGCCCCCAAGGAATTTGCATTCTATTGGAAGAAAGCATATACATCTCTAAATCTGTATGAAAAGGTTTCTATTTAAAATAGGGGTGCTAGCAGCTGGAGAAATCCCAGGAAAGCCATGTGTAAGTTGTGCTTCTTGACCACATTAAGCAGTAAGACGGTGACAGGAAATCGTACAGACAGAGCGAACTATTAAGGGGCAATTCCAGCAATCCAAGCCCAAGTGAGAGCAGCCTGATTTGGGCTGCACCTTCCACGGAGGGCTTCCCTCTTGATATGTTCTTACACTTTATATAGCCATGTCCATGCTGTAATTCCCAGCAGATTGAAGGCAACTCTGGGACAGGAGCTGTTTCATCCCTGTTTTTGCATTTCCAGAATAAGTACATATAAAAGGGACTTAATAAAAGTTTGTTGACTTGGATGACATGATTCTCAGGCTAGAGAACATCCATGTGTGATGCAATGGATCCAGTGTGTGTAGCAGCACAGGGACCTCTCAGTACTGAGCTTACTAAGGGACCAGGCAGGAAATATGGCACCAGACTGGGAGGGGGAGCCTTATCTCTCCCTTCTTCACTACAAATTGTGCAACAACAGCCAAGGGGTCATCAGAGCTCACATGTGGATCATACTAAGAAAGGATAAGAGCCGAATGGAATGGTTTTTCCCAGTTAATACATTTCCACAGATGAGATAGAAGACTAAATTTGATTTTTGATGTTTTCATTGTTTGATGAAAAGCTATTTGCGAAAGAACTGGATAATGACACTGAAGTTATGTAAATTCAAAGCAGCGTGGGATATGGAGATTATTTCCTTTTGAAAGGTGGAAGCCCCCACTCCCCTGTGACAGCGATGGTGCTCCATTCGACATGGCCCTGAAAACACACTGTTTTCAGGATGGTGATTAATTCTCCAAGGAATTTCTGAAGGAAAACATCATCTGTTTGTCATTTGCTGATTAAACCGTACAATAGAGATGCCAGGGGCCTTCTTGCAACAGGAGGAGGAGAAAAAGAAGGACACAGTGAAAGCTGCCACATGCCGAGAAAAAAAAGTGTCTTCTCCGGCGAGCCAAGCTGGCCAGTGACGGTCCCGCTGTTAGGGGCAGAATCCACAATGAAATCTGGCCCAATGGCAGCCAAGAGACTTCGTCGTCAGCAGACAAAAGATAGGAGAACTTTGACCCCTGATGTCATGGTGACATCTGGACCACTAATGAAGAGAGATCCTTTTAGAAATTATGTCTGAGCCAAAGAATCAGTGTTGCTGCTTTCGGAGAATTGCAACAATATTTGAAGGAGCACAAAATACACACACACACACACACACACACACACACACACACACACACACACACATTCAGGGGATGACAGTTATCCTGTCAGTTCACGACAATCCAGACAGAAGTCTTAAATAATGAGTCTGGGAAATGAAAAGTTCACCAGGAATACAATTCGTAGACCGGCTCTGTGTTCATTCTTACTGCGGATGCTAGCTGGAGGTTGGTCATACACACTGGCGACTATCCTGGTGAATAATCAGCTAAGAAACTCAACAGAGAAAAGTCATTTCCATTAAGAATCAGCATAGGAAATGAGTACAGACGTTCCTGGCCAAATGTCCCCTACCCCCATCCTTTGGCAGAGACTAGGCAGTCTGGGATAATTCAGTACATTTTGGCAGCTGGAACTAAATAGAGTTCAGGCAGGAATTGTGGACAAAATAGCATATTTTACATTTGACAGAAAATGAACACTTCTATTAATAATTTGATGATGACAATCCATCTCCGCCAACACCAACTATCAGCGTACAGCCACATGGGATGGTTTTAGGCCTTGAAACAATGATTCAGGTGCAGTGGGAAAATGCATTCATTCAAAATGAAAGGTTCATTAGTCACATAATAGACATGGCAATAAAGAATTTCATAATGAAACATAGGATTTCCCTTTTGACTACTTTTTGATACTCAATCTATTTTGGCCTGAGGACTACTGGCAGGCGGATGCTGAGAATTGATTCTTTGCACATTGATGATTTCCCTTACCCCCTTTGCTTTAAATTGATGGTGGTGGACAATGATTGTGCTCATATTCTAAATGGATGATACTTCTCCTGTGGCAGAATGGGAAAGGAGGGAAAGTGCCCGTGGGTCTGGGGCTTCTAGCCAGGCTGGACTGCTTGATCTGGGGCTGCCGTGGGGCTTTGTGATGGGAACCAGAAGGATACTGAAAGTTCAGACTACCTCAGACATCAACTAGCGGTGTGATGCTGGGGAAATCCCTTCCCCCGTCTGCCTATTTCCTCATCCATCTAATGGGAATTGGACACTCTTACAGTAACATTGTTAGGGTTAAATGGGGTACATGCACAGCACAAATATGTAAAGTATTTGACAGAAAGGGAGTTATCAAAGGCACAGAAAAAAGGATAAATGACAAAACAGCAACATCTATTAACCTGTATACTCACACTTAAACAAAATCATTATTCCAGTCACTCATCTCTATACAAATTGAAGGCATCCTTGATGAGAATATTAGTAGAGAACAAACAACCTTTCAGAACCGATTTTCAACAATGGGCTATTTATTTACCATTTCACAACTCAATGAAAGATGTAAAGAATAGAAGATTTCATTGTGTTTATTGGGCACTGATTACAAGTGAGTTTAATTTAATAGAGCAAATTCCTTGTTAGCAAAATGTGCTGCTTAAAAACTCATTTCCTATAATACAACTCTCACAACAAATGGAATCATAATGGAGCCCCTCAAGGCTACAGTATTTTGCACTTTGAGTCTTGAACATGAGTCCCCAAAGAATTAGAAATGAATAACACCTGGAGGGCAATGGAGGTATGTGGTACCTGGGAAAAGAGTGTAGTAAGTAACCAGAGAGGTTGACTACAAAGGAGCACAGGAATAAAAGATTTCAGTGGAGAAATGTGTGATAAGAAGGGAAAGTGGTCCGGCTATGTGGCAAGGACAGTCAGAGGGACAGCCAGAGGGGCCTATGTGTATCTCCTCGTGTACCAGGAGCAATTGGGGAAGACCTCCTGCCTTTGGAATGGAGCAATTTTGAAAAGAATGGACAAAGATTTCGTGGGATTGGAAGCACCGAAGAGTTGGACTCTGCACAGAGTCTATTGCCTAGCTGATAGCATAATTTGTGCCAACAAAATGATGAACCTGCACAAGATAGTGTCTTTGTCTTTCTACCCTCATCTTGTGCTTAAAAAAGTGCTGAGGAGGAAAGGTAAGGAAATAAGCATGATAAAGGATCTACTATGTGTTAGGGTTAGTGCTGTAGGCCTTTTACAAATATCTCATTTGATCCTCACAACAATCCTGCGAGGTCTTGTTATTATCTGTTTTACAATTGAAGAAACTGAGGTAAACAGAGGTTAAGTGACTTAATCACAGATCATTAATGTCTAAAGCCTTCTGACTCCAGCTTCAGCACTCTATCCAGCCTGCCACTGGCTGCCTCAGCATATCTATGTGATTGATTTATTTTTATGCTACAGAACAATTTCATCAGCTCTTTCCCTTTTCTCATTTCTAAATGTTTCTTGGGAGCAGAACTTGCCTTCCTCCCCTGATAAGCCTACCCTGTTTCCCATCTTCCTCCTTAGATGTTCCCACTATCTTCCTAATCAAGCTGGCTGGGGGATTCAGGGCTACTGATGACACCTTTCTCGCTCAATATGTCCCATCTGTTGCCAAACCTAATAGAATCTTCCTCCACTACAAATTTTGCATCTGCCTCTTTCTTTTCAAACTCATCACCATAGTCTAGGAATTCCCTGCATCTATTCTTTATTCTCTTATTTCTACCAACATCTGATATATCTACCAACATGATTATCCTAAACCAGGCAGCTGATCACATAATACCCTGTTTAAATTTCCCATTGTTAATGCAATCAAAGACAAACTGGGATTTGGAAGACCATCCACAATCAGATTTTTTTCCAACCATTTAAAGCTAATTTCAGTCTATTCCTCCTATGCCCTTTCTTTTTTTCCTAGACCTGTAGATCATTGGAGTAGGGAACTGCCGAGGTGGAGACTCCTTCTACTCACAGAGACTGGCAACTCATGTAAGACCTACTATCTCAGGTGGCTTAGAACCATTGAAAGGTTAAGTGACTTGTCCAGAGTCACCCACTCAGAATGTGGGCAGGACACAATGTGAAACTCTGCACACAGGGAACACTTCAAAAAAGTTTTAATTGAGATAGACACATTGTCATTATGAATCCCCATGCCATCTCTTTCCTAACCTCTGTTCCATTTTCTCTTCCTTTATGTCTATACTTTCCATTAATTGGGCTCATAAACCAAGAGATAAAAAGAATCTTGGAAGCCCTCTAATTGAAGTCTTTCATTTTTAAGTAGGAAAGTGAAGTTTAGGAAGTTAAGCACACAAAGGTAATAAATGGCAAAGGAGAGATTGAGGCCCAAACTATCTGATTCCATAGCCATCATTGTTCTAGTCATTGTCCTATTCCTTGAACTCATCCCCTTCTTTTGTATTCCCTTATAACTACTGAGAGAACAAAAGTCTGAAAACATTAGCTTTTAGGATTAGGGGTAGGAGATCTGAGGGAAGAGAAGGATCAATAGATATTCCTAGAATTAACATCTTAGTCTCAGAAGGAATCTTGTCCAGCCCATTCAACCCCTGCCTAATATAAGTTGTTCAGCAAAACTGCTAAATGATTATCCAGCCCCTGCCTGAAAACTTTTAGTAGGCTCAGACTTCCCACATCTTGAAGGAGCCTGTTTCTTTGTTGGAAAGATCTGATTGTTGGGAAGTCTTGCTTGTTTATTTTTCTAACATGGAGCCTCAATTTGCTTCTTTCTTCTATTGCTCCTAGATTTGGCCTCTTGGGCCAAGCAGAACAGTTCTATGTATTCCTTCTGCCTAAAACCTAAATCTTTAAATACTTTGAGACTGGTTCTATGCTTCCTGCTTCCCTCACCTCGTCTTTTCTTCCCCAGAGCTCCTCAGTTTCTTCAACCAATCCTCATAATGGCATGAATCTGAGCACTTCTCCCTTCCTAGTCTTCTTCCTCTTCTGGAGCTCTCCAGTTTGGCAGAAGAAGCCTCCCTCAATATTTCCATTTCAATGCCTTGTATGGTGCATGGATTAATTCACAGTATCATTTGCCCAAGTCCTTGATGCAGTTTTGTTTTTATATTAAACCCTTATTGTTATTATTATATAATATATAATAATTATAATCATATAATCATATGGCTTAAACTGGTACCTTGGAGAAAATGAGAAATAGAGGTGTCTATTCTTACAAAAACAGAAAAAAGAAAGCTTGTTTTGTTCCTGCATGATCTGGATCATATGAAAAGGCTCTTGATAACAATTCCTTGAGGATTCCTTTAACCATAACCTGCCTACTGCATGCAGGAGCTTCTATTTTCAGATTCACCCCCTTCTTTTCTAATAGTGTGATCACCTCATCCTGAGCTCTGTTCACTTCATCCCTAGATCACAATAATATCTTCATAACTGATCCCTTTGAGGTAGGTGCTATTAATACCTGCCCTTTTCCAGATGAGGAAATTGAGACTGAGAGGTTCTATGAATTGCTCAGAGTCCTACAGTTGAAACAGTCCCTGCCTTCAAGAAGTTTACATTCATCACCTATAGAACACCTATGTATACGAGTAGATAAAAAATGTATACAGAATAAATATAAATTAAATATTAGATAATTGAGGGTGGAAGAAAGGCACTAATGGGGGGCAGAGAAGAGGTTTTTAAATTGAAATTTGAAGAAAGCTAGAGCTTGGTCATGCTTGAGTATTCTTAGGTGAATCATGTATAATAAGCTGGCAAATGTAGGATAGTTAGAGGGAGAAAGTTTTTAGGAACCAATAGTTTGTTTTTGATCCTGAAAGCCTTAGGGAACTTCTGGAACATTTGTGAGTAAGGAAATGACATCATCAAGTTGGATAATCACTTTGGCAATAGTATGGAAAATGGATTGGGGAGGGAAGAAATGGAGGCCGAGAAGCCAAGTAAGAAACCTTTGCAATGGTACAGGTGAGAGGTTATAAGGGCCTGAACCAAGAAGAGGTTTCATGATTAGAGAGAAGGGAGTGACTGGGAGATGTTCTTGGAGGCAGAAATGAAAGAGTTGGCAAGGGATGAAACACATGGATATAGGAGAGTGAGAAATCCAAAGCTGTGAGCTTGGATGACTGCAAGGAGGGTATGTTTTCAACAGAAAAAGAAGATTTTTAAAGAGAAATTGGTCTGGGGGGAAATGAACAGTTCAGTCCTGGACATGTTGAGTCTAGAGGAAGAAAGATGAAATAATGAAAGGAGGGCCATTTGAAGGAAGGGGGGACAATCCCCCAAGAGAAGAGAAAACTCTGAGGGTCGGAGGAGGGAACTTGTCAATGAAAGTAAATGTGCTCAGTGAAAGCTCCACAGAGGCATCTTGTGGAAGGATGTCAGGGAAAAACACTTTTTGGCCTTCAAAGTGCTCCACACCTCACCCCCTCCTTCCTTCGCCAGCCCTGCTCTTCAATCCAGTGACCTATCTCCTGGCCATGTCCATCTCTCAGTTCCCAGCATTCCCTGTGGCTGCTCCCTAGGCCTGGAAAGCTGTCCCTCCTCAAGTCTGACCATTTCTGGCTTCTTTTAAGTCCTAACTAAAAGTTCACCTTCTGGCAGAAGTCTTCCCCATCCTCTTCCAGTACCTTCCTTCTGTTAATTATCTCCTATTTACCTTGTGGATAGTTGACTTTGTATGTTTACTTGTAGTTTCCCTATTTACTTTGTAGATAGTTGTCTTTATATCTCTTTGCTTGTGGTTTCCCTATTTACTTTGTAGATAGTTGCCTTTGTATCCCTTTGCTTTTGGTTTCCCAGTTTACCTAATGGATAGCTGTTTTTGTATCCCTTTGCTTATGGTTTCCCTATTTACCTTGTGGATAGCCATCTTTGTAGCCCTTTGCTTGTGGTTTCCCTATTTACTTTGTAGATAGTTGCCTTTGTATCCCTTTGCTTGTGATTTCCCAGTTTACCTAGTGGATAGCTGTTTTTGTATCCCTTTGCTTATGGTTTCCCTATTTACCTTGTGGATAGCCATCTTTGTAGCCCTTTGCTTGTGGTTTCCCTATTTACTTTGTAGATAGTTGCCTTTGTATCCCTTTGCTTGTGGTTTCCCAGTTTACCTAGTGGATAGCTGTTTTTGTATCCCTTTGCTTAAGGTTTCCCAGTTTACCTAATGGATAGCTGTCTTTGTAGCCCTTTGCTTGTGGTTTCCCTATTTACTTTATAGATAGTTGCCTTTGTATCTCTTTGCTTGTGGTTTCCCAGTTTACCTAGTGGATAGCTGTTTTTGTATCCCTTTGCTTGTGGTTTCCCTATTTACTTTGTAGATAGTTGGCTTTGTATCCCTTTGCTTGTAGTTTCCCCTTTTAGATGGGGAGCTTCTTGAGAGCAGGGACTATCTCTAGCACTTCACATGGAATAGCCCAGAATAGGCATTTAACTGATGTTGAGTGATTTAAAATGAGTACTTTTTAAGGGGACATGTAGATAATTTAGTGGACAGAGTGCTAGACTTAATTAGGAAAACTCACTTTCATGAGTTGAAATCCAGTCTCAGAGACTTACCAGCTTGTTATTCTGGGCCCATCACTTAACCTATTGTCTCCATTTTCTCATCCATAAAATGAGGTGGAGAAGGAAATGGTGAACCACTCCAGTATCTTTGCAAGAAGACCCCAAAAGAAGTCACAAAAAGTTGGACATGGCTGAAGAACAACAGCTTTTTAAAGATAGAATGGGCTTCCTGGAACAGTACCCCTAGTTGGAAGTCTTCAAGGAGGGGTGGCTGGCCACTGACTGGGTGGGTTATAGGAGGGATTCTTTTCAAGTACAGACTGCACCCAACTCCCATGTTCTGATAGAGGCTATGATTTGGTTCATGGCCTTCTAGTCACATGGAATACCTATCTCCATTGTGTCTATTCTATCCCTACCATCCCCCTGATTCAGTCCAACAAACTTACCATTTTCATAAGGCCCACCTAGCCCACCACAGCCTGGAAGATATCCTTCCCTACTGCAAACTGTCTGCAAAATCCATTAAATGCATTGTCATCAAATAGATTAGCTTACATTTTGTTTAACTCTTATACTTTTACTCAACTTTTTAGATGTATATTTCTTCTCTCTTCAGGCAAAGTTTTGAGGAACAGGGGCTGTGGCTTTTACTTCTGTGTTCCCCCAAAGCACCTAACAGAGTACATGACCTAGAAGACAAATACAGTTAGTATTTACTACTTTGAAGTGGGTTTTTCTATCTATACTCAGTTTTAGGAATTAGCGTTGCACAGCTTGGATTTCAGAGAAGATGAAGGAGGATATTTGAACATAGAAAAAAGGCAATTCTTTGGAAGATTAACTTATAAATTTTAAATTGATGATTAAATAAATTCTAAATAGATTGTAAATCTCTCTCTCTCTCCCTCTGTCTCTCTCTGTGTGTCTGTGTCTGTCTCTGTCTCTCTCTGTGTGTCTGTCTCTGTCTCTGTCTCTCTCTCTCTCTGTCTCTCTCTCTCTCTGTCTCTCTCTCTCTCTCTCTCTCTCTCTCTCCTTCTCTTTATCCAGAAAACCTTCTCTTTAACAAACATTTAAAAATAATAAGCAGGGCAAAAAACAGTTCAGCAAAGTTAATCCATCAATTACATCTGATAGTGTATAAACTATTTTGCAAACATAGATTACCCATTTCTGTAATGAAGGGAGTGAAGTGTACTTTATCCAACCTTCTCTAAGTAGGGCTAGACATTCATCCTATTTGTTAATGGTCTCAATGCAGAAAAATCATTATTATCAACTTGTCCATTTTAGTCAGCTTCCACGCTTTTATGGATCTGTGAACACCATGGACTGGGCCCTCATTTTGATGATGCAGACACCAGCCAATATATCCTGTCCACCTCTTCTCTGTACCCTTCCATGTACCTGCCTTAGAGGAGCTTGGTTCTCTTTCTCTACAAAATTCAGTGTTCTGATATCTACTTATCTAGATATGCCTGGAAAAATGTCTGAAGAGTCTGCCCTGTTTCCTCATCATTCATTTCTGGGATGATACCTTTACTCCACTTCTTACACACAGGAACCATCATGCTATAGCTACTTATGACCCACGCATGTCTTCCCACTGCCCTTTGGGTCAGAGCACATCTGTAACACAATTTCAGTGTTACTAAAGTAATAAAGCAAATCAGACACCAGCATAATTCAGAAACAACCTTGGTGAAGGAAATCTGATTTGTGCTGACTTTAGCAGAGCAATCTCAGGACTTGACTGGAAAGATGGAATGAAATTGTCACCCTCTCAAGCTGGCTTGATGCTCTTTGCTTGAGTGGATCTGCATTAACTGGTATAGAATAGTCCTCCATTCTGTCATGGACCCCTTATCTTTCTGCAGTAAGGTGCAAGAATGGAAGAGAAATGCGCACCATGTAGCTGAACTGTACCTGATATTTACACTGCTCAATCCACCACTATTGTATTTTCTGGCCCTCCATTGCTGTCCTATACTAATGCCTTATTGTGGTTTGGAGGTGACCCAATCTGGCCAAGGGCTTTCCCAGTCTAAACCACATTGGAAATTTTTCAAATCTGGATTACCATCTTCAAGGATGGATCTACCTACTTTTAAAGGTACTTCCCACTAAGATGGCCACAGGGAAATTTGCCCCCCCCCTTTTTTTTTCTCTTCTGGCACAGCTACTTTTAAGAAGGGTATTGCTAAAGTGGAGAATATTCTAAGGGACCAATTAGCATGGAGACAACCCTTTCGATCATTCTCTGTTGGAATTAATGCAGGAAGTGGGCCTGCTCAGCCAAGAGAAGAAGATGCCTTCATGGGCAGTGAGAGCTGTCTATAATTATCCTAAGGACAATCATATGGAAGAGGGAAGATGCTTTTTCAGCTTGGTGCCTAAGGACAGATGTAGGGAGAATGGGCAGAAGGTGCAAAGAGGCAGATTTGAGAACTGAGTCAGGAACTCAAGCAAAGCAAGTCTCTTGATGGGAGAGGTGCCCTAAAGGGGCCGAGGCTGACCAGCAGCATATGCTATCGCCTGAAGTCCTCATGCTGAACCCGAATAACCACTTGTCATGGATATCAAGAGAGAAATCATGGGAGATGGGTGATCAAATGGGAGACAGACTAGATAGTTGCTGAGGTCTCTTTCAAGGCAGAATTTGATGATTCTGTGTGACCGAAATTCATGTTAAGCAGAAAATTAATTCTTTCTCAGGATCTTAAATCTAAAAGGATTACACTTCAAAAGCTGATGTATTAGCATGCTTGCCACTTTGGGAATGTTTCCAGGACATTTTAACATCAAAGATGCCCTGCCCTGAAGAGCTGGCACCATATTTTTCCCATGGTTGGTGCTATATTTTTAGCCATTTTTACTCACGTAATGAGGGCCTGCACATTGTTTCCTTGTAGCCGAGGCACCTTTGAACTGCTGCTGTCGAGGCTGATTCCTCGCCAGGGCCCCAAGAGGGCTTTAATAATGCATGGGCCTTTGATGCTACACGAGGGGGCCTATAGCATGACCCTACAGTAAGTAGCATCAGACATGGAAGCTGCTACTTTTGACCTTTGGTTGAGCATTAACTTCTGAAGGCAAAGCAGTTCCTATCTCTCTTGCCCACAATCCTTTGTGCAGAGGATAATTCTCTTTAAGAAATGGGGGATTTGAAAAAAGAGAGAGCAGGAGAGACATGGAAATTAGTCCAATTAGGAACTTCTATGGAAACATTAGGCTTGCAAATGAAATGGCCCCCAATCCAAGTAATAAAAAGAACCTTGGGTAAATAACTAAGCAACCAAGATGGCAGCATCTAATTAAGTATTCTTGCTAATTGACAAGTTTAAATAAACATGCCAGTAGAAGATTACACTGTGAATCACAATTTCAGACATGATTTCACTTAGTGCTGTTGTTGGGGTAGACCCAAAAAGGGTAATAGAGATTCCATATCCCAGAGACTTCACTATCATACTCCTACTATTCTTTAGCTACTAACTACACTCTGATATTTAAGCTGCCACATTTCCAGAAAAAAGAATGAGGGAGCTAGCCCATTCTCAAATGGATTGGCTATCTCCTCAAGGCGACTGAGTAGAGGCCACAGGCCAAAGCATCTCTGCCTCTCAATGAGGGAACTTTAATAGACTATATAGTCATAGCACTCACTTGCCATCCAGATGGTCAATGACCATGTTCATTTTGTTTCCCCGAGAAGTAGAGACTGAAAGAGGATGAGGAAAAGGAATGGCCATACAAGTGGGGTGGGAGAAGGGCTGAAATCTATTACCCAGAGAGGGAGCAGCTGAACTAGAAAATGGCCTGGAAATACATAAGTTGGGATTGGTCTCCCCCTCAGGGAGTATGGAACCCCTTGGTGCAGAAGAGGAGAATGATGTGGGAAAGCAAGGGGATGGTCTCTGTGATGCACAGAATCTCAGGTTCCACTGAAACTAACCCATTTGTTTTACAGATAAAGATACTGAGATCCAGAGAAGCGATGTGTCCCAGTACCTGGAAGCCAGTTATCAGATAAGCTGGAATAAGAACCCAGCTAGTTCTCAGATCCAAAATCTACTTTTTAAAATTTTTTGCTATTCTTTCTTCTGCTACATCTTTTTAATATCTATAGAAGGTCATAGGGAGAAGCCAAAAAGGTGATGTCTAAATGGACATTTTCAAAAAGGAATGGGCTTCAGGATTATTTTGACTTAATTACAATTACTTTGAGGGAAATAAGGCTTCAAGGAGAAAGAAATAGCTGGGGTGGGTGTGGGGTGCTGCAGCAGAATATATAGGAAGCAAGATCCAGAGATCCAGGCAAACATTGTCTGAAATGGACAACTCTGCCTGGAGTGAGCTCACACTTCCTCCTCACATTCCCATAGGGAAATTGTGGGCACAGTGGAGGGGAAAAATATATCTTTTTTTTTTTTTGCAAAAGGGCCAGAGGTTAAAGGGATCTACATGTGAGTGTCGACTTCCCAGGGCAGAGGATACATTCTTGGAAGGAAGTTCAAGAATGATTCCTTCAGGAATTTCCATTCTTTATTCTATGAGTGCCCCCCATGATTTCCTTTCCTAATGATGTGTAACTTCAACTCTCCATCTCCGGAAAACAAGGCACCTTCGAGATAAATTAGGAAAATGTAAGACCCACCCATACACCCAAGAGGACAAACAGCAAAGGAAACAGGTCGCCTTCATTTCCTGGGTGGCTGATATGTGCTTGCACTGTGGGGGATGCTGAAAAATCACAAGATACAGATCTGACATTCAAAGAGCAGGGAATGCAAGTGAGGAAGCAAAAGGCAACCTGTGATAACTGTGAGTCATAGAAGCCATCCCTAGGCCTTATGCCAGGTAGTTTTCATGAAAAGGTGAGACTGGCAGCAGCCATTTTTCACACAGTACTACACAAATGACTTGTTCCCTAGGCTGGAAAGGACAAATCAAGGTAAGCTAAGGGGATAAAGCAGAGAAAGCATTTAAGGAATCAATAGGAATGAAGGTCACAGAGATGGGAACAAGTGAGGTGTGGCCCTAAGACAGAAGGACTCTGGTCAAGGAACTGGACTAGATTAAACAGGGTCTGAATGTCCAGGTAGAATTCTTTGGACCCACAGTAAGAAATGGGGAGCTATTGAATGTAGCTGACCAGGTTTCTGACAGGATGAATGAAGTTTTCAATTCCGCAATCAGTCAGACAGTGCTTATTGAATACCTACTATGTTCATGGCCCTCTGCAAGGTGGCACTTGTGATGCAAAACTGGGAATGAAACATCCTGTGACTTCAAAAAGCTTTTGTTCTCCTGAGATGGAGAAGGGAACCACATTCAGAAAGGCCCAGAGGAGGAGGGGTTATGGGGTCTAGAGTTCGTGTTATGAAAGAGTTGGGGCTGTTCCAGTTTGAAGAGAAGCCTTGGGACCAGGAGAGCTGGCTGCAGGGATCTGGAGGCTGTCACACTGAAGGATCATCTCTGCTCTTATTGTCTTTGACCTCCTAAGCAGAGCTAGGAGTAACATGGAAAGTCACAAAGTAATTTAATTCAATGAACATTTATTAAGCACTTATGACATTCTAGATGTATAGCAAGTGCTGGGGTCTGAAAAATAAGAATGAAAAGATCCTGCTTTCAAGAAGTTTACCTTTGGTTACAGGGTCTACACAGACAAGAATATATTAAATTTGAAGAGACAGATTTAGACTTGATTCAGGGGAAAACTTCCTCCCCACTGAAGCCATCCTGATGTGCAGTGGGCTGCCTCAGGAGGCTGTGGACATCTCCCTCTAAAAGTGTTTGAGCAGAGACAACCTTCCAGGAATGCTGGAAGGGTTCAGGACAGATGAGGAGGTAGGTCTTTTTTAGCTAAGAGATGCTAAGAGAGATGCATAAATAAACCCCCTCTGGAAATCCAGAGGAGAGAGAGTGTCAACAACTTGGACAGAAGGTGGTGATTGAGCTGAGCTTTTGAGGAAGCAAGGGATTCTCCAAGATAGAATGTTTAATCCTAAAGACAAAAGGAGGCATTGGGGGGACTTTATAGAGAATGGGGGGAGGGTGGACTAGGAAGTAAAAAGCGTGGAAATAAATTAGGAAGGTATGGTATTAATACAGATTAAAAAATAATCTATTCTACAAAGTCTTCTCTGATGTATTAAGAGGAGGTAGAGGCTTTGTGTGATAAAAACCTGGCAAGAGGTCATTGCATTGACTGAGCCATCAGGTAATGAGGGCCTGGATTCTGGTGATGGAAGTAGAGAAAGATGAGAGATTGAGTTTACATCACTCAAAGTTCTTGATTTCATTTTATCTACCATTTTGTCCTCCATTAACATTGTAAGAAAAATGACCCAAAGAATAAAGATCACAAGATCCCAGTTTTATTTACTTTTGAAATTTATTTTTATTTTTAATTTATGGAATAAAACAAACATTTCCATAATATAGCATCATAATAAAAATGATGATCATATATGCAAGTACAAATGTATTGTGTAATTTTCTATTCCTTTTAAATATACAAGGCAGTTGTGTAAATTTCTTTTTTTAATTTTTTAAAGTTTTTTTTTCTCCCCCTCACCCTAGAAATGGCCACTATTAGACATATATATGTATATGTGTGTGTAAATTATCTTACACATACTTCAATTTATCAAATCTTTCTCTGAGTGCAGATAGTGTCTCTCTTCATATGTCTTTTGTAGTTTGGGGGTATTTGTAATGGTCAAAATAAGTTATTTGTTCAATGCCCATAATCAGAGAAAGGGTGAACAAGTTGTAGTATATGATTGTGAAAGAATATGATTGTGCAAAACCTTGCACAAAATAACGAAGAGTGAAATGGGCAGAAGCAAGAGAACACTGCATCCAGTAACAGAAAGATCCTGGTTTTAAGACTGTCTGGCCCTTGATAGCAAGCGAACAATTCTCTTTCCTTCCCCTTAGCTCCCATTATAAAATGGGGATTGGACTACATGGTTTCTAAGATTTATTCTAGCTCTAAATCTAGGATGTTTTCCTCCAAATCGTACCCTTTTGCTGCGGGATTTTTTTAGGGGAGCAAACAGAGGAACAGCGTGGGGAAGTCAGCTGCCCAAGGCTCCCAGATCTATTTAATTGATGGAAGGATTCAAAGAGTTTGTGACCAGGGGAAGCCACAGCATTAAGAAAAAATGTGTTAGCAAGTCAATATTCTGCATTTACGCAAAAAGCTGACTCCCACAGTGAGCCAGAGAGGTGGGCATCCCCATAAGGTCAATTCTGCTCTGTGCTGATCAGGGCCTTGAAAGTCCAGTAAAGGACATTTTCCCATAATCCCCAAGGTAATTTCAGTCACTAACTTTTAGGTCGTCTCAATTAAATAAGAACAAGATGGCAGGCTGGCTTTGGGGTTAGCCTATGCTGGCTGCCCTTTCTAAACATCTGTCTGAATTTCTAACGAGCAGCTACTCACTTGAAAGGAGAGAAACAACGAGGGCCCTGAATCAGCACCAAAGAGGCTTGGGGGTCCCTCGGTAAGAAACTGCTCCGTGGGGATGTTGGGGGAAGGGAAACCAGTGAGCTCTGTCCTTCTGGCTCCTTAGCTTTGTATTTGAAGTTTGCTTGGGTTTTCAGCGCCGAAATCAGCAGTAAAACAAATAGCTGTTTCCCCTGGCCTGCCTGTTAATTCCTCCATTTAGCTGAAAATAAAGTGGATTTTGATGTTCTTTTGTTTCAAGACAGCAGCCCCGAAAATGACATTAAAAATCTATCAGGAGGAGAACACGGTCATGTCTTGTGTAGTTGACGGCACATTTATAAAACCCTTCCCAATGTCACAGCAACCTGGGCTTTCACCGGTAAGATCCAGAAATTCTAGATCAATTTCCAAGAAACGCTCATCGGAAATGCACGTCTCCTGCGCTGGAAAGGGAAAACCTTTGTGTCATGTCATTTGCACTCGGAGTGATTGCCAGGGGAGCTGAAGGCGTCTATTAATAAGCCTCCCTGCTGTTTCTGCAGCCAGCGATTTATCACCTTCCCATGCAGCGGGAGGGGGGCTCAGAACAGGGGGAGGACGCCAGCCATTCCAAGGTAGCAATTCTCCTTCCCCAGCCAGCCACTTTAAAAAAGAGTAATTTCTACTTAATTAATGGCTGTCTATTGTGGTTCTCAGGTTCACAATACCAACTGCTGCCCACCAATATCAGTCTGCGATGGCATAACTATTAAGGCTAGCAATGCACCTCCGCAATTAGGAGAAAGGATTCTCCTCCTCCTTCCCTCTTTCTGCCGCCCCTCCCCTCACCCCAAATCTCCCACTTCATTAAATCTCAGGTCCCAGTTTGGGATGACAGAATCTGATGATTTTCAAAGCTTCCAGGATGCAGGTTACTCTGATTGGGATCCCTGATTTAGAAGATCAAATATGGAGCAATTGTTTACCTGCCCCCTCCCATTAACATTGATAGAGGCTTCCAAATATTTTTATAGCACTGATGGATGGGCTACTTAGCCACATGTTATTAATTTATGAGATCTTTACAAGGCAGCTCAGCTATGAATAATTGAGACGTTCGCCAGGCCATGCCAAAATATGTTTGTACCACGACCGTGTCCCCTAATCTTTCGGGTCTGAAATGATGGCAACGGAAAATCAACGTATCCATCACAAAGCCAGAAGAGACAGCTTTCCATAAGAGACCTATTCGTCATCATCTACCCCTTCTAAGCCGTGCCATCGGTCTGGGGTGGGGACTGGCCAAGCAGGGCTTCCAAGACCACATGGAATAATTAGCGAGAAGCACATTTTCATCTCACTCACTTGACCATCTTGCCTTGTCTCAGAGAAGGAAGAGGAATGCCTTGTTTTGTCTTTGCACTTGTTAGACTTTGTTACGTTCCTTGTGATGGGGACAAATTTGGCTCAAATGTCTCTTGTGTTCTCCCCTCTGTGTCACTCCTCTTTACAGTCATGCTAAAAAAACAGATGATTAAATCATGCTTATGGGTGGTAGAGAGAGCATCCAACCTGAGTGGGGACGTTGACTACTCTTGACATTGTGGAAAGAACTTTGGACTTAACACCTCAGGACCTGGGTTCATATATTGGCTCTCATTTCCTGTGTGACCTTCAGCAAGTGATTTATTCTGGGTATCATTTTCCTTATCTGTAAAATGAGAGGACTGAACTAAATGACCCCTGGTATCCCTGAAGCTTGACAGCTTATGATCCTATGACCTAAAGCCAATTATATGCCTTTGTGTACAATTATTCAATCCCACACACTCTTGTGGATTACCAGCTGTATGCAAAGCTTTGAGTTAGAAGAAATTTTTCAGGGGAAAGATTTTTCTTTGTTTTAAATTAGATGATCCAGGCCAGCCATCAGACACATTATAGCTGTGTGACCCTAAGTGCATCATTTAACTTCCATTTGCCTCAGTTTCCCCCTCATTTGTAAAATGGGGATAATAATATTATCCTCATTTATAAAATGGGGATAATAACTACCTCCTAGTGTTGAGAGGATCTTAGCCATAAAGCATTTAGCATAATGCTTGGCATTTAGAAAGTGACTGATAAATATTACCTATTTTTTTAGCATAGGTGTTGGGATAAAAACTAGATGTATAGTAGGTAACGGGAAATCTCAGGTGGGGAAATTGTCTCTGCCATTTCATGTCAACCCTTTCTCTGCATATCAGTGACTCATCCCAGAGCATCATAACTTGGTCCTGAGTCATGTAAAACAGGTAGATGCATATGCAATATGTGGGAAGAGGGCAAAGGAGACGTGTCCTGAGTCAAAGCAAATAGGCACATGGGTGTGAGGTACAGCAGGAGAGAAGCAAAGGAAACATCTGCAAAAGAAGCTGTTGGAATATTGGGAAAGGAATAAGTGGTTATAGGTAGGATGGTGTGCATGGCATACTTCATGGAAGAAGAGCACTTGAGCTTTGGGCAGCTATTGATAGCTTTTACACAAATTTTGGATATTCCCAATATTTTCTCCAGTTTGCAGCATCTTCTTCCTCTGAAGTTCCCCAATGCACCCATGAGTAATTGGGTGCTGTGGCCCTACTGTTCCCAGCAGGCATGGCCCAGCAGGCTCTGCTTTCTCTGGGTCCCTAAAGCTTAGGGCGCAAGTGTCTTTTTTCTTCTAAACTTTCCTTACCCATGCAAGACCAAAAGTATCAAGATGGGCCATTCTTTGATGTGGATTTGGTTCTGGTTTTCTCTTTTGCTTTCACTCCCGCTGACCGCTGAAAGATGCCTGTTATGCTGCACCTTCAAGAGAGTCCCTGCGGCTTGTTCCAGGATCAACCTTTTGGACAACAATTCCCTTCATAAGTTTTGACATATCTCTGACACCCTCGGGGGCAGTCAGTAGAAGTTCCTCAGGACTCTTGGTGTGATGATATCTTCATTCTTTTATCTTCATACTTGTTTTCTTTTTTTTTTTTAATAATCCTCTGCCTTTGTTTTCAAATAAGTTCTGAAGAACTGAGACTGTGTGATAAAAATGTCTCAGAATAGTGACAAACTGCTGCTTTGTAAAGGCTGCTGGGTAACCATCATTTGCTATTGCTGGAAACCAGATAATGAAGATCCAGTATCTGCTGTCCAGCAGCTTATACTCTCTTGAGGGTAAGGTGGCCCACAGACATGGAACATTGCTCCAGTGAGGTAGGGCATCCCACCTAGATGTTCTCAATATAGAAAGTGCCCTCTGCCAATACAGAGTGGCACCTTGCATTGTCCAGAGTATTGGGAGCTTTAGTAAATTGCTCAAGTTCATGCGGGCCAGGAAGTCTCAGAGGCAAAATTTAAACTAGGGTTTCTTGGCTTTAGGGCTGACTCTCCACTATGACCATCTGACTGCATTAAATGCAGCAACTTAGTGCCAGGACAGATTGTATGTAGGAAAGTATATATTCATACATGTACAGATGCATATGTGTGCACATATAGACATATAATGTTTGTTAACATTATTTTGTTGACGTCTATATATTACAAAGAACTTGGGAGATAGTTGCTTTAATTTTTGACAAAAATATTTAAATAATTGAAAATTATTGAAAATTAACTTCAAAGCAGCTCCTGTCACTTTTGAGCCACACTCTCCTGTTGAGTTAGTATTTATTTTCCTTTGTTAACAATGTTTGTGACTAAGGAGTTTAATGTTCAACATTTGGGGCACTTGGTAGGGCAGCTTGTGGGGGCTCTTCCCTTTTTAGATAAGAATATAAGGCATTATGGGGTATAAATAAGTTTCCTGGCACCCACTCAATTTGTTGTTTTTGCCAAATTACACAGGGCTCAACAAAGAGGAAAGTCAGTTTTAGAATGAAGACCATTGAGACTTAATTTCCTGAAGATGACCTTTAGCCAAGTATAGATCTGAAAAACTTACTGTTTATGGAACAAAGAGAAAAATAGATTATTGAAAAGACTATAATATGCCCAGTGGAAGAGGGATCCAATTGTCTGCTGTTGAACTCATGGTGGGGGGGGGAGACCTTTTTTCCTAATTTAAAATAATTTTATGTACAAAACCCACTGACTTAAGAAACTTACATCTGTTCTCTTATTTATAGGCTATCTTGAAGTCTATTCTCAGGAACTTCAAACTGGGCCAATTCAAATTTTAAAAAAATGTTGAAAAAAACATACACTAAGAAAAGTAATGTTTTGTTAATCTTGAAAATGAGAGAGGGATAAAGAGATGGAGGGGGGTGGAGGAATGAAGAGAAACAGGGAGAGAAGGAGAGAAAGAGAGAGAGAGAAACAGAGAGAGACAGAGAGAGAGAGAGAGAGAGAGAGAGAGAAGGGGGTGTAAAGTGTGAATTCACACCCTAGTTTGAGAAGTGGGGCAGGGAAATTGTGATAGATAAGGTATCAAGTACATTTTATCAGCATCCCCAAATGGTAAAAACACATTAAAAAAAAAAGAACAGGTTGTCAAGTAAGGTGCACCCCCACTGCCATTTCAATATGGGAGCCATTAAAGTAACAATCCTGCTCTTGGAATTTAGGACACCTTTCTTGAATAGAATCAATTATTTTTCTCTCATAGAAAGATGCTCATTGAAGAAAACCCCCTACGTGCATTCCCATCCTATTTGTGTTGTTTCCCTTTGAATGTGAACAACTGGAGAGGAGCTGTCTGGTTTCTCTATTTGTATGCCCAGTATGCAGAGGACAATACTTCACACATGGTCAAGTGCTCTATAAAAACAGTAGCCCTTCATTCACGTGAAGAACTGTTACAAAGACAAGGCAAAGAGTTAGTCTTTTTCTGCTTGAGTCTAGAAGGATCGAAGATGGAAATTGAGAGAAAGTTTTCAGGACATCCTAGGTTCAACCTTAGGGGGTTGGAGGAATTTCCCGACAGTATCTCAAAGGTGAGATGGACTGCCTCAGGAGCCGTTAGTGGTGTCCCTTTTCTAGAGTCTTTAAGTAGAGACCGGGTGATTATTCATCAGCAATGTTGTGAGGGGGATGGAGGGAATCCTAGATGTGGCTTAGACTAGTGAGCATTTGAGTGGAAGTTTTGAACACTGAGGTTTTATAATGAGAGGTCAGTCATCGATCAGGAAATCTTCTGGTGATTTTTTTTCATTCTAGTAGAGAGCTTCACTTTGACCATTATTCAACCTTGCATCTGAGGGATGGCAATAAAATGAATCCAGCTCACTGGATGAAACAACATACGCTCATTATGGAGCCTAAATCAGATAAGAGTAAGAGATTCCTTTTAAGGAATCACATTTCTTCTATTGAGTCCTTAAAAAGAGTGGCCATGACAGGGTTTCCAGAATGACTTGATCAATCAAATTTCTCTTTGAATCTTACATATATGGGTGTGGTGATTACATCCATATCAACCGAGGCTTATTTTCTATCCTTAACCAAACTGAGCCTGGATGTGTAAACCTCCTTCCTCCACTCAGAGGAGACTGAACATGCACATCCACATTTAGAACAATGAATGCAACAGTGAATGAAACTCCTGATAGCCAAGGAACTCTACTCAACACTGGGCTCGTTGTCCCCTGACCCACTTCTGATGGAGGGATTCAGAGGTGGCAAGCTCTGTTTATTAGACACTGACTTATCTACAAAGACTCCAGAGCAACCTTGTCTACCTCAACGTAAAACTTCACAAATCCTAACGCCTGTGGGTCATCAGAATCAATCTAGAGGCTGAAGAGATCTGCTTGTTGGATATGGGACTATGGCTATGTACCCAGCATTGTCTCCTAAAAGTAGATTGAGTTTATATACAAAGGTTTCAATATGACAAAAGTTAATATCTCTTGGCATCTTTTTGGGTGTGTGAGAATGCCATACACAAATGGCTTTTATGATGCTGATGGAATCCAGTAATTCAATTAGACGGAAGCATGTGTGTGTGTGTGTGTGTGTGTGTGTGTGTGTGTGTGTGTGACAATATTTCTATACTATGAAATCTAGAACTGGGCTAAAACAGAAAGAAACAGGCCTGTCTATCCCAGAACTCCTCTGAAATTATCTCAATGCTGCTTTTTAAGGTTAATAACTTCCAGGGCAAGTCTATCAGAGAAGGCTCTGTGCCAAATCAATTAAGTAATCTTTAAGTTCCAAGAAGAGAGGTTATGTTGTCCCCACATTCAGTGACTGACTTTTGATTTGTTGGAGAAGCACAGGCTTAGAGGATGGAGCCTGAAAGCCATTGTCAGTGTCTATGTTGGTCAGCTCTGGATTAAGGATATTGGATTCAGAGAATCAAGGGTATTTGGGAATCAAAAGAAGTGCTAGGGATAATAGAAATGAAGTAAGATCCAGTCATTCTGATGTGATCTGGAAGATCTGAACAGGAACACTGGTTAACACTAAAAGAGAAACACCAGAATTTAAAATTTTCTCATCCACTAATGAATGAAACATTGCTGCTTTAAACACAATTGCCACCAACACCAGTGAGAATGAGAATGTACTAAAAACCCACATTTACATTCATAAGTGACATCCACACAGTGCCTGGAGGTTCACAAAGTACTTTACATCCATTATCCCACTGGATCCTCACAGCACTCTAAAATGCTATGAAGAGCTCCATTTTACAGATGAGGAAACTGAAGGAGAGGGAGCGTAAGTGATTTTCCTAGAGTCACACAGAGCTAGCAAGGGACTGAGATGGGATCTCTACCCAGATCTTCTTGCATCAAGACCTTGTGCTCACTCTCCCATTTCAGGGGTTAGTGTACAGAGGTGTCTTGGAGGGTGATTTTGCTGAACCTTCTCTCCTTGTTCCTCACTTCTCAAAGTGAACATTTAGTGTCAGAAGAAGATACTATTTAGAGAGATTCAATATTAGAAAATACTTATAGTGCTAACATCTGGACTGCATAATTCATGAGCCCTTGTACCTCTCTGTGAATTCTTTCCTTTTCTGTTCATTAGGCTTACCCACAGCAACACGGGTCATAATTATAACAACTGACATTTAGAGAAGGCTTTGAGAATGACCAAATACCGTATTCTCTCCATCACATGATCCTTACAACATATATGGAATGGGAGACAGGGCCAGTATTGTCATTCCCTTTTTTTAGATAATGAAACTGAGGTCAAGATTTGTGACATGTCATTAATGATTGCTATAATCATGCTGCTGGTAAGTGCTGGAAATGGTTTTGAACTCAGGACTCCTGATAAAGTTCCAACAGTTTGTCTCTAGATTAGCTACCTCTTAGTAATAGCAAACAGCAATCAAGGAGGGCATTTTGTGATGATCTTTTTTTAAAAATTAATCTGCTCTATCCTGAAAGGTTTTTTTTTTGCTTGTTATTAATAAGTCCTCAAAGGTGACTTCTTTGTGCCATGAGAAATCCCTCTGCATTTAAAAATGCCTGATCAGTCACTTCACTGGCAAGACTGAGAGATCAAGAGGTATCAGAGGAGAAGCCTCAGCTCTTGGATCTCTGATGATTTTTTCAAGGATATTTTTGAGGTGTTGGGGCTTTGCTGCCTTAGGTCTTTCCCCCTTCCATCTATCATCCACTTGGCCATTAAAGGGATTTTCCTAAAGCACAGGTCTCCACAACAATATCTATTGGTTCCCCAGTGCTGATCACCTTCAGGAACAAATACACCTGACCCCCGTTTCCAAAGGACACTTCTACAGGGAACTTTCCCAACCCCTCAATTGCAGTGACTTCCCTCTTACTTTCATTCCATTTATCCTGAATATAGTTTCTTTGCACTCGTGTTTGCTTGTTGTCTCTCCCATTGGATTATGAGATCTTTGAGGCCAGAGAAATAAGGAAGGAAGGAATTTAACCTTAGTTGGAGAAGATGTCAGGGAAGGTGTGATACTTTTATTGGTTCCTAATGGTAATGAGGGAAGTATTCAGTTCCTGGTCAAAAAGGAAATGGATGAGCATTGAGGATAGAATGGGAAGGAACATGGGACATGTGGATGCACGTGCATGTGTGCACGCATGTGTACAGTGGGGATGATGAGGAAGCTGTAAGAAGATTGGCACCAATTCTGTGTTGAAACATAATGGCTGAGAATGGTGAATAAATTATTTTGGACAAAGTGAGAATGGACTTTGAATGCCAAATAACGGAGTCTGGCAGACTTTGGAGTCCCATTGCAAAATTTTGAGCAGAGATTGATCTGGCAGTGGCAACGGAGATTGTAGATGAGATTAGCAGGGCCACAGAAAGATAGTCTGGATCCCAGAAACTTAGGTCTTAGGGGCTGAGGGAGTGAATCTGGAGGACTCAGTGGAAATAGCTCCTACTCTTATAGTAATTTCCTCAAACATTTTACAGGTGCATAATTATTATTTTTTAGCTGAATCTCCTTAAGGAGGCTAATTATGGCTGTTCATTTCCTTGGAAAGGTGGTTTTCTCAGAGTTTGTTGGAAAGGATTCTTCCCATGAACATCACCTGGAGCTCCATCTTGCTAGAGCTTCTCCATGACAAAGATGGCACCAAGAATCCAGAGGCACCAGGCATCAAAGGGGAGTGTGTCTTGTACAGCCAGCCAAGCCAAGGATGGGGACCTGGTCTTATGGATTTTTATCTTGCATTTACAGTCATAACTTCAATAGCCAAAGGTAACATAGCCTTTCTGCTCATTGAGACCCTCAGGATAAACACAAACACTGAATTGGTTATAGGTCTAAGGCTCACATGAGCCTCCCTTTTCCAGGAATTCTTCCCAGAGAGTCTCATCAGCACATATTCATGGATCCTGGCTCTTTGGGTCAAGGTTCTCCCAAAGGGCCTCAAGCACAGGAGACAACAACCTACTGTCTTTACAAGTGAAACTGTCCTCACAGCTATAAGGAGCAAACCCAAAATGATTGTGTTCATCTTAAACACTTATTTAAAGCTTGGATTCCCCCAGAAGTTTCCATATTCAAGGCCAATGGTAAATGAGCATGCTCTCCTCATCTCTGATCCCTTGCCGCTCTAGTTTACTTCAAGGCTCAACTGAGGTGCCATCTCCTATAAAAAGTGATCTCCTGAGCACATTCTATAATTTTGCATTTACTCATAACCATAGAAGTTGCAAATTCTTTTTTTATCCTATAGAATATAGGATATTCTACATCCTATTCTGGTGATTTTGGTGATTTCAAATGCTTGAAGGCACGGACTGATTTATTTGTGCCTTTCTACCCCCAATACATAACATACTAGTTAGACTATTTTGTGGAATCATTTCAGTCATTCCAATTCTTTGTGACCCCATTTGGGGTTTTCTTGACAAAGATAATAGAGTTGCAGATGAGAAAACTGAGGCAAATAGGATTGTGTGACATACCCAGAGTCACATAATTAGAGGTCAGATTTGAACTCAAGAAGTTGAGGCTTTCTCACTCCAGGCCCACTACTCTGTCCACTCTGTCACAAGCTGCTCCTGGAATATAGGAAGCACTTAAGAGCAACTTGATTAATCTAATGAATGATAAAACATATCCAATCTTTTAAATCCAACCACATAGACATGTCCCTTTCCTCCTGAACCTTATTTTCTAATAGAAATTTCAATGGGAAAATGGAGGAAATGTGACCAAGGATCTGAGTTCTGTGAGATGTTAGCTTTCTGAGCATATTCCAAAGCACCTTTAGGATAGCCTGAGAGTTTCTCTTTTTAAAAGTTTGAAGTCATTAAATAAAGTTATGGTAGTGTCAATTGTGAGGTGGCTAGTAATGCAGGGGATATGGACCTAGAGACAAGAAAACTAGGGTTCAAATTAACCTTTGACATTTAAATAGCTAGGGATCCTGAGTGAGACTTGCTTCAGTTTTCTTAACTGTAAAATGAAGGTAATAATAGCACTTAGTTCATAGAGTTGTGAAGATTAAATGAGATAATATTTATAAAACACTTAACACAGTGCCTGTCACACAGTAGGTGCTATATAAATGCTTATTCCTTTCCCTTCCCCAACAAGGAAGTCAATCAACTGTACAATCTCAAACCCCAAAGGCTAAGGTTTTCAAAGCACTTTAAAAATATGTTCTTCAAAAAAATCCAAAAAACCAAAACCAAAACCAAAACCCAAATATGATCTTCACAACAACCATGGGAGGTAGATGAATATTATTATCTTCAGAAAGAGTTATAGTAACTTGTCCTGGATCACACAGCTAATACACTTGTCAGGCAGGATTTGTGCTTTGCCCCCTCCCTATCTCTGTCATTTAAATTTTTTTTTCTTGATCTCCAGCCTAAATCAGCCTCTCTATCCCTTTCTCCCTTTTCCACTAAGGCCAAGACGAGCAAGTCTAACTCTTCCTCCATGTGAAACTTCTTCAAATATTTGAATGAAGCATTCACGTTCCCCCTGCGGCTTCTCTTCTACTTAAACATCACATTTCTTTAATGAGCTCTCATATACCAGGAGGATCCTAATTGGTTCAGATAGCCATTTCTGGAATCTTCATCTTAGCTGTGTTCTTCTTAAAATATGGCGCCCAGAACTGGAGATAATATGCCACATGAAGTCTGCCCAGTGCATAGAACAATGGAATTGGCAACTCTCTGCTGCCAGATGCTTCATCTCTGAATTTCATTCTGCATATTCATCCACAAAGCACAAAGCTTCATGCACTGATTAACCCCGACTGCCAGCCATCTTAACTTTCTGCTCATATTTGATCCTTGGCTCCCTGACTCATAGAACCGAGGAATAATTTTCAATTTCCTGGCTCCCAGGAAGGCTGGTAAGAGTGAGAGCTGGTTGCTAATGGTCTGAAATAACATCTTCCAGGTATAAATCCAGCCAGGCAGGTTCTGAAGAGCTCCAGAGTGCTCTTTCCTATGCACAGATTTTTCTCCAGGGATCCATTCCCAGCCTACTAAGAAAATGAGAGCTCTTGACCAACTCTGAGGAGCTAATGAATGCCATGGCACCACAGGCTTGAGCAGAGACCGTGAATCTGCGGAGGCTTCTATGAAGTCATGCTCTTTGACCTCCTCCTATGACTACTATCCACTCAACTGTTTCAAAATGAACAGGAGATATTTGCTTCAGACAGTTCATTTAACATTCACAATGTTTCCTATAAGTTAGATAAATGAAACAGTCCCTTAACAGGAGAAAAGGTCAACATCATTCCCCGCAAAGGTCACTCGCATCTTCCACACTCTATATTAAATTGTCATCAGGGCTGACCAGAGGTTCCATCAATAAGCCAGCAAAGGCGAACGGCGTACATCCTAGAAAGCCCCCGCCAGTCGTGAGGGATAAACAAAGTCATGAAGGAGCAGCTGGCTTCCCAAGACTTTTCCCTGACCATACCCAACACCAATTCCCACTGCTCCAAAGGGTTCCTTTGCCACTTGAGCTGAAGAAAAATCACAGAAATGTTAGCAGCCAATAAACTCTTCTGTTTACTTTTTAAAGTCTCATCTAATAACTCTTTCTAGCCGTTACTTTATTCTCACTCTACAATGTTGCCAGACTATCCTCTCAGACCTTTATTTACAGCACTACATCCCTCATCTCTATATCTTTATATTGACTATCTCACCTGCTGAGAATGCTCTCCCACATTCCCCTGCAACACCTCATAGGATTCCCCTGAAGCTTCTCCTGATACCCCTTCTTCCACTCTCCCTCCACCACAAGTGCCAGGGCCCCAGCTCCCAATGTACCCTAGGATTTAACAATTTGATATATATTTGTATTTGTTATTTTTATATTTTTATATGGATGCTCTTGCCATCATCAGAAGGAAATTGTCTTTGAGTGGGATTGTTTCATTTCTGCATCCTTTGTACTTGTATCCCCAGTACTTAGCATATGGTAAGTGATGAATACATATTAATAAATACAAATTAATAAATATTAATCAATGTAAATTAACAAATACTGATCTCTCAAGCGAGGCCTACTTATTGTCTCTTGTCTGCTGGGTATTGGACATACAAAGCTAAAAAGGAAATGGTGTCCCCTTCCTCTTAAGGAGTTTACATATACAGACATATACAGAATATTAAGAATGAATGTCAAATTGCTTAATTAAAAAGTAATCAGGGAGAAGGAAAATTAATAGTTGGGGGAATCAGGAAAGGTTTCATGGGAAAGGCCATCTTTGAAGTGAATTTTGAATGAAAGGTTTCTAAGAGGCAGATGTAAAGGAGAAGTTTCCAGACACACATAAAGGATGGCCGGTGTAAAGGAAGAGACATGGGAAATCAAATACTTGGAAAGAGCTACATGTTCCTATATCTTATCTTTTTCAACTGCAATATCTTCATTTCCTTCAACCAATACTCAAATAACATGCCTGAGCTTTGAGATATATGCCCTGCCCATTAATATCCTGCTCAATCTGGTATCCAGAATTGACCCCAATGCTCCAGTCTAAATAGAGTCTAACTGGGGAATAGCAAGAATAATGCTGCCTGATCTCTAGACTAGATGCTTGAACTAAAACTACAGACCTCTGAGTTTAGTCTGAGATTCTATTAATTTTGCTATTAGCTCTATCACATCAGTGACTTGCATTGTCAGCTTATTAGAACACTAGTCCCTTATAAATTGCTCTTTTTCCTTTTCAACCTAAGATCAAGACTTAATGTTCCTGTTTAATAAATAGAATCAAATTTGATTCAAGATCCTATCCCAACCTCCCCATATCTTTTTTAGATCCTAATTATGTCATCCAGGGAATTTGTTTTTTCTTCCATTTCATGATATCTACAAATTTAATATGTGCATCAATTCTGCCCCAATCCATGTCACTGATAAAAAGTATGGGACAGTACAAGTCAAAGATAAAATTCTGAGTCACTTTGGTAGATATTTTCCCTCAGGATGATATCAATCCAATAACTCACCAGTTGGAACTGTTCAGTCATCTAGTTCCAACCAACTCCCTCCTCTCCCCCAACTGCACAATTAACCATCTATGCCATATGAACGCTATCAAACACCTTTCTAAAATCCAATCAGACTATGCCAGTGACATTGTGAGAGTGGTAATCTTTCAAAAGACTTAACGAATTCAGTCTGACAGGAATAATTCTCTTTAAGATAATTTTATTATCATCCTAATGCTTTGTCATCATGTAGCCTAGAAATCTATTAAAATAGGTTGGTGCTGAATACAGACATTCCTCATATTAGGTAAATGCTGTAACTGCATATCTTTTAGGAAGTCAGGAAGACTTGGCTTCTGAGGGAAATTAACTGTAATGCTGTTTCATTTGATTATTAGTATTAAAATGTAAAATGCTCTTTTCAAAATCTCCACTATTCAGTCAAGCTTTTAGAGAGACCTCTCTCATTCTAGCTAGGTAATGTGATCACAGTCCAGTCCCTCTCCAAGGCCTGGGATGGGCCTTTTTTCATCCTGTGAACACAGAAGCCAGCCTACTCTCATCCACCCTCCCAAGACATGACCTTTGTATCCTTCCTTTCTAATTAAGTTGGAGAGACCTAAGCTAGAGAGATCCTGATTGGGATGGTTTTCTTGCTAGAAACCATATTTGGTTGCTCGAGGCAACTGGTTCTCCTGTCCTATCCTCTTCACCCCCAGGAAGTAATAGGGAAGGGTTGAGAGCTTGTAGCTTACAGCCTTATTAAGTGATCACAATCAGGGTTGCCTTTCTCTTCTCAGGAAAGGTCCCAGTGATGTGGCATTGGAAGGAAGAAACCAGACTTTAAAGGGGGCCTGGGATGCTTATTTGGGGTCTTTGATCATTGACAGAGATTATTGACCTCAATTTATTGATGACTAGCTAGCCTTCCTAGCAATGTGATCAATCATGCCCAGAAGTGTTTTCTTGGAGTTTCATTTATGATAATTGAAACCATTCCAGAGACACCAACTAGTTGTTGGGGAAAGTGCTGCAGGTCTCAACTTTCATTTCCCAACTTGAATATGTAGGACATACCTTGGCAGTTTGTGGTGAGAATCAGATAGGATAATGTGTGCAGAGTGACCTTACACCTTTGGACATTATATAAATCTGCGTTTCTTGTCTCGCTGAGATCCAATCCTGCTATATTGTAGGAAATGCTCTTATTGGCATTGTTGCTGTTACCACTGTGATACCATTGCCAGTAGCCCCAGTGCTCTGGAGGTCATTGCCACATCTATAGGTTTTATTTCTGTTGCTCTCATGCTCACCACTGTATTGCCATTTTTGCTGATGCCGCATCACCATCAGCCACTTTGGTTATTGGGTGTAGTAGCATTGTTATGGGGTTGCCGTTATACCTGCTGCTACCTGCTGCCTTTGGAAAAAAAAAAAAACTCATATTGCTTAAGAATGGTTTCTTGATCTCTTTCTAAGTCTCCATAGATTATGCCTTTAGTAATCTATATTAGACCATCACCAGAAATCAGGTCACATATCTGCAACCCCTCATTTCATTCCCTACTGGCCTATAGTTTATGATATCTAGCTTGTTATATCCCTATATCTGAAAATCAGGACAGTTACCGGCACCCAAGCCTATAACCCCTCCCACACTCTATAGTATCAAAGGTCTCTAGGATTACCTGCCAAACCCATCTTCTCATTTTTGTCAGTTTCCTGGAATGCCCCTTATCTGCAAGGTCTCTCTTACCTCTTCTCACTTTCCTTGCATTTCAGCATTGAAATGTTAAACATTTTTGTTGCCCATTTCTCAGTCTGAGGACTATTTTCCTTGATCAAGACAGAGGCAAAATACAAACAGAATGTAGTTCTCCTTGGTTCTTATCACCACATGTAGACCCACACTGGCCTTCAATCTTTCTGATGTTCTTATCTGTAAGTGCCTTTGATCAGCTCTCCTAGCTTATGCTAAGTTTCACCCTTCCTGACATCAATCTGACAAGATCCTGATGCTCTTTCTATCTACCCTCGCTTACCATCCTTCCTTTCATCCATCATTCTTGCTCTTTGAAAATTGTTCAAACAGCTCCCTGTTCAGCCACAGGAATTTCTTTAGATATCTCCCCCTCCTCTTGATTTCTCATCAGAAACTCTGGTGATTCACCTTTCTTCAGAGTCTCAGGTCATGGAATTTATCTGATTTGTCCTCATTCTGAACTTTCTGAGTGAAATCCCCTTCTTGAGTCTGACTATAAATGACATGCTCCTCCTAGCCTGTTAACAACTTCCAGATGATGGAGTCACTACTCTGCAAAATTTTTCTCCATTCTCTGTCATTGACCCAGTCACATTAGGTAGAATCGGGTATAAAATATCAGCAAACCCAAGCAGTTCCCATCACCTTCCAGAATGTGGAAACTTTTCCTTTCTCTCCTGCTTTTTAATTCCTATTTATGCTTTGTCTTCCTCTTTTAGAATATAAGCTTCTTAAGATCAAGAACTGTCTTCTGTGCTTTTAATTATGTACTCGGGTTTCAGCTTAGCATCTGGGAAGTAGTGAGTACTTAATAACTATTCTATCTATCTACCTACCCATCCATCCATCTATCTATCTATCTATCTATCTATCCAACTATTTATCTATTTCCCACATTATCCCAATTGTCACTGGAAAACAAGAGGATTTCTTCAGTTTGACATACTCATTTCTTGACACTAGTCAAGTCCTACATTATGTAGGATGCTTTCTTTACAATAATATGAAGTCATTGGGAGAATCAAAATTGAAAAGGATCTTCTCAATTAAATCAATATATATCTTGATGATCTGTGACTTCAAGTGGAAATTGTGCATGAAGAAAAATGATAAAAATAGAGCTGGAAATGAGAGTTACCCTCCCAGCATCCCTCTCCTTGCTGGCTCTCTTTACCCACTGAGGAGCTACTTCTACAGTCTTGATTTTGGGGATAAGCCTAGGTTGACCAGGCTTCATTCCCTTCCCAACTGCTTTTGATTCCCTGGACTTTGTCACTAGGGCTCCCCCCGTATCCCAATCTATCTTTTCAGCTTCTTTCATCTATTGCCTTCAACAAAAGCTTCTTAAGGGCAGGGATTACCTTTGTTTTTGTTTTTATTTGTATCTTCAGCACATGGCACAGCATCTGACATGCAGACCTTAAAAAAATTTGTTTCCTGACTGCTTGAAAACACCCCCCCTTGTATTGGAGAGCTGGGACACTATGGGTGGGGAGTGCTGCATTCTTTGTCCTATTGATTTAACTTAATTTTTGTTGTTTGCAAAGGAGGAGGGAAAGAGATACAATTAGAAGTTCCTAGTTAAAAGATAACTGCACACAAATTTAAAATTAATGAAAGAGAAATGGCTAAATAAGACCTGGCTAGGAAGTATGCTTTGGGAATAAGGAATAAAAGAGACCAAAGATTTTTGGAACATTTACATAAATATAGTATGATATTTCTTTCAGGGGGTATGAGAAAAGTGAAGAAAGAAAGAGATAGATGATAATAACAAAATACATCTTAGAAAATGACTAGTTATATTCCATGATCCTCAACAGATTTTCTCTTTTTACCATTTTAAACTGAGATGTACCCATTCCATGAGAAGGGGAAAACTGATCAGTCATTTAAAGTAAGAAGAAAACATTACAATATAGCCGCTGAACACTCGGATGTTTCCATGATCTATGCTGATCTTTGTGTTGTAGATGTTCACAAATGCTGATCACCTTCCCAAAGCCAGGTGGTCACATAGGTGGTGAATGTCAGAGCTAGGATTCCAACCCAAGTTCCTTGCCTTCAAAGGCATGTGATTTCCACTGAACCAGGCTGCCTCAAAAATGCCTCATTTCGAATAAGGTGACTGACTCATTCCTGCTCACTGGTGGATCCATTAATCCCAAGTGACTAAGTGCAGGATGGGATGGGGGAATGAATACAACACTTATTAATATTCATGATCTCATTTTTCAGAATTGTATTTGGTTACTGCTGATAAGTATGAACAAAACTGGGTGAGCCGATCCATGATCTATAGGGCTAATGTAGCTCGCGGACTATTAGTCAAAATGGAAACAGGGAATTAATGAGGACAGAGAGCCGAATGTTTCCTTTAGAAATTTCAGTATGAAGAATGAGGTTATTGAAAAGATGGAGAACTCTCTCTCTTTATATTCATGGCTCAGTCCTTATGCCTAGAGAAGCAATTATAGTGCCATACCTCCAAATTCTATACCTTGTTAGAATGAGCATGCAATGAACAGGGATGGTTTTGAGGAGTCATTCTGAAAACAATGTGTAAATGGGCCTAAGAATAATGTTATCATTACCAAATCACATTTCTAAAGAGCTTTAAAATCTGCTAAGTTTGTGCCATATAAACAACCCCATGAGACAACAAGTACATTCTGATGAGTCTCTTTTTACAGATAAGGAAACTGAGGTTTAGAGAACTTAAATCACTTTCCCTAAATCACACAGCTAGTAAATGTCTGAGAGGGGATTCAAACAGATCTTTTTATTCTAACTATTTGGTCTTGATGAAGAATATAGATGATCAACTTTTAGAGTATACCTTTTTAAATAGAGAAAAAAATCATGTACAATCAAGCAAGTAGATGTGTGCATTTTTCTTGGAGGATCTTTCAGTAGAGCTGAATCATAGTTCTGTGTCAGGTGGCTTTCTGATAGAGACCAAGGCATACCTGCAGGATGATTCCCCTCTACAATAGCTCCAGCAGGTAGTTGTCCAACTCCCTTCCAGTTTCTAGAAACTTACCAGCACCCTGGTATAATATTCCATTTGTAGGTAACTCTAATTGTAAGGAATTTCTTAAAAGAAAATTTCTATTGAACCTAAACTGGCCTTTCTGTAACATTCACCTATTGGACTCCAAATGTTGACAGTCAGGAAAATTAAATTGAATCCTTCTATAGGACAACCCTTTACCTCCTTTAATAACTTCATTCTGCCTCAAGTCTTCTCTACTCTAGTATAAATATTCCTAGTTACTTCAATTCAGTGCTCAAGATATATGAATCCTACCATGCATCTTGGGGAGTCTCCAGAGCAATTCTAGGGCATCAATGATCCTTCTAAAATATGGCACAAAGGCCACATCACACAACTTCAGATGAGGTCTGGCCAGGGAGCAGCAAAACGGGGCAATCGTGGGAATTATAAATCTGTTAAGAAAACCTAAGCTTTTAGTCCCACTGTGTACATATCAAGCTTTCCCCCCAAGTCTCCAGAGAACTCTTTTATTCTTCAGGGATTTATTTCTAGCCATATCTTCCCTCATGGTAGATTTGCATAGGTGAATTTTTTCAACCCTAATATGGGAGTTTATATATATTTCAAACTTCCTTGTCACCTAAGGTGTTATTATGCTTTCCTGCTAAGATCTCTTTGGATACATAAAATGTGTGAGCTCTTCTTCTAAAAGCCTGTCTTTTCCCATATTTCCCCTTACTACTTGAAATGTAATCACTGCTGTTTGTCACTGCTTCTGGTCACTTCTGTTAAGGACAGCTGGAGCCACCTTGAACCAGCTCTCAAAAGCCAATTGTTAGATTTTCAGTGTGAGCACTGACACCCCCAAAACTGGCAAACACTTCAAATCAAGGGTTGATTTATTGTTTTCTCAATTGACTAGAATTAAGAAAGTGATGAAAAAATGTTAATGAGGGTGTCATGCATTCTTTTATTTTAGAGAGCTGGTTGTTAAATATTTACCAGCTAGTCATCATTTATTATTAAGCTCCTAGTTTGTGAATCATGCATAGACATGCATTAACAACCAGTAATACTCATGAAGAATTTAGATGATCCAATGACTTGAGAGATCACTCTTCTTTCCATCCCACTCCAAGGAAAGGAGTAATTGGCACATGTGATATTTTTATTTGAAAGGAGATGAAAGCATGAAGAGATCAAGAACAAGAGTACTGTGCCAGGATGATGGTCCTTGGCTATCAGTCATTCAACAGACATTTATTAAGTGCTTTCTGTGTGCCAGGATGCATGTTTTGTGCTGGGTACAAAGAGAGAAGAGAAGCAATAACTGTTCTCAAAGATCTTGCCATTGATTGGGGAAGAATGCTAAATGGGATTCCCCTGGGTACTAAATGAGGTGAGAAGAGAGCTGAGTCGGCAATAACAGATCCCTTAGGACCAGCCTGAACCCTGGTACTGTTGGAAAAGTCCACCCCATTGATGACATTAGAGATCACTGCTGTGCCCTGAATTGTGAGTTGTGTAGCTCATTTGCATGGTTCTCAGAAGACCTGGTCATTAACACTGTTTATTTTAGAACCGTCTGAGGTTCCATTAATTATCAGTTTTCTGTATCCTCTTTAGGGATGCTAAGATCATAGAATTAGTTTCCTTCAGCAATATTTTAGGGGATTCTTACTATTGAGTTTTTCATTTGTGACATCACAATGGGTCATTACCATGACAGTGGTTGACGTCTGACTTGGTCTTTCATCAGAAAATTCCAACTTAAGACTTTGGGGGTTTTTTCTTCTTATTTTTGAGAACTGAATGATGGGAGAATCAAGGGATCCTTCCTTCTGGTGGCAAAGATTCAATAATTCTGTCCTTCCCTCTGTACTTCTATTTACACCAAACTGTTCCTCATGGTCATGACGTCATTGGGTGAACATTAATGCAGATTTTGACCTATTCATATCTTCTTCTGCTGGGAGATTCTTGGTTGTGGTTTTCAGTAAACTAACAATGCACATGACAGTTCCTTGGCTGGATTAAGATTTTGGTGACATTGGTTCTCAGGCTATTTGTTATCCCTGATTCTCAAGGCACAACTGACCCATCTCCAACACTTTCCTGTCTTGCATATTCTTACTGGCAACTTTGCTATTACTTATTATAAACAAATCATCTCTGAGAACAGGCAAAAAAAAAATCTCACATTTACCTGCCAAACTTAGATCATCACTCTTCTAACTTAGGGATCACCTGCATTTCTCATTTTTTGAAAATCGTGGAGCTGCTTGATTTACTTCACAGGCGAGTTACGTCCAAGAAGGAGCTTGGGGTATGGAGCTGGCAGGAAAGCAAAAGATAGTTTAGGGAGTAGGGCAGCACCCGCGATGTCATGGATATAGGGTCTCCCAAAAGAGAAATCCCTCTCTTCTTCTGCAGGTTGGCCCCTTTGCATCTAAAGCAGCCAAGGCACTATCTTTAAATCATGAGATTTAGCCTAATTATTGTGATGAGGCTTCAGTTGGTACTTTCAAATCTAGGATGTGACAGCTGCTAAGACTAACGTGAGGCTAGGGGTCATGAGTCTGGGAAAAACTGTCTGATAATGATTGAAATGAGAATGGGAACCTGTACATGACCCTCTGAGTTGCTCTTCCACGCGATGTGCCATTGCTGGGACCACTACAAATGTCAGCAGAGTTTTTGCAGACCCGTGGCATTGCTCAGAGCAAACTTTCCAGAAAGAATGCTGTCCATTGTGACAACTTCCTCATAGACCTGAGACAATTAGCTATTCTTCCTCCTATGAATTCTGTCTATTGTGCCCATTTCCCTGCTGGCTAATCTGTCACCCTCTTTCCCTTGGAATATTGTTTATGAAAACAATGAAATTCACCCTTAGTTGGCTTCTATCCAGAAAATGAAACAGTTTAGAAACAGAAAGGAAGGTTATTCACTTCATTTGGATTAAGATCTTTTAGGCCTTGAGCCAGAAACGTTGCTTACTTTCCCATTTCAAAAATAGAAATCTAATATCAAACCTGAGAATAAAACTTAAGAAGGAACTAATATATTTTGCTATTTGGGCTGGTTGTGTGAGAGAGGGAATGAGAAGTATTTGAGGGAAATGTAAATAATATAAAAACAAAAGTTATCAATAAATCCATGTTTTTAAAAACTTGAAAATTTAGTTAATGCTGTGCTTTTTTAAAGAAGGAATCTAAATATAGCCAGAATATTTATACTCAGTTAGATTTCATTTTAAAAAATAGAACAAGTAGTAACAAGTAGGCCTTACACTGGAAGGAAGTACCTCAGAACCTCATTGGAATAGCTACAAAATTGAAAAAAAAATGAAATCCATTATTCTTTCTTTATCAAATTGAAATCATATTTCATGTGGTTGTGGGGGTTGTAGTCCTAGGATGACTGGTGTAAAGTCATTCATTGCAGGGACCCAACCATTGCAAATGAAACCTTTTTAACCTCTAATTCAGGATTTAAAATAAAAGCATATGTTATTGGAAATGAAAATGCTGAGTGGGTCATAATGAAGGGAAAACATATTGAACGATTTGGTAATGAAAATCAAATTAGCAAAGGGCCTCGGCTCCCGCTGCTGCCTCCGCACTGTGCAGAAAATTAGCAAGTTAAACAATATGGGGACATTTCCTGAGCAAGGGAGGTCACTAGTGAAGCTCCACTGTTCAAGCAGTTTGGGCTTATTGATCTGCTCTATGCATGGAGCTGCCCCAAGATGAGAAGTGGAAGAGTCCATTTGGTAGTGTAATGGACTTAGACTCAGGAAAAGTGGGGTTCAGATCCCACCTCTGACACTTCCTATGTGACTCTTAGCAAAACATTTCAATAGAGCCTCAGTTTTCTCATCTTTAAAATGAGGATAATATCACATCTACTTTACAAAGACATGGGAGGCTTCTAAGTGTGTATAGTGCTTTGTAAACATTTAAACAAAATAGAAATGTAAACTAGGAATATTTCTAGACAGGCTTTCAGAATTGATGACTTTCAAAATGAACAACTCAGCACTCCACTATTGAGTGACATCAAATCAAACTCAATTCTATTTTATTTTAGTAAATGCCTTATTGGAAAAGTTCTGAATAAGAAATGGAAAATAGATCCCTATTCCTGAAGACAAAACAAGAGCCTTCCTTCGTCTATCATTTTGGAAATCTTGTCATGAGAGAGAGAAGAATCTTAGCAATGCCTGTAGGTGGTTCAGATTTGAGTTCTCCTGCCGGTTTTCTAAAGAGAGGTTCCTAGGGGCAGTGTCCACTGGAAGAAGGTGCTCACATGTCTTTCAAAATCACAGTGGCAGAATTACATTATATTACACCTGCTAGAGGAGACACAGAATCAATTTAGCCTTGAATTCTGTGCCAGGAAAAACTTTGTGTCTCCATATGGCCTCGGCTGCTCCTTTTCCTCAGACGCAGAGCAGAAAGGAGATGATAGGGTCGCCAGATCCTGTCTGCTAGAGCTTCTGGGAAGCTTAACCACCTTAACTAAGTCACGCCAAGTGCCAGGGACAGCTACTTCTTCCCTCATTTCAAATCGATTTTCATTTGCTTTTATTTCTAATTGTCCTTTAAAAATTATTTCTTTCTGTGAATCATCGCAAATGGTTTTGGGAAGTCAGGATGTGAATCTTAAATGAAATAGATAATTGTTTAAAATATAAAATAGTCTGAATTCTGCTCAGAAGTCCCAGCTCCTTAATCTATGTAGCATACACTTAAAATATACTACTTAAATTATCCAAATGTTTCCTCATTAGATTGTAGGCTCCTTGAGGGAAGGGGCTTTGCTTTGTTCAATATTTGGCTGACTTCCTGGCACAGACCTACCATCTCCCTCATGCACTGCAATAAGCATCCCCATAGAAAGTTTGGATTAGAGAACATTGACTGCCTCTTGGTTGCTAAGCCCAGGGAAGACCAAAGCACAGCAGCTATCCCATATATAAAAGCCCTTAGGGTTGGAGAGAGGCTAATATTCTGCTTCTGATGTGTACAAATCCCATGAGATTGGGGGCAAGCCAATCAAGGTGTTGGAAATTCATGTTCCTCCTCTATCAGATGGATGATGTGGCAGCCCCTCGGCTCCCTTTTAGAGCCAATCTTCTAGGCCCTTGAGAAAACGAGCGCCAAGAATGTTAAGGGGGAAAGAAATGCCCACATATTTAGCCACCATCAGTCCTCCCTGCATCCTTTATGTTAGGGAACTTCACAAATCCTGGCTCCTGCTGACATAGATAGACAGTCCTGCCGAATGACAAGGACGAGGGAGTGATTCAATTGTCTCTTCAGCTCCTGAGCCATGGAAGCCCTAGAGAGAATCCTCCTGACAGCAGGGACAAAGCTGACACGTGGAACCTTCATTAATGCCTTTAGAGGACAGGGTTTGGTGCTGAGAAATAACCATTCCACATTCACTTAGGCATTCATTGGGCAGCAGTATTGATTCAAAGAGCCAGATGCATTTGTAAAGATAATTTGCTGTCAAAACTTTAAAAAACAGACATTTTCTGTTGAATATCAATTTAATGACAGCTGTGGCCTTTGTGCCTTGATTTGTTAGAAGACAGTTATGAAACTGATATGAATTTCTCTTCAGAGAGGCTGAAGCAGCTTTCAAAGAACTGGGCGCATGACAAGCTTGTCATATTTGCAGCAAATGGAGAAACTGAGGAACAAAAGAGAAAAACCCAAGAAAAACACTCTAAACACAAAGGACTGCTAATAAAAAGCCAAGGAATCTGAAGAGTTTTTTTTCAAAGATTGGCAAGTAGCTTAAAGGAGCTAGATTGTAGTAGGCATGGAGGGAGATAAAGTATAGGAGAGCCCACAAAGATAAGCAGGGAGGAAGTTGTGAAGAGCATCAGATGCTAAACAGAGAATCTTAGTTTAGATCTTAAAGGTTATATGGAGTGATGGTTGGGGGGGAATGGTCTTCACTTTAGGAAAATTGCTTTGACAGTTGAGCTCAATAGTGATTGAAGTAAATGAAGGCAGAGAATCCAAGCAGCAGGCTAGTGAAAGGCAATTGGGTCCTGCCCTTTGGTGGAGGCTACTTGAAATGGAAAGAAGGGGTCATCTCTGAGAAAGTTGTGAAAACAAAAATAATACTTGACATTAAATTAAACATGTGAAGTGATTATAAATGAGGAAATGAAGGGAACATTGAATATATCAACCTGGGTGATTGGGAGGATGGGGATGACCTTTACTGTCATGGGGAAGTTAGAAAGATGAGGGTTTGGGAAGAACAATCACCACTTTTTTATTGGAAATGTTAAGATGGAGAAGCCTATAGGACTTTCAGTTCAAGATATCCCATAAGGCAGTCAGTAACTCATAGTCACTCAGGAGAGAGATTAGGGCTGTATACTGATTTGGGAATCATCTGTGTAGAGGAAATTATAGAACTTGTAGGAATTGATGAGGTGACCAAGCAAGATGGTAAAGGGGGAGAAGACAAGCCTTGCACAGAGCCTTGCAGGACACTCATGCTTAGTGGTCCTGGTCAGAATGAAAAATTAGCTAAGAAGACTGACAAAGAAGAGTCATCCATGACAAGGAAAATGAGAGGAGAATGGTACTATGAAATACTGAGGAAAAATACTGTCCGAGAGGAGAGAGGGTAATTGTGAGTGGCAGAGTCAGCAGAGAGATCAAGCAGATTGAGGATTGAGAAAAGGTCATTTGATCTGGCAATTAAGAGATCATTGATAATTTTGCTTCAGTTGAATTAATCATCAGTTAGTAGAGATAGATTTGATAGTAGAGAGTCAACAAGAAAATGAAAGGAGGAGTGAAAGCATTGAGTATGGATGCCTTCTTCGAGGTGTTCAGCTTTCAAAAGAAGGAGAATTTTAATTATTGGGGACTGTTGGACCAAGTTGAGGCTTTTAAGGGAGGCAGAAACATGGACATCATTTGGTGTAGGAAGAAAGCCAGAGAAGATTGGAGAGGGATTAGGGATGATAGAGGAACCAACTTTCTGGAAAATACAGGATGGGCTGGGATTGAGCACGTGTGGAGGGATTTGCCTTGGGAAGAAAGATCACCTCTTCATGTGGTAAAGAACTGGAGAAGATAGTGAGGTAAAACATTTAAGTGATATGAGGTGAGGAGGAGGGAAAAGGGAACCCTCTGTAAATGGTGTAATTGTTTTTTTCTGTGAAATCTGAGACTGAGTTCCCAGCTGAGAGGCTGAGGATGCTCTGGGAGTGATGAGGAGGGATGAAAAGGTTTAGCAGAGCTGTTGTGGTGAATAGGATCGAGATTTTGTTAGGGAGAACAAGTAAGAGGATTGGCTTGCTATGGCAAGAGCCCGTTGAGATTGTAGTGAACACAATCAGTGTGATTTTACGGTTTTCTTCAGGTGCATTTTTCAGAACCTAACAAAGAGCAGACCGATTTCCTCTCTAGCAATTAATTCTCTATCTCTTACTGAAATTGAGAAGTAGTGTCTAGACCAGAAAGAATATTCATATTGACAGATAATTAATGCCCACCGGAGAGTCTCCTGAAACCAGATTCAGGGTTAAACAAATCTGCCTTTCTCCTCTGCCTCCTTCTTTGACATCAGGGTATGAGACACAAAGATTTAATTCAGGTCAATCCCTCACTAATCCACAGTATGAGCTCAAGGCACCATTACTAAAGGGTCTGGACCTTCATTTAATCGGATTTAATTTTTTAGTCTGTTTCTGTATCAGTGTCTAAAACCCAAGAATCAATACTGAGGCGCTAATTTCAATAAAGTAAGTGGAAACAGCAATCATTTTGTGAGTGAGATTCTTTTCAAGCCCTTCCATCCCTCCCAAACCCCCCACTTCCACCCCCATTAACTTGTGGAAATAAACACATAGGGGATCTTTGGCAAGGTGAGCAAAGAAAGGCCTTTGATGTCAGCGAGTTAGTGATATGAATGTTCCCTTCTGCATTGAATTATATTTAGACAAAGCAAAACAGAAATAGAACCAGATGAGGGGGTTTGCCCTGTTTTAAATCCACAAAACAATGGAATAAATTATATCGTGCCTGTGGGGAAGCCCAGGCAAGGGCAATGAAAAGACTTATTAGTGTGAGTCTTGTCTTCTATGAAGACCATTTTAAACATGTCAATCAATCACTAATAAGCATTTACTAAGTACCTACTGTATTCTAGGCACAGAGTCAAGCTAAATCGCTGATGCATTTTCTCTGAAGGCTGAGCATTCTGAGTTTTGGTTTGTAAATGAGAGCATCTTTTGCCAGGAAGGATTTTTACTAAAATACACCCCCATAATTCATAGCTATATGTAAAGACTGGAATGAACCGATGCAGAATGATGTTAACAGAACCAGAAAAAATCAATATTTTTGAAAAATCTCTAGGGGAAATTCCTAATATGGCAGATGCAGATCAACAATTCAGCAATTTATATTCTCTCTATAGGTTAATAGGCTTGACCAGGGTCATCCAATCAGTGTGTCATATAGGAGTTAGACTCAGAATGTACAAACACACACACACACACATACACAAACTGCATAATTGTTGCAGAGATTAACCAGTAAAATCTGCCTCTTTACTATTGTCAGAGAGAGGAGGGGAGGAAAGAGGGGAAGTATTGTAGCAGCAGGATGGCACATATGTCACCAGATTGGTTTGCTCACAGAATTAGCTGTTTTTCATTAACTTTTTTCCTTTCTTATAAGAAAAAGTGAAGTTTCAAGAAATAGTGGGTTTTCTTTAATCTTGACAAATGTACTTTTTTAAATTTCCTGACAACATTTTCCTTGTGTTTGGGAGAGTTCAGACCCTGATTGCCACAAATACTAGAAACGATCAATTTCCCAGTGATTTCTTGAAGTCAGTTGTGATGCACTGGGAGGTGATGTGTTTCTTGAGTCTGTTTCTAGATGCACACTCGCCCCCTGTAGAGTCTGTAAAACCTTGTGTGTTATACAGGTCATAGACTGGCACGTATGGCATAGACTATTGAGATCATCTAATTGGATCTCCTCATTTTATTTGTTTAAAATGGAAACTGGGGAGCAGAGACATCAGGGACTTCTACAAAGTTAGGCAGCAGGCTGTGGGAAGGGGGAGGGGAAGGATCCAGGTTTCTTGAATCCTTCCATCCCACGAGGAGGGAAGAGCCCACTGAGGGAGCCCCTGCTTCTCTGCTGATGTGCACGCTTGTTGGGATGCCTCAGTGGCAGGAGAGATATCTGATCAAGCCATTTGTCTCTTCTTCGGAAGCAGTAACATCCAGAGCTTAATCAATTGACAAGCACTCATTAAGGAGTGCTCAGGACAGAACAAAGGAAAAAACCTTCTTGCCTTCAAGAAGCTTACATTCTAATCAGTCAACAAAATTGATTCACTAAATCTGCTTATTAAGTGTTCCCTAAGCACTGAGGATATAAAGAAAGTTAAAAAATATCCTTGCCTGCAAGAGATTTGCTTTCTCAAGAGGGAGACATCACCTAAGTGTCCGGGTGGGTGGCAGGTAAATAAGAGGAAGGTCAGCTGAAAGGGAAGGAATGGGAAAGGCCACCTACACTGAGTGGGATTCCAGAGGGTCAGAGGCAGTGGGTCTGTTCCATCCTACTACTTTCCTGGAGATCTGAGGGATAGCTCACCTGTCTGATTTTGGGGAAACTATCCAACCTCACTGGGGCTGTTTCCTCAGATATAAATGAGGGAGCTGGGTGAAATGGTCCCCAAAATCCTGTCTGCTCTATGCTTGTGATCCTTTAAGCTAAACTGGAGAGCTTGGGCTCTCTCCCTTCTAAGGAAAGCAATCAGGAAATCAGCTTTGTTCTAAACCTATGTATCCCTATGCATTTGGTTTCTGATATCATTTGCTAAATGAATAGTTTTCTAGATATGTATGCAACATATTTCATAATCATAATTAGCATTGTTTGAATGGTTTATTTGTTTAAAATGGGGAAAACCCCAAACCACTGAATGTCACTATTGCAGATGTCTCTAATTTCTAGAGGCATCTTGGCTACCGGTGAAAAATTAGTCCTTGGGTTGTCCTGTGTCTGAGATGAATCTGTCCAGCGCTTTGGGTCCTTGTATGGAGCAGGGCTTTGCTCTCCCTTCATCTCTAAAGCTTCTTGGTGCCTCCTGAGCTGGCTGGACCCCGCCTAACGAGTTTTAGATGAGCCAGGTAGAAGCACCGAAGAGCAGTGTTTCCAAGCTGAGAGAAATTGCTGGGATTTGTGAAATCCTCGTCTGACACTGACATCATGCCAGGCTTGTTTCAATGACTTTGTTCTTCTTTTTTAGGATAAAAAAAAAGAAAGAAAGAAACCCAAACACTTCCTTCTTCACCAGATTTTGTTCCTGTTCATTTTCTTTTGGGAAAACAGTTCTGGGTGAAAATGGAACATCAGGTCTAATGAGCTAAACCTTGAAAAAAACATTCTTCCATTTGTTCCAACTGCCTGTCACCCAGTGAGTTTATATCTCTATTTGAGGCTCTTTCCAATCTCATCATCACAAGAGGAAAAAGCACCTACTTGAGTTCCCTGAGTAAGACAGCATGTTACAGAAAATGGAGCATCATATGTGTAGGCAAAGAGCCAACTGGGTGACTTGGAGTGATTTATTCCTTTTTTTGTGGGCCTCAGTCCCCTTGTCTGTAAAATGAGGGGACTGAACCAGATCGATCAATCAACAAACATTTATGAAGTATTTATGATGTTCCGGACACTATGCTAGGGATATGAAGACAAAATAAAACCATCTCAACCTCAAAGAACTTTCATTTTCTTGGGGAAGACAATGCGGAGGTAGACAAATGAATTGGAAGCCAAGCCTCAGCCTTTGCTCGCTGGGTAGGCATGGCTCTGGATTGACTGAGAGAATCACTGGGATGTGGCAAATAAGGGATAGGTTTAATGGGAGAATTTTGGGGAAGAGAGATTTTTTTTCTTTGAGAGAGAACACTTAAAGTGGTGGACTCTTAACACATTTCTGATTTCCTACTTGCCTTCTTCAATATATTAGGGAATTCCCCTTTGGATGAGATGAGAGCTTCTGTCTTATTTGAGTCAGGATCTTCTCTCATTCCTGTCTGAAGAATTCATTTAGTCTTGCGTATGTTTTAATATATTCAAATCTATATAACTTCTCCAATTACTTTTACATTTTTTGGGGGGGCAAATGGGTTTATTTCCTATTTGCCATAGTCGTTTCTGTACCTAGCATTTGGTGGGAAGGAGCTAAACTGAACAATATAAAGTTTGGGGCAATTCTCCCCCTTGTAAGGAAAGCAATCAGGAAATCAGCTTTGTACTAAACCTATGCATCTATATTTAATATTTTAGAAGACTAGATATAGTTCTAGTCTGGGATCCATCTCTTGGAGGAGAACCAAGTGAAGGCAGATTTCATAGTATCTCTTGGAGAGAGATGGATGAGATTCCATATATCCCTGTCAATGTCTCCTGAAACTATATTAATCAATCCATGGGGAAATACATGGTTACACACACTCCCTACTTAGGTATAAAATAAATGTGGGTGATGTATTACTGGGGGAAGGAGAGTGAGTAGCTGCAAGAAGGGATTCGAAAAGATCCCTCATATAGAAGGTAGAGTTTGAAGTGAGTTTAGAAGGAAATTGGGGATTCTAAGGGAAGTTTTAAATGTATGATCCTTGGAGAACTCTATAGCCATGAATTATCATAAGAATGTTATTTTGCTTTTGGGGAGGAATTGGTTTAAGAGCCTCCTTCCTCTTTATGTAGATGATGGCATGATTTATCCTGTTTGCTTGCAGTGGTTTTTTTTTTTTTTTGATCCATCATATGCAAAATAAAGTCACTCCATCAGTCTGCAAAATGGCATTCATGCTCAGTTAATAAAGTGATTGTATTTTTCATAGGGACAGATAATGTATTTTGTGAGAAATGAAGATATTTCTTTGGGGACTCTTAGATCTCATCAATCCTGGTTAATGAGTACAAAAGGCCCATGGCCTGTGAACACAGTCCTCCCAGATCAGCCTGTTCTGCTAGTAAACATCTGGGCACAGGCAAAAACTGACTTTGGTGACATGGAGGACATGGATGTCAACCTTACTTCAGCCAGTTAGTGTTGTGTGACAATGGGTGAGAATACTAACTTCCCTAAGTCTCAGGCTCCTTTTCTGTGAAATGGACTCAGATGAGTTCACCCCTGAGATTCCTCCCAGCTTCAGTCCACAATCTTATGATCTTTAACTCCTGTCCTTTAATTCCCCATTGTAAGGTGAGGGCTTGGGACTGGGTTCCCACCTTGAGGTCGCTTTCATTGCTAATTTGGGATCCTCTCATTCTCAGAAGTTAAACCTGGACACAGGACTGCCCCCAAAATCTTTAGCCATGAAGAACTCTTGGAAAACATGGGCAGCTGGGTTGGAAAAATGCATTCAGCATCTGAGGGAGCAGAAAATATTAGGGGGATTCTGTTACCCTTGCCTGAAACCAGTAGGCTGAAGGTAGTGGATATCACAAATACTGCCTCATCAAGCAACAGAATTCAAAGTCATACTCTAGGGCCAGTATCTCAACTCAATTCACACAAATATTGCTTGAAGATCTATTGTGGGTGTAGATCCACAGGATCCCAAACCTGAAAAGGTCAGTGTTGGTGCAAATTGAAACATCTCTCTCCTTGGCCCCAACCCAGCCAGATGGCAGGGGCTTTCCCACAAAGCAAGAGAGAGGAGAAAGACTCTGAACCCAGGTCTTGCTTCCCCCTAAATCTAGAGTTTTAAAACCATTGACATTTTACACCCTGGACACGCCACCATCTGGCCCTTCTCCTCACCTTCAGTCTATCTCTTCTTCCCCGACTTTTGGTCTTCCCCAGACCTCTGAAAGCCTAGGAAAACTGAAGGACACAGAAAAATTTATATCAAACTAGATTCTGCCCTATACCATTTCTACTCACTTCTCATTCAGCCTTCTGGGGCCAAGTGGGAACATGTCTCTTTGTCTCTGTCTCTGTGCCTGTGTCTGTGTCTGTGTCTGTGTCTGTGTCTGTGTCTGTGTCTGTGTCTGTGTCTATCCCCTTCCCCTCTCTGCTTCACCCTTTCTCTCTACCTATTTATCTCCCATCTATGTGATAGGTAGAGAAGGTTGATATTGTCCACATCATTAGCTCATTCTGAATAAAAAGTTAGCAATGAAGGTTCATCCTTCCTTCCAGAAGTCTTACTTAGCACTTCAGATATGCTGAGCCCACTTAGGGCAGTGGGATTATTTCTTCTTTACAAATAAGCAGAAGGGGCTATAAGGTAGGAGCTTTTCCCAGTGTTTTCCTGTGGTATCAACATGTAATGAGAAATTAGGTGCTCAAGGGTATCCTTGGGTATAGGAGAAAGATGTTAAGAGGGGATTGTAGGGAATAATAACAAGGAACAATAGCAGCAAGAATGGCTATTGGTACACAGCCCTTTACAATGCACGAATGATTTAACAGTCTCATTTGGGCCTCACAGCAGCCTCGGGTAGTTGACATTATATGTGCTATTGTCTCCATTTTACAAATGCAAAAACTGAAGTTCAGGTGCTGAACTAGTAGTCAGGAAAATCAGAGTTTGAATTCTGTATACACATTTAGTAGCTGTGAAATCTGGGAAAGGGGCAATCTAATGGATAGAGTGTTGAAAATGATGTCAGAAAACTCATCTTCCTGAGTTTAAATCCAGCTTCAGACACTTAACTAACCTTATGACCCTGGGCTAGTCACTTAATTCTGTTTGCCTCTTTTGCAAAATGAGCTGAAGAAGGAGATAATAAAACAGTCCGGTATCTCTGCCAAGAAAATCCCAAATGAGGTCACAAAGAGTTGGATGTAACTGAAATGACTGAATAATAACAACAAACTGGGGGGGGGGGAATCCAGGTGACTATTCAGTCTCAGTTTTTCTAACTCTAAAATGTTCATCATTCTAACATTTCCTTCTGAGGGTTTTTGTGAGGATCAAATGAGATCATTTCTGTAAAGTTTGTTTAAAAAAAACTAACATGCTATAGAAAAAATGACCTATTGATGTTGGGATTATTATTAATAAACATATAAATAAAAATAAAAATTAGGATGGAAATTTAGAATCTAGTCATAGGTACTAGAAATTATAGCATGGTTTTCCCTAAGGACTTCATATTTGGAAATCTATAGAGTTTCTCTGCAAGGATATGATGGAGAATGTATAACACATGATGGCAGGCAGTTTATATTCAGCACTTGCCACCATCCCAGCAAGATATGACCTGCTAGCTAGAATTATGTACCTGAAGCTGACTATATTTCATGAACCAAGAGAAGATAAATCCTCACACTACAAATATCTTGGACAATTCAGCCAATAAACTGAACTGGAAACAGACCATTATCACAGATGGAACTCTTGCTAATAATCACTCAGTCACAATAATGATTCATTCATAAAAAGCAACTTTTTAAATGAACATCCCCCTCCCAAATACTCATCTCCAATCTATACAGAAGAAAAAGCTTTCCCAACAGAGACTTGACTGAGGAGGCCAAAAGGAGCAGGATGAGACACATGTGGACCTGCTGCCCTGCTGGCTTCTAGAGTATTGCTGCAGATGCTTGTAGGTGGCCTAGGGAGGATGTACCTACCTCCTCATACTGTGATTCAATGATACTAGGAAGTTATTCTATCCACCTGGATGAGAATCTATAAACACTGGCCACAGAAGAATCCTATCAGGAAAAAACTCATGTCTCAAGGCCATTTCTACTGGAATCCATCAAAAAGATGAAAACTGAGGTTATAGCCATCATAATAATATGCATTGGGATTTCCTTCTTTACAGATTTCAACTGTTAAGAAATCTCCTCAAATTCAGCCCCTACTTTCTTCCTCTTTCCCATATCTCCCATCTCTGCTCTCCCTGGCTTGGGAAAGGCTGCCAAGCAGCTATTCCTGGCTGGCAAGAGACTCTATATGGCCACCTCTATCCACAATTCTAAGGGAAGCCTAATTGAGGTTTCTGAGGCAAAGTTCAAACATATATCGAATACAATGCTGCTAGAAACAGTGTGGGACATGGCTGAGGGCTGCTAAATGTGAAGCATCATTATTGCTATTGATTACATTGGAAATAGATTACTCACAGCTGATGAAATCCAGTGGCCAGATGGTGGTAACCTTCAATGCTTCCCACAAAGAGCCCAAAGCAGAGCCATTAAGTGTGGCATCCTTTGACCCACAGAATCAGTGTCAATGAGGTCATGAGACCATGGGAATGGTGTATCTGTCCTTTCTTTACATTCCCTGAAAATGCAAAGATGAGACAGCCCACCACTGAAGGAAGTCACCTGGTTTAAATAATACAAAATCACAAGTCCCAGAAAAAGAAATTTAAAGTTGGAAATTCAGTGACTGCTTAGTTCAATCCATAGTGACCCCTCTAATCTGGTGATGAAACACCCAGTAACAAATTTTTCCCTTTTCCTGAAGATCTCCAATGAGCACCTCCAGAGGGATCGACTGTTTTCAAGGAAGTCCTCCTCACCTTGGACAGTTCTAATTGTCAAAAAGATTTTTTTCAGTACTGGTGCACTATCCACTACACCAACTAGCTGCCCCTTATAATATCCATTCCTTTTTAGGCAGATTATAGACAACAATATCATTTTCTCACTACTGCTTAACGCATAGTAGGGGTTTATTTTGGATTTTCTCCAAGAGGTTCTTTATCTTGATAACTCAAGATCTTTAACTAAACAAAACCTAAACAAAATGAAAGCTCTTTCCAAAACCATAACTCTGAAATAGTAAAAGGGTTTCATGAGATATATCAGAGATGTAAGACTCCCTTACAAAAGCCTTATACCCCCGGGAGAACTTGGGGAATTATTTCTTTGAACTCATTATCTAGGGAAAAAATGGCAATTTTCATTGTGCTTTCTAAAGTGCTTTACATTCAGAATCATTTACAGTTAGCAACAATTTGGAAGTAGAAAAAAAGAAACACCCAGCATGATTTTATTTCTGAAATAATCCATTCTCATGACTGAGCTCACCACATTTTATTTATCACTACAGAAATAGTTCACAGACACATGAAGTGGCATTCACTGGCTGTGACAAAAAGCTCTTAGGTAATTTCTTAGGGGAAAGAGAATTACAGACTTTCAGAGTTGAAATGTAGCAGAGGGGTCATCTTGTGCAAACTGTGTTTAAATCAAATATCCTTTAACTAGTTGTCCAGTCTCTGTATGGAAACCTCCAGGGACAGTGACATCATCTCCCAAATTCTCTTTTAGGAGAGTTCTAATCGATGAGAAGATTGTCCTTACGCCACTACTCTAATGCTCCCCTGGATCTGTGATTTCCTCAATGGGAATCTTCCGATGCTGTGGCTCACACCCAATTCATATGTAATCATCCTATCTGTCTTTTTCATGACTACCCAAGATTTGACACAATGTGCTGAAAACCTTACTAGAATTCTGTCACTGGACTGATACCCAGAACATGAGGGCCATCCTGCCTGTGTTCTTCACTTTCACTATGGATGCAGTTCACCTTTTTTGATCAATGCACTGTTTTTACACTGTTCCCTAAAGCTTCTTCTACAGAGTTCCTCGATTTTAACATACAGAAGCTTGCCTATGTCCATAATTCAGGGCTTCATTTTCCCACGGAAGATCCTCAGATTCTTTGCGGACTTTTGTGGCTTTCAGCCATGCAACATCCCTGGAAGAAGACTGGTATGAAACAGATGACTGCTTGTTCCAGAGAGAGGTCATTAAAGTAATGTGACTATTTCCCAAAGTCAATCTAATACTTTTACCTCTGGCTCCCAGTCCTGCCTTCTAGTTCCATGCTACTCCCTTTTAGACATGGCAGCTCTTTGAAAATCTGAAGACATCCACCATATCCCTAGCCATATACACACTCAAAACTTCTCTTCTTGGCTAAGCATTCTCAGTTCCATTAAGGGGCCATTGAAGATACTCTCAGCTGTTCCATAACTGGTCCTGATCATCCTCCTCTGGACATTGTCTATTTTGGCAGTGCCTTTCCTAAATTGTGGTGCCAGAAATTGAACACAATACTTCAACATGGGCAGGCCAAGGTAAAGTGACAATAAGATTTCCTTGCTTGCTTTGGACACTATGCTTCTATCAATGCCATCTAAAGCTATATTGGCTTTGGTTGGGAAGGAGAGGTAGATCCTGCCATGACGCCATGCTGCTCAGTTAGATGCATTTCACTATGCACTGATAGCATTGGATACATCTCCCACGTTCCTTGATCATGTTTTTCTCACTACCAAAGTGCAGATTAAAAAAAATCCAAGTATAGTTCTTTACATTTGTCTTTATTAAATTGAATCTTTACAGAGTTAGTCAATCATTATGCCCTAGAGGTCTTGTTGTATCCTGATTCTCTCCATCAATGAGCTCCCTCTTCGTAGGTTCACAGCATTTGCATATCATCCCTCCCTTGTTCCAAGCTATTAATAAAAACTCTTTATGGAAGGAATAGTGGTGAGGTCCTTGGTCAGATTTCCTCTCTTCCAACTAGAATATATTCAGACCTTTGCATGATTGTATTGACAAAATCTTCAATCATGCATTCAATATTAATCTAGTCTTCATTTAAAATTGAAAAATTGTTATCTGTTACCATAACATTTATCATTTGGGGCTGTCGCTATGATACATAAAGCATGTTTGATTTCTGCAAGTGTGAAGAAATCTGCATAATGCTACATGATCAGCTGACTAATTCATACTTCTCCAGAATGTGGATGAACACAACCCAATTAGAATCATAGAAGAATGACAGATCTAATATCAAGTTCTTAAAACATTTATTTTGAAAACAATCCATAATCTACAATTTTCCTACTTAAACTCCATCCCTTCCTTGAGTTCTGTTTCTCTCCAAAATAAGATTGGAATGAGGCTACTGGACTACTTACCAAAATGTTTTAGCTAAAATGGAATGTGCTATCAACCACGGTACTTATGCACTGAACAGTAAAATGTCAATCATTTCACTTGGATTCTCTCCATTGCTGAGCCTTAGGAAGAGCTAGCATTTGGATTTTACAGAATCCCAGAATCTCATTCTGGGGTAGTGGGGGTGGCAGCGACACATCGGTTATTCTGTCCAACTCGCCCCAGACCCTGAATGCTCTCTCCAATATTTCCAATGAGTGACCACCTATCCTCTACCTGAAGACTTTTTGTAGGAGATAACTCAGTCCCCTTCTAGTCCTGGACTATTCTATTTATATCAAGGAGGTTTATTTTTCCTTGCAATTAGGCCTAAATTAGCCTCTTTAGGACTTCTGCCCATTGCTCCTGGTTTTGTCCTCTGGGACCAAACAAAACTTTTTTAGCCTCTTTCCAGTATGATGATCCTTCAAATACTTTACAGATAGTTTTTTTGTATCTTTTATCTCTAGTTCCTCTGCTCCCAATTCAACATATGCAGAGTCAGAAGCAATAAGATCAAAAACAATGAATCTATTAAAATTTTTATAAATCTAAGACTTGCATCTCAGTCCAGATTGTTGGTGATTGTGGTTTTTACCAAGTATTCATGGACAAAATTTCGGTTGAGAACTTTCTTACAGAATGATAATTGATTCTAGCTTCCTCTTGGTGATCTGCCTATAAGGATGGTTATTCACATGTTTTAGTATTTCTCAGCATCTTTGAAGAATCTGAGATTTATATTAGTAAACTGCTAGGATTATTGGAAAATATGCTCTTACAATGAGAAGAACGTGACTACATTTTAGACTCATATCACAGTGGACACTGAGGGATCAATGATATTCAGCATAGTTTTCTGATACCAGGTTAGGTGAGAAAATCTATCAGCAAGGCTCCTTGGAAGAGGAAAAAATACATAAGGGATTGGTACAGAGATTATTTCCCAAATTAAGACACTCTTAAAATATGATATTATTGCATATCAGATAAATTGCTAAGATAAATGAAAGACAAAGGATAGATAGAGTATCAAACGTTCTGGCTATGGGTCCTGGACCACCACAATCTTCAAAGGATAAAAACTACAAGGAGCTCAAAGGCAATGGAAAAAATTCCAATTAGCATAAGCAGGCTGTAATAATGCCAAGAAAGACATTGTGTCCCAAGGGACTAAAGGGTAATCTATGACTTGTCTGAGAAGGAAATAATATGGCTAAAAATGAGAAATAAGAGAGGGAGTGGCTCTAATGTCTCTGATGTCTGGAAGATGTCCAAAGCCTCTGAGGAGGTCTCTATACCAAAATGCAGATTCTCTATGGAAGCCTAATGGAAAGGGACAAAGACATGAATACCACAGGAAGGAAATAACTGCAGGAAAGTCAGTTGGTACCAATGGAGAGTATATACACTACAACATTATAGTGGATCTATCAAGGAAGGCCACATCACCAGAGAATGAGAGTGTTGGGCACACGGGAGAAGGTTGAGAACTTCCTCACATGTGGTCCTCCTCAGGTTTATATTTCTAGCCTGTGTCCTGCATTCTTCTGAGATCCTGAGAACCCTGCATTCTTTAGAATAACAACTAGTATCTTCCTGTTTCCTATTTTCACCCAAGATCCTAAATTCTAGGTGGTTCATTTCACCTTAGCAATGCCCACTTAAACTTCTTATTACTTTTCATGGTGGTTAGGAGCCATCATTCTTGATTCCAGTCTATCTGTCTCCAGGATTTAAAAAAAAAATTTCCTCAATTAAATAGAAAAACAATGTCCAATATTCTCTCTTCTTCTCCCCTCTCTTCTCTGAGACTGTCATCAGTCTGATCTAGATTATACATATGCAATCACCAAAAACATATTTTCATATTAGTTATTTTGTGGGAAAAAAAACTTCAAATGAAAACAAATAGATGAAAAAATAGTATGCTTTGGTCTGTATTCAGATTCCATGAGTTCTTTCTCTGAAGGAAGAAAGCATCTTCCATTGAGCCCTTTGGAATTGCTTTGGTTCATTATATTGCTGAGAAGAGTTAACTCATTCGCAATTCATCATTTAATAATAGTGATGTTACTGAATACAATGTCATCCTGGTTCTGCTCACTTCACCTTGTATCAGTGCGAGTAAGTCTTTCTGGGTTTTTCTGAAAGCATCTTGCTTGTCATTTCTTACAGCACAACAGAATTCCAATACAATTATATTCCACAACGTGTTCAGTCATCCCCCAATTGATGTATCTACTCTTGAGATTAACCCAGTCATACCAGTCCAGCATCTGAGTTCCACTAAAGACTGACTCCTAGTATCTGCATCCCTTAAGGTCTACCTTTCCTTTTATGCCCATTTCTCTTTTTCTTTTTTCATTGTTTTGAAGGTTTTGATCAGCACTCCTAGATCATGATGAGTAACCACCAGCTACTTGCTTTGTAGAGACAAGATGTGTTAAGATAAATCACTTTAATTGGACTCGACTAAAAGTCTTAATAAACAGTTTGCAGAAGGGTCACTTTCAGAAGGGCTGAAAGAGGAAGGGACTGTTTGGAAAAAAGTGTGGACATTTAGAAGTCGGCCCTGGAGGTGTTCCCCACAAGGCCAGAGTTATGAGAAATAGCTGAAGAAAGGGTAGGTGGTCTGAGCCCACGGCTCTTCCAGTGGATGCATAATGAGAAAGGGATACAAATTTCTTGCACTGAACTTGGTGGGGAGAGGTTTTATGGGATAGGCTATAGATGTGATGGCTTTTGTTGGAGAGAACCAGAGACCAAAGCTAGAAGCAATGGTCCAGCGTTGTCATCTGATCTCCCTGGAATACTTGGCAGTGTTCACATGCCTCATGCTCGGTTCCCAAGCCAGACCAGTGAGCAGTTGTGAGAGCCATGGTCAACCATATCTGACCTCATCAAAGTGTCCTACCTTGGTCTTCCCTGCCCCCCATTTCTCATGCTCAGAGAAGGTCAGGCCAGCCGATGAGAACATGTCCGAGTACCGTCTGTGCTAGCCCTGATGAATCTCTGAGACAATCCCCTATTAGATTTACAACAGGCGGGTCCTAGGCCGAGACTTTCATTCTCAAAGCTGTATATAATCTCAGCTTCCAGACATCATTTAAGAGCAGCTTGACAGGTAGAAGCTGAAAACTGGCTTTTAAATCACAGAATATTTTATCACCGAAGCAAAATGTCAAACCTCCATTTGAGTTTTGCCAAAATAAAGGGCTGTCTTCATTCAGGGAACAATCCAGGGTTTTAGGTCCAACTACTAAACTGCAACAAAAATTGTGGGTGCAACAATGATGGACCCTGCTCCACCACCCCTGTATCCTTATCCCTTTTTGCCAGCCCTGAGTAACAACTCCCAGCTCCTGGCTAGTGGAAGGCATTAGCCTTCACACTCACACTCCAGTTTGGTTCTGTACTTTGCTGTACTTTAGCAACTCTAAACCCCTTAGAGGATCTCTGGATTCCCCAGACAGATCCTGCTCAATTTAAGGGAGGAAAAAGGGCACACCTACAAGAAACGCCAAGAACAAACTCAACTCTAACATCTCTTCACCAAGAACTAGAGATGATCTGGGGTACATCAAAACTCATTTATTTTGATTAATAATGGAGACAAAACGGGGTCAGTTGGGCTAAGGATAGAAATTTGGGCCAAGTTTTGTTGGAAATTATTGCTAAAAAGTCAGTCCCCATCCTTATCTAAAACCATCCAGAGGGTGAACAACAAATTGATTTACTATGGGTGGTGCCAAAGGGATTCAAGGTGAATCATTTTAATAGATCTTGTGGTTTAAGATTTTCAAATTTATATTATGTCACAGTCAGGATGGAAGACAGATTATAGAAGGATTATGTTAAATATCACAAAATAATTGTGATAACTTATAATGATTATTTTAAAATTGTATTATATTGGTCATACTACTTTTCATGCAGTGTAGAAGTTTGGTGATTTGCCTAGAATCACACAGCTAGGAAGCATTTCGGGCAGGCTCTGAATCCAAGTCTTGCTGGCTCTAGAGGAGGGAATAAATCTTTAAAAAGTAACTTTATGTGTGTCAGGAACTTGCTAAAGTCTGAAGATACAAGTCAAACCCCCGACAGTCCATGCCCTTCCATTCTAAAAGGGAAGTGGCCAGATTCACTATCCCCTCTTCTTCAGGAAGTTAGTGTCTGCCCACCAGGCAGACAGATATCCAACAGAGTGAGATAATAGGGATGGGAAACAATGAACTGAAGGGTAAGGTGTGGAAGGGTGACAGTATATTCAAGGGAAGGGCAATCTACCACAGGAGAAAGAGATCGCTGACCCTCAGGAATAGGAGGTACTTCAGAGGACATCTTATGCATCCCATTTATCAGAAGGATCCTCTCTAGGAAAAGTCCAAGAAGTAGGCAGCCAGCCTCTGTTTTCAGGCTGCTGTTAGGTGGGAAACTCATTCTCATTCTAGGCAGCTCATTCCAGGTTTAAAAAAAATAAATATACTAATGAAATTAAGGGTTTTTTGAAGTATGATCATAAATGTTTACATAACATAATATATAGTAATTACCCCAAATGTAAATGTTTGCCATACACATGATATATAAAGGTTTTACAAATAGAGAGAATCTTCCAGATATTCCCTGGAGTGAGATTACTATCTGGGTACCGAGCTATTTAGAGAGCATATTAACTCTCACGGCTTAATGGTTTGATGTCATCAAGGTAGGGAGTCTCCAGAGGAGCACCTCGGGGATCTAGACTTGGCCCAGTGCTATTCTGCATGTTTCTCAGTGCCCTGGATGAAGAAGGCATAGGTGGAGGGCTTATTTAATTTGCAGGAGGAGCACAGCTAGCAAAATACTGTTCAAATCATGATCCAAAAAGACCTTGACAAGCTGGAACACTGAATCTAAGCTGGTGACGTGGATTGGAGAGAAAGCAAAGTCTTAGGCTCAGGTTCAAAAACTAATTTCACAAGTTCATGATGGCGTAGGTACTGTTAGATAACAATGTTAATGATGTCCGTGGAGTTTGATATGGGCCAGCTACATGACAACTCAATCTTAGGCAGCCTGGAAGCAGTGAACAGATGTGAATGGAATCAGGAGATAGAGCACCTTGTAGGAGGACCAGAAGGAAGGAGACCAACAAGATCCTTGGAGCTTAGACCATGTGGAGAGGAATCAAATATAAGGAGATGAGATAGTTTGGTGGGGGAGAATGTCAAATGAAAGATTTTCTATTGGATCCTTGAGATCATTGGGAGCCACTGGATATAATTAAGTTAAATGACACCTGGAACCTGATGTTCCCTTCCAGTGCCATATTTTAGGAAGTACAGTAGGAAGGTGATCACTGCAAAGGGCCTGGAGACTGGGGATTGAGCGAAGGGACTGGAGATGTTTTCCCTGAAGGACATATGACTCTGAGGGGAGTGTGGTAGCTCTTTTCAAGTATCTGAAGGGCTTTCCTATAGAGGAGGGTACAGGCTTGTTCTGCCCCAGGAGCAGCTGAGGGAAACTACAAAAAGGCAGGTCTAGGTCTGATACAAAGAACGATTCTTTAGCTCTCTCCCAGAGTGGGACAGGTGGCCTCAGGTAGTGGTGGCTTCTCCTTCATTCAAGATCTTTAGAGGGGCAGGGTGAGCATGTTCTGAGCATGGTAGAGATGGCACAGTGTGCTTGCCCTTGCCCTCACTGGTTGGACTTGGCCTCCAGAGTCTCTTTCAGCCATAAAGCTCAGAGACTCTATGCCATATGAATAAGAGGAGGGCCTTAGGGGATGGCCAGATTTTAGGAGAATCAACAGCCTCAATTGAGGGAGACTTTGCCCTGACACCATCCCTGGATATACTCTCACCCCTCACCTTGAGATATCAAGTCTGCTGAAACTTCCTTGTTCCCAGGCCCAAAGAAGACGCTTCCAGCTCCTGTTTTCTTCACTTCATTTGTATCCATTGGTTCCACTACCTGCCTAGCCCCCAGCCTCATCACAAGTTGCCTAAGGATAAATAGGATACCACTGACTGGCTGATTTGCAGGCTCTCTCCTTCTGGGAGGGCTGGAGTGGAGGCTAGACCAATAGTTCTGCCTGCCTTGGCCATAGTCAGCATCTTCATTCCCAAGAAGGGTCATTTCTGGAAAGGTAAAGCCAGGTACCCTACAATGGATCGGGGAAGGGAATGTGTTCTTGGACTATTTCAAGCTATGTGTCAGAATGGAATCATGGACTCCTCTGCTCTTCTCTAGCTGTACCATTTTGGACAAAACCTTTCAGCTTGCTGTGACTTAGCTTACTCATTACTTAAATGTGAGTTCCCTAACCTTTCTGAGCCTCAGTTTGTTCACCTATAAAATGTGAGAACAGTCCCCATCCCACTGACCTCAGCAATTTGGGTATGGATCTAAGGCAAGGAATGGACAAAACCAAAGTGATGTGGAAAGGTCCTCAAGGAAAAGCAGCTTTCAGCTGCTTCGTTCTTGGAGACCTCAGTGGACGCCTCCTCCCTCTCTAGGCATCCTCCATCAGACAGCAAGAAACAGTGCCCTTCCTCCTCCTGCTCTGCCCATTCACCAGGCCCTGCCTACTCTATCCTTCTGGAACCCTCCCTGTTCCAGGAAGCTTTCACAAATGCATTAGGCGATGACATGAAGCTGAAAGCTCCTTTTTCCATCTGCCAAACATCTAGTGCTTCATTTTCCAACCTTGCTATGACCTCCCTCCTATTTCCTCTAACTGCCCCAAGGCACCCTCCTAGAAGATGTGCATTCTCCGCTAGGGCCAGGCTAAATGGGGCTGTTCATACTGTACTCTTAATTGTTTGTCATCAAACTGGGTTTGTTCTCCATACCACCTCCCTCCAATACTTTCTCTCCCCCTACCCCCTACTCCAAGTCTTGGAGCAGAGAGACTCTAGAAACGAGTTCTCAGTAATGTTCTGAGCCTCTCAATATGAGTGAGTCTTCTTCCCTTTGGATACCATCAGAAACCCACTGGCTGGATCCTTTATCATCCGTGGGTAAAATAACACTGAGGGAAACGCCTTGTTGTTTGTCCTTCATTCTCAAAGGCTGCCGTGACATCAGGGAGGTAATACATGACATGCAAGTGAATTGGATTTAAGTGAAGGCGGGCTATGCAAGGTCACCGGCCTTACTTTTCCCTCCAGAGCCATATGGGATCCAATGGCCAGATACAGATCAGGACAACTGGAGATGGCTCTGGATGCAATGGGAGACCTTGGCTTTTTTAAGCTAAGCTCTGCAATAGGTCTCGGTTTGACTGAGGCAACACCCATTCAGTGCTCAAGGCAAGGGAGCAGGCAAAATAAAGGAAGGAGGACATTGACATTGAGAGGAGCAATGTGCAATTCTGCTTTCACTGCCCTGTGGTTTCTTTTTACAGTATCTCATTTCTGTAACGCTTTAAAGGGACAAAGCAAATGTCTGTTCATTTATTAGCTAATCAAGCAAACTTAAAAGAGCAGTTTATTAAGATCACACTGAAGAGAGAGCTCCCTTTAATTTTTTATGGGTGACATTTGGGATGTCTTCCAGAAATGTGGCCTGCAACCTCTCTCTGCCTCAACCAATCAGTGAAGGGCCAATAATCTCTTAAACCCTGTGCTAGGTACTGGGGATACAAAAAAAAAAATCTAAGTGATCTTTGCCCTCAAGAAGTTTACAGTCTGTCAAGGAATAGAATGTGTTCAAATATCCATCTGTGCTTATACAAGCAGATGGCAATTGGGGCAGGGACCTTAGCGCCAAGGGGGATTAGGAAAGGAAGGTCCCATGTAGCAGTAAGGCATCGCAACCTGGAAGGAGACTGACAGAAGGAGAACATGGCAGGCCTGAGATTCAGCCCCTGCCAATGTCGTTGAACTATCGTGCCCAAGCATTACCCTGGTGAGCCCTCCTCCAGGGATGGTGCCTCTGCACCAAGCCAGTCTGGTCTTTGGCCAAGAGATGCATAATCCAGGGCTGAGTCATTTCTGAAGTGGAAGAGTTTTCCTAAGCTTGTATTTCTCTAGAAGAACCTTTGAGAGACTTCTAGGCCACAGCAGGGAATTGGAGGAGGGTTTCGAGGTAGAGAAATTATGCTGCTAATACAAGCACAACCAGAGTTACCAGAAGTGACCAGCCTGGGGCCACACTGTTGATCTCAGGTAAGAGCAAGATTTGAATCCATATCTCTCTCTCTCTCTCTCTCTCTCTCTCTCTCTCTCTCTCTCTCTCTCTCTCTCTCTCTCTCTCTCTTTCACTCTCTTTCTCTCTCTCTCATTTTCTCTCTCTCTTTCTCTCTCCTCTCTTCTTCTCTCTCCTCTCTCTCTCCTTCTCTGTCTCTGTGTCTCTGTCTCTGTCTTTCTCTTTCTCCCCTTTCCTTCCTCCTTCCCTCCCTCCCTCTGTATATCTTTCAAAACACAAGTGTTGGGGCAGCTAGATGGCACAGTGTATAGGGCACCAGCCCTAAAGTCAGAAGGACCTGAATTCAAATCTGGCCTCAGACACTTAATACTTCCTGTTTGTGGGACCCCCAGCAAGTCACTTAACCCCAATTGCCTCAACAAAAACAAAACAGTAAAACACCACAGTGTCCAAAGTGGACACAATCCATAATTAGTCTGATTTGCACCAATCACAATAGGCTTTTTTTCCCTGAGCACTTGGTTTAGTCACATTAGTATTTTTTTTAAAAGCCAAACTGCCCTGATCACTCAGGAAAACTGCAGCCAGTTAAAACACCAAAGACTTTTTAAAAATTTGCTATCAAGTCATGTTATCCTCTTCCCCTACCTATCTCACAGAGGTTTTGTGGGGAAAGCTAAAAAAGTTTTTGTGGAAATGAATGAATTCTTACTGTCCTATGATTGTGTAGTTGAATGTTTAGATCTGAGCAGAAGACTTTGTATTGCTGCTCATTAAATCATATCCATCATATATCCTTAAAAGATGTTTTCAGGCCTATTGAACATCCAGTGAATTAAGTCTTTCTGCTAGCCTTATGGCATCTGCATGTGTGACAAGCATACACCCTATGTCATGAAACAAGGCTCTGGAGCAAGGCTTGGGCCAAAGCTCTGGAGCACGGTACTAGAGACTTCCATCCAAGATGGTATTGATTTCTCAGTCAATATTATTGGGGACCATTGCTCAATTGATCATAAATCCATCTCCCTGTGCTCTCAGTCACACTCATCTGGCCCATGATTCCCAGGTTTGAAATCAATATTATTTCAGCTTGGGAGGCCCCAGACAGCTGTTTTCCCTATGGAAAGTGCTTCTGCCTTGAGCTAGGAGGGCAGCACTGACAGGTGGATAGCAGTAGATAGAAGGGTTTTGTGAAGCATTGTGTTCCGAGTGGGCCCTGAAGCTTGGAGACCATTGTTGGGGTTCTTCTGGACCAGCAACGGAGGCATGTTAGACATGAGAAAACCACCCATTGTCAACTGTACCATTGATGGGGTCGTGCTTCTCTGCTCAAAAAGATCAAGGGCATGTAAGGCAAGTCATCAGTCCAAACCAGTCACAATATTTAGGGGGAAAAAAGCTGCCTTTTAAAAACACCCTTCCACCCATCCCCTATCAACTGAAAGACTACTTCTTACCCATGCAGATAGTGTCTGCTAGTAAGCTTTCAGTAAAAAGCTTTAAAAAAAAAAGATTGAAGGTACAGAGGGTGCACCACCCACTGATTCATAATCACCAGACCTCAGGGTCTTTATTAAGTGTCAAGTGTGGGCAGGAAATCCTGTCTATCCCCCGCTGCCTATGGGGCATTCAACTACATAATCATAGAACGGTAAAAATTCATTTATTTCCATAAAGATGTTTTTAACTTTTCCCTCAAAAACACTGTGAAATAGACAGCAAAGGAGGGAAACCTGAGGATAGCAGTTTATAAGGACTCTCTCATTTCCTGCTTCAGCACCCTGGCTAGGGCCCAGAAAGTGTGACTGTTCTATAAGGAACAGACACACACATACCCTGCCTAGGTGTACATGCACACATACATAAAATATACACTCTTGATGTCAGACATCTGCTGTCTCTGCACTGACTAGTGCTCAGAGTTCTAAGAGGATTTCAATCCCTATTTGAGATCCTTGGGGAGCCTGCTGATGTGACCAAGAAAGGTGTCACTGTCCATGTGGATTTGTCCCCAATTTGTGAGAGACCATCTTTGGGCTTCGTGTCAGCTGTTCTAGCATTCTGACAGCTCCACCCTGCTTAGAACACACTGAATGTCCAGCACGCAGGTAATGTGTGTGCATGTGTGTGACATGTATATGTGCATATGTACGTGTGTCTTCCTAAAAGTGAGGCGGCAGAGCTAAAGAGCGCTTCTCCTCTCCACAAAAGATTACAATTTAATTGGACACATGACATAATTGGAAATGACTTTTAAATAACTAGTCAGGGAGTCGAATTCCAACTAGAGTCCTAATTCTGCTGAATATGCAAGTGTTCAATATGGGCCCCACAAACCAGATGATCGGCTATTCCCAGAAGTCAGGATTCTGTTTCCTGCCTCTCATCCTTTGTCTCCCAGGCCAGGTAGTGTCTCCCTCCTCAACAGCGTTTCTAAAAAATTCTGAGCTTCCATCAAGGCCCAGCTTGGAAGAGGGGGCTCCTAAGAAAGCTCTCTCTGCTCCCCCAGCTTCTGGGATTCACTCCCTCATAGTCAGGCAGGGAGACCAATGGTGAGATGGAACGCTATAGAGGAGAACTTGCAAGCACTCCACTGTGGCTGAGATATAAGGATGTGGGAGAGGGATATCAAGAGCATGGCAGCCAGGGCTTGGGCCACCAAACAGATAACTTTGCATCTTATTCTAGAGGCAGTAGGGACCTAGTGAAGCTTTTTAGCATTCTCCAGTAAGCTCTTGGAAGAGCGAATCAGGGTATGGCAATATTATCTGTGCTCTCCAGTCTTAAAGATCACTAGTCTAAATGCCCCCTCCCATTTTACAGAAAAAGAAACTGAGGCTAGGAATGGCTTTTCAACTTAGATGTTATTACATTGAGGCTTCACACTGAGTACATCATGAACTAGAATCTTTTCCCTCTAACCGTCTCTTCTGTCTCATTTCTCGACCGTCTCCTAAAGAACTTTCCTCCCTCTACTCCTTTTGGGCATATTAGACTTGTTTTTCCTACCTCATCTCCCCCCATACCATCCAGTCAGATGACCAGACCTGGAGACTTTCACTGAGCCACCTCATGCCTGCCTTCTTTTTTCCATTCACATGATCTGGTCCCAAATACTTTCCTTGAAACAGTGTTAAGTCAAGATCTTAGGAAGAGGCCTGTGGGCCATAGGGAATTCAAATCCCAATGTTCCTCTGTCCCCAAATCTTTCCTGGCTTTCCATTGCCCTTGGAATATGCCTTAAGTGGTGCTCTGGGCCATTGGCCAAGGTGCCTGAGGTCCATTTGTAAGTGTACTCCTTTCCTGGCCATCTATCTGGAAATCCCATTGTGAAGAACTTTCAAATCTTAGCTGCTGCTGCCGCTTCTTGTCCTTCAGGATCTTTGTAACCCTGTGGACCCCGTTGTCCATGGAATTTTTTTGCCAGGGACACTAAAAGGGTTTGTTATTTCCTTTTCTATAAGGTCAAGGTGAAAAGAGGTCAAATGACTTGTGTAAGTTACATAGCTAATAAGCATCTGAGGTCTTCCAGACTCCCAGCCTAGTCCTCCGTTTAATCACCTAGCTGCCTAGCTGGCTCTGAAATGCCAGCTGTATCTGCCTATCTATCTCTCATCTCTCTCTATATATTTCCATCTATCTTTCTATATTTATCATCTATCTGTCTCTATCATCTCTTATCTATTTATCATCTATTATCTATCATCTCTTTATCATCTATCCCTATCTCCATCTATCATCTATCTCTCTAGCATCTATCTCTCCATCTATCTATTATCTATCAATCTATCATTTCTATCATCTATCATTTATCTATCACCTATTTATCTATCATTTATCTATATATCTATTATCTGTCTACTAACATCTATTATCTATCTCTCTCATCTATCTATTATCTACTATTATCTATCATTATCATCTATGTATTTATCATCTATCTATCCTTATCTATCATCTATTATCTACCATTATTTTATATTTATCAACATTTATCTATCATCTATTTATCTCATTTATCTTTCTATCATCTATCATCCATCTATCATCTATCTACACTCAGACACATAAACAGGTGTCTCCTAAGCCCTAGATACAGATAGATATATAAGTAGAAATGCAAACACACACACACACACACACACATAACACACACATAAATACATATATATATATATATGCTATTCTGACATTTAAATCTGACATATCCAGCAAGATCCAGTCCAAAGTCTGCTCCCATGATGAAGCCTTCTCTAATTGCCTGAGTTGGAAATTCTCCTTTCTGCCTAGGAATTCTCTCACTTTTGTGTTCACCGTGCTCTTACCATGCTCTATTTTGAATTGTAAACTTCAGGGACTATATCTTATCTCCCTGACCAGATCACAAACTCCTTGAAGGTAGGGGATACTTTCCAGACCTCAGCTCAAGTCTAACTTCAACCCCAACTAAGTATTCTGCCACGATTTCCTCACAATTGTCATGCTCCAAGACCAAGTTTACTGACCTCAAATTCTGTTCCGTTTTCTGACCTATAGAATATCCTATGACTTTTGAGGCATTATGCCTTAATGTAGAGGAGTCCTAATATTTTTGTCACTCTGGGACAGGCACATTTCCTGCTCATTGTACTTAAAATATTCTCTGCTTCCAACACCCTTGTTTCCCTCCGCACTTTGAATCTCACCTTCCCTAAGGTTTCCATTCCAGTGAACAGTCCCATAAGTTTTATTATCAAGACCTAAATACATATATTTTAACAGGAAGCCACCTTCCATTGGCCTACTGTTGACCCTGACATGGGAAATCCCCCCCTCCACCCCCCCCCAAGTTTGTGAACACATCTTTTTATCTGCCTTTCTTTCTGGTGGCCCCTGCCTGCATTTGAATGTAAACATCAAGAGGGCAGGGACCACAGGTGTTTAGGCTGACTTTCTACCTGCCTCCCAAGTTGAGCACATGCTCAAGGGCATTTCCTAATGGGGATTCAATGAGGATGCTGTGCTGCTTGTTTGTAGCATCCATCAACTTTTATAAAGACAGCCTCTGGCTGTGTTTGAATAGGAGAGAAGCTCCCCAATTTGATGCTCAATTAAAGTGTGACCATTTGGCCCACACTATGTTCATTAAGCAAATGAGTACAAGGACCCGCTTCAAAGCCATGAGCAAAGCTTTGGTGGCTGCTTGCAAGAAGGTGGTGACAGGCAGCTTTTTTTTCCCCCCCTTCAATTCTGGCTTCCTCTGTCTTGTTAGCATCCTGATAGCTGGACTCCGGAGTTTTAAATACATTTCCCTTTAATCCCCTCCCCTCCTCTGCCCATTGCTAGAGTGCTAGAGCTTCTTTAAATATTCAGGCTTTCCATGTAATTGTGAATTGATCTGTCTCAGTGGCAAGGTGCCAGGGTATCTGAAGCTAGGAAAAGGACCCACTCCTCCTCTTCTGCAACTCGATTTTCCAATTCAAGGGTGGATACACTCTTTCCTCTCATTCCCAGTCTCCCGTTAATAAAGAGGTGTCCTGTAGAGCCTGACTTTGGAATGGAGGGGGTTGCTCCTGGTTGTCCACCCCGACAAAAAGCATCTCTTGTAAATTTTAAGACTAAAATGCATCAGAAGTTTCGTCTTGGCAGAAGGATTCTCATCTTTTGGAAAAACAAAACAAAACAAAACAGCTCTGGGCTGGGAGCCCAAGAATCTCAGTGTGTTATAACCTCATTGTTGTTCGGTTTTCCATGAAGCTCACCCCTTCCCACACTGGCCCCTCGCCCTTATTGGGGAGGGTCAGGTCTAGGTTGAGTCCTGAAGGCTCATAGGAAAGGGCAGGGTTCCCCCGGAAGAGAAATCCAGCCCGGGGATGATGCCCCGTGATCGGCCAGTCCTAGCCAGGAGCTGAGCCTCCCACTGAGAGCCGGGACTCCTGGACCACTCCAGCCGCCAGTCACCGGCCCCTGGTTTATTTCCCAACCCTTGTGGACTCCTAAGAGACAGGCTGCTTCCGACAAATCCGTACTGAGCAGCCCCCCTCCTTCTCAATGGATAGACAGGTGGGGGGGCGAGAAAAGATCCACGGGCTGGGGTTGGGGCTGGCACTGACTGAACTCCCTTCTGCCCTGGGCACCGCTGATCTGCACAAGTCCCAAATCAAAACAGTCCTTCAGGGAAGCGCGGAGCTTCCTCCTCCAAATGGGGCCGGGCCGCCCTGATCAACTGGCCGCAGAATGCTGGAGCAGCTCTTCCCCGCTCCCGGGACCCAGCCCACTCCTCTGGGTGCCGCTCCTTTGGGACATCTCCCTTTCCTCAGGTCACAGAGAAACCCTGTACTTCTTTTGGGAACCTTAGCTCTCCAGCTCCATTTGCAGGACAATTCTCGAGCGCACCCGGGATAGTCTGGAGCCCGGCAGGGGACAAGCCGAGCCACAGAGTGCCCAAATCCTCACCCGCGCCCCCCTCCCCAAAGTCGCTCCAATGGACTTACCCGTCTTCCACAGATAGAGGAGCGAAGTCTGGGCTCCGGTGTGCGTCCCGGCCTCGCTGGTCCCGAGCATGAGGATGAGGATGAGGAGAAGAACGAGGAGCACAAGCCCCTCGCCTCCTCGCCGGCAGAGGCAGGGTGCAACCCTCCCTACCGCATGCCCCATGGCTCCCGCACTCCAGCAGGTCCGGCTTGGGCTCAGGGTCTGAGGCCTTGGAGGAGGCGGCAGCAGCAGGAGGAGGGCGGCGGAGGGAAAAGAGGTCCCGAGAGTCGGGAGTGTCTTTGCCCAGCCCGGGCGAGCGCGCGGAGCCGCAGCTGCCGCCTCCAAAGCCAGGCGCCCGGCTCCACTCCGGGCTATTGTTCCCTTCCGAAGGCGAGAGGAGAAAGGGCGCCGAGCAAAGAGCGGGAACAATAGAGTCCTCCGGCGGGGCCCGGGCCGGGCCGGGACAGATGCGGGGGCCGCCGCCGCCGGTGCGCCCCTGGCCGCGGTCCTGCCTCCGCCGCCGCCGCTGCGCCCCCGCTCCCAGCCAGCGCTCCCTGGCAGCCTCCGCTCAGCTGAGAGCCGGAGCGGGAGTGAGCCAGCTGTCCGCAGGGGGCTCCAGCTGACTGAGCAGGTTATACGGGGCTGCGATGGAGGGGAGGACGCAGCAGTCGGGAACACCAGCTGGAGAGAGAGAGAGAGAGAGAGGAGGGAGGAGGGGGCAGGAGAGGAGGGGGAGCGGGAGGGGAGGGAGGGGAGTCCAAGAACAAAAAGGGAAGGGGGGGAGGCAGCCGTGTAACCAGACCCACTTCTACAGATACCTCTGCAGAGCTGGAGGAGGGATGCCAGGAAGAGCTGCCCTTCCCCCACTCCACCCCCCGCGCCGAGCAGCAGCGCGGGGCCGGGTGCCCCGTGACGGGCACTGCTGCCAATGGAGGCCGGAGCCCTCCTACGGGGCACGGACTGTGAGGGCTGGGGGTGGGGGTGGAGTGCTTGGGCACGAACAGGGCCTATTTCCAAGTCCGCTTTCAATATGAAACTTTTGAGTTAGTTCAGAGGGAATTAGTAAATCCCGAGGACACCAGCGTGAACGGCATGATGGGAGAGCGGGAATCTCAAAGCCAGAGTGGGCAGCCCCCGATCGAACGCCCCCTCCTCATTTCTGGATTCAGGGCCGAGGAGGTCGGCGGCTTCCCGTGCCAGCGCCGGGCCTTTGGCTGTTCCCGAACGAACGGAGCCGGCCTTTCTGGACACTGGAAAGTGTGTCATTCGGCCTGCATCGGGATCGGAAAAGCCGTCCCCGGCTGGGGAGCCGGAGCGAAAGGCGGCGGGCTCGTAACCTGAGGGGAGCCGGAAAGAAGCAAGCCGGGACTGCGGCTCCTGAAAACAGCCCCCGCTCTGAAGACCCGGGGAGGCGCAGGGAGAACCGCGCCCCCGGGAGACAGAGGGAGAATCGGGGCCCCCAGGGAGGGGCAGAAAGAGCCGGGGGTCCCAGGGAGGCATAGGGAGAACCGGGACCTCCAGGGAGGGGCAGGAGAGCTGGGGTCCCCAGAGAGGGGCAGGAAGAACCGGGACCCTAAGGAGGCATAGGGAGATCCGGGGCCCCCAGGGAGAGGCAGGAAGAGCCGGGAGCCCCAGGGAGGGACAGGGAGAACTGGGGGACCCCAGGGAGGCGCGAGGAGAGCCGGCCCAGAGGTCAGGAAAGTATTGTTCCAGCTGTTAGCATGATGGCTGAGACGACTCCCGGCCCTTGATAAGTGGCTCCTTTCAGCGGAGACTCCGGCACTGGCCAGTCGAGCCCTCTCCGAGCACAAGGAGGAGCCGGTCCCCTCCCCGATCTGGGCTGGGGAAGGGGGCTGGACTGCACTTGGTCCTCACTTCCTCGGTGTGGCTCCCGCCCCGAGGTCCGGGACTATACAGGAATGCATTTGGAGCTATGGGTGAAAGGGGTGTTTTCTCTTCCCTCCCACCCCCATAACCTTGGATTAATTATTCATTCAGTCTCTAGTGAACCTAAAATAGCAGCAAGACTTTGGCCTCTTTTTGTTTTAAGCCGCAACCAGAAGGACCCAGGAGCCCTTCTCCGCGGAGCCTTCCCAGTAGCAGAGCAGACGCTGTGTGTGTGTGTGTGTGTGTGTGTGTGTGTGTGTGTGTGTGTGTGTGTGTGTGTTTGTTTGTGTGTGTGTTGCGGGGCAGCGCCCCCCTCCCCAGCGGCCGCGGACCCAGCTCTGGAGTTGAGAGCCAGGAGGCTCCCACTTTCCAGAGGCTGGAAACCTTGAGGACCCTCTCTGGGGAGGCCTGTCATTGTACAGAGCCTCCGCTTGGGCTCTTCCCTGGCATCAGATTAAAAGCAGCCTGGAGCCAATAATTCCCAGGTCCTGCCTATTTAAATATTCTGACATCAGAGGAAATTAGCAATGTGGGGAGGTTGTGAATTTGGTCTTTGTTTACTTTCCACTCCGTTAGGCCTGTAAGAGAGAATTAAAGGCTCAGGGAGGCCAGCTCCATGAGGCTGTGATTAACAGAGATAAGCAAGGGTGGATTACGGCTTCTTAGGCCAGGAGAAAAACCACAAATCAGGCAACAAGCCCCAGAAGGCAGAGCCCATCCTTCCCCGTGGATTTCCCCTCTCTCCTCAGCCTGTCCGGAGTGACAAGGTACCCCTGTGGCTTTGCGGAGGGAGGGGGTAACCCAGAGAACGCACGCTCCATCGGGCTGCTCGCCAGCTGCCACCTTGCCTCATTTGGCCCCATTTGCCCAACCGGTGGGCCGGGAGCCAGAAGCCTGAGCAGCTCTGGGGTGGGCAGTCTCATCAGGGCATCTGGAAGTGGACATGATCTAGTAACACTCCCCTGGTTCAGGCTGTCACTTAACTGGAGGCAGGAAAGCCGCTCCTCCAATCAGGACATTTCCCTGGGAGGAAAAATGAAACAAAACCTCAGCCCTCACGGAGGGAGGGGGTGAGAAGGCCACGGAGGGCAAAAAGCTGCCCAGGATCCTGGCAAGGCTGGCCGAGGCTCCCTGGAGGAGAGGTACAGTTGGGATAAAGATCGGTCCCTGGTTAGCGGTCTACATTTCAGAGGCTGCAGTTTCAAGCATAATACCACATGGCCGAGGGCTTCTGAGTCGGAGTACAATTTCCATTTACAATCCAAGCCTCCATCCACATTGGTGCAACTGCTTCTTTAAGGAGATGAAATCATTGGATCCATCATTACAGCAGCCGAAAGAGAAGGCAGTCCCCCACCAATGTCTGTCTGAGGCAGCTGGGGAAAGCAGACACATCTGGACAAGGTTATAGAAACCAAGGCAGGGACACATTCGTCTCTGTCAGGGACACCTAGCTGCCCTTCTTCTTGTCATTACATCCCTCCCTTTAGGACACCGGTGTCGGGGCTCTGAGGAGAAGGGGGGTCGTCCATTTAGCTCAGATGCTTTTGTGAAAGCTAGCACACTCCATGGACCAAGCCGACGCAGCAGGCAGTTCGGTGGTCTTCAGAGGATGCCGGCCTTTTGTTTTCTCAAGAGTAGTCTGAATAATAAACAAATATCTTAGGGCGTCATGTCAAATTCTGCCCTGTGAAATCTCAAGGAAGCCCCTGGAATCAACCATCTGTACAGCTTGCTATGAGGCTGTGCCTTTGTCATTCTCCCAGAGAACTCTTCAAGTATTAATGAGCCCGGGCAATCAAACCATCTGAAGCCCATGGCAGATGAGAAGTGCTGAGCATGTTTCTTAATAATTGGAAAGATGGCTGGTTCTCACACTGACTTGATAACTCCCACCAGCTGCTAAAGGCAGAAGCTCCTAGTGTGACACAGTAAGGGGCAGGCTTTCACATTGGCAGGACAGGCGGTATGGCTTAGTGGTTGGAATCTTGAGGGACCAGGCCTTCAACACCACCTCTGATCCCTAAGTGGATGATCATAGGCCAGTAACTTTATGTCTGAGTCTGAGGATATTAGCATTTGTAGCGTCTACTTCAGGGTTACCGGATGGCGCAAGTACTACAGATAGATAACAGATAGATAGTAGATAGATCCATGGCAATGTGTAAGAATTCAGTAAACCGTGAAACATTATATAAATGTTTATAATTTTTATTTTATTATTTGTTATTTCAAAAAGATATTTATTGTTTTGCTTTTCTCATGGATTGTTATAAGAATCAGTGAGCTAATATATCTCGAAAGCTTGGCTAATCTTCCAGCCCTATATATATGATAGTTATTTTTAATGAAAAGAAAGGCAGATAGAATGGAGTAATGGCCAGAAGACTAGATTTGGAGTTATGAATGGGCTCTAATGTCTGCTTGTTTCTAAGAACCAGTCCCTTAACCTGACTTTTTCACTGGTGTAATGAGGATATTCCTACCTAGAATGGCTGCATCATAGGGCTGTGGAAAGGATCAAATGCCCTAACTTAGGCTAAAGTCTGGACCAACTTCAAAGCCTGGTATAAATGTCACTAGTTATTATAGTCTACAGAGGTCCATGGGCAACTCTTCAAGCAGTCCAAGGTCCACTGAAGCAGACGCCACGTTACTTTCTCCATGAAAGTAGATAGTGAATTTTGAGTGTGGGTTTTGTTCTGTGCTGTTTTTCCTTTTCCCTCAGTAAAAATCTGCAAGTGGCCCAACCATAAAGGGGAAAGGAGCAGGGATACTGCAGAGAGCATGGCTCCCTCTGCTTGGCAGCAGAATACTTGAGAAGGGTGAATGTTTCAAACCCCCACCAATCTCTCCCCCAGCCTCGGGCAGACAAGCTGCTCATGTGGAACGCTAGTCTTGAAAAACAAACGATCCCCAATTCAATTTCTTGGCAGAAGAGGGAAGCGCTTCTGATAGCATCGATGTTTACACAAAAATAATCAAATAGAAAAATGGAGAGAGTGCGACTGGGCAATGGTGTTCCGAAATGAAACGCTTCAGTGAGGACAGGAGCGGAGAATCTCATTTCTGCAGCACACGCTAAGCCCTCATTTCATTGATGCTGAATAAACACTGCTTGTGGACGCAGGATGGAAGCCACCTCAAGGAGCTTGGGCTACATAGCCTCTAGGTGTCAGGCTTGACCAGAGTTTAGGCCATGCTGAATTTTTAATGGCTCTCTCCCTTAATTTTCAAAGGAGTAACAGTTCTGTCTTTGTTTTTGGAATTTCCCCTGTCCCCCCAATTTTTTAAATTTTCCTTTCGTTTCCCCAGTTAACTTTTTTTGAGGGTAGAAAAACTGACGGGTAGATTCTGCTCCTTCTCCTGGTCTGTGGTTCCTGTACAATCTCTTTTCTCTTTCGAAATCCCTGAAAGGTTCATCTTTTATGAGCCCCAGAATCTAGCCTGGAGCATGTGCTAAGGAGCAGAAGGACCCATGTAATGACCTGCACCTAAAGGTCCATCCAAATCTGTAGCCCATCTGAAAAGTAGAATGCAATTTCACGTGGGAAGATTTTGTTTAGAAGTCAAAGCAACCAGTGATCAAAATGATCCAGTGACCTCAGTGTTCATCAGAAAATAACTACTAAGTATGCTTTATGTTCAAAAGTCTGCAGAGAGTGGTCCTTGGAGTCAGGAAGGCCTGGGGTCAAATCCTGGACATATACCAGTCTCTTTGATGTTGGGCCGGTCCCTCAGTCCCTCAGCAAAACTAGAAGTAGCAGGGCAGGTGCCATCCTTCATCCTTGCTTTCTATGGAAAGCACTGTCATCCCTGGTCCACTAGACTTCCAACTCAGTAGTCCCTCAACTCCTTACTCTCACCTCCCATATATCAAATATGTTATCTGATTTTGTACTTTTACTTCCATAAGATCACCCCAAAATATCCCTGCTCCTCCACCAGCTGCCAATCCCAGAGTATAGGTTCTCATTTCTTCATACCTGCAGTCTTGCAATACTCTACTAAGCATCGCCCTGCCTCATTCTCTCCCCCTCCAATCAATCTTCCATTCTTCAGCCCATCTAATCTTTCTAAAGCACAGCTGCAGCCCTCCCCCTCCAACATTCAATAAACCCCAAAGAGTTCCCTATTATTTACCGAATCCGATATAAAATCCCTCATTGGGGAAATAAGGTCCTTTCTCCTGGGGTAGATAGACTTTCCAGGGCAGAATTAAAACGGCTTTCTACATGCCCCTTCCCAACCCTGATCGAAAGATTTCCTTGACAAATACTAAATAAATGGAATATAAATGAACATGTAAAAATACAGAACAACCTCACAAAGTGCCATGATTTCTGAGGAGCCACAGGTCCCTCCTGGCTCATGTGGGTCTAAAAAGCTTTCTTGCAGGAACTGGAACTCGCTGAGTGATGAAGGAGTGAGGGTCAATGGAAAGAGCCTCAGATGAGGAGTAAGGAAACATGGGGGTGAGCAAGGGTTGTTCATTTGACCTTAAGAAGTCTCAGGTCCCTTAATTGTGTAATAGAGATGTAGATGCATTCTAGCCTCCAGGACACTCTGCAATCTCTACAGTGCCAACCACTAACAGGAGCACCCAGGGGACACTCTTACCGGCAATGTAAGCCTTCTTTACCTTTGCTTCTGAAATCCCTAACCACCTTCCAAGCTCAGCTCAAATTATCCCTTGCCAGGTTCCTGGTCTCCACTTCCCAGTGCCCTTCAGGTTACTTTGTATTTCTCTTGTCAATGACCAAAAGTCAGTAAGCATGTAGGAATTATTGGAATGCCCCGGGGCACATGCTAGACACCTGAAGTATATGTTATTTCCTCCTATTGAATGTAAATTGTCTGAGGTCAGGAACTTGTTTAATTTTTTTTTTCCCTCAGCATCACCAGCATTAGGCATCGTGCCTATATATAGTAACACTTATTAAAAGCTTTTTAATAAATCAGGTTTGGCCCAGAGCAGAGGAAAGGTCCCAGCTCCCAGGTCCCATTAGTAGTTGAATTAAGAAAGATTTTCCACACTCTGGCCATCTCCATACTGTTTTTTGTTGATAACAACATTGATATCTTCCTATCACCTACTCTTATTCTGACATTTCCAGTGTCAAGGGCATTCTATTCAGGGGAGAAAAAAAGGATAAATTCAGAAGAGCTGAAAAGAGAAGACTCTTATCAGTTATCATAATTTCATCTGCCCCAATCAAAGATCTCACCACTTCTTTGATCTTCCTTTTCTTCCTCCTAGTAGAGCTTTATGAAGAAAGGAAAGAAGGAAGGAAGGAAAAGAGGAAGGAAGGAAGGAAGGAAGGAAGGAAGGAAGGAAGGAAGGAAGGAAGGAAGGAAGGAAGGAAGGAAGGAAGGAAGGAAGGAAGGAAGGAAGGAAGGAAAAGAAAAGAGAAAAATAGAGGGAGAAAGAGAGAAGGAGGGAGGAAAGGTTGAAGAGAGACAGAGACACACAGAAAGAGACACTCAAAGAGACAGAAATTAAAAGAACCAAGGAGAGCATCTGGAAGGAAAGGCAACCAGTATCAATCAAATGCTGCAAAGAGGGCAAGAAAAAGCAAAGTCTCAGAGAAGCCTGAGTACCATTGACCTTGAAGAGGACAGATCATCAGCTGAAAAGCTGGGGACCAGGAAGGAAGATAAGAGAGGCCTCCAGCCTTGCCAGGGTTGCTCTCATGCTTTTGTCATTCCCTCTAGTGCATTTCTCATGGCAGCTTCTTCTCTCTCCTAAAGTTTTTTACACCATTCTCTCCCATCTCCCCCAAAGGAAGATTCCCCATTCTTTACTGGAAAAGAGCCACCACTGCCATGAGATGGAGTGATCCCTAGAAGTCTACAAGACCTTAGAGGATCTTCTGGCTCTCTTTGCCCAGATGAGCCATCAAATATAGCCAGCCCACTTTTACAGCGTTCCAAGCTAGACAATGCACTACTGCTTTGCCTCAAGCTCTGGATAGCTTTGGGATATATGTGTTGCTCTCTGTAGATAAGAAAGCTAAGGCAGGAAAATTCAGTGACCTTTTGGGAGTACAATCCAAGCTGGGATAGACCTTAGACAGTGCAGAACCCAAATCCTTATTCTTACAGATGAGTAAACTGGAGTCTGGAGAATTTAATTGATTTGCCCCAGTGATAGGATGCAATCAAGATTTGACCTGAGACTTCAAATTGAATCCTTTTCACAGAACTGTGATGCCTTTGGAAGCAGCAATTTAGGGTAAGAGGTACGAGTCACAGTATATCTCAAGATTCTTGATGCTGCCTCATAAAATGATCTTTGAGAAGCTTGGCTCTAAAGTTAGACTAATTAAATCACTGAAAAAGCAGTGCCTCCCACTGACATGCATACCTCCTCCTTCTTCTTAGCCTTCTTCCTCTTAGGATTTGAATCTGGCTCTTTCTTCTCTGATCTTTGATTGGTGGTCTCTATGGGACTGCAGAAGCTGGGAAATAAGGACACTGGCTGACCAATATCTCCCATAATTCCAATGTGAGAAATGTGTATCTTTATGGGGACTATTCCTGACCCATCAGCCTTCCTTTCTCCATCTTCCCTTTATATCCTCTGCAGAAGATCTTTGAAAAAATCTATATTTCTCTTGAATCTACAACTAATTTTAAACCTCAAATTCTGCTGTAGATATATGTGATATTAGGGATAAAATAAATTTCATTACATAGGCTCTCTCCATTGGGCTACCTTTCCCTATGGAGACAACAAGCTTCCTTACCCCCTCCCAGCCCTAATTTACTCAGTCACTGTGGGGAGAGGCTGGGACTGGAAGCTTAGTAATTAAGATGGAATGTGCATTTAAGCACCATGGCCCCAATCCTCCAGCATGAGGCCATTTAATGAGAAGATGCTTCCTTCAGAAACACTGAAGAGACCAAAGAGTGAGGATATTTGGAGCTTGTGGCAGATGTGGCCATCATTAATCCCACCATCTCTAGTTACTGATTAAAGTTCACACCAGCTACATCCTGGGGTGGTTGAGGGTCATTGAGGAGGGGGCTGGGAGCTTTGACT